>NC_080377.1:116502625-116819929 GCF_014773155.1 Arachis stenosperma
ATCTATCATAAACAATATTTGCAATTTTGCAATGTAGGTTAAATATACTTGCAGAGCTTCTGCGATTTGGTGATCGTGAATTTTACAAGGATTGGTGGAATGCAAAAACTGTTGATGAGGTAATTTCTTTGTCTCGGCACTCTCTTAGGTTGTTTATTTATAATTATTTGTTAAGTGAATTTTTCACATATTTTCCTTTTGTTTAATGTTGTCGTGATGCTGCTTCTGTCGTCGCATTCGTCAGTATTGGAGGTTGTGGAATATGGTATGTCTTTTCCGGACTTAATTTTGAAGACCAAGTTCTTTCTTTATTATTTTTTCTCTTCCTGGGAAATGATTTGCTGGTCTCGTCTAGTGATGAAATTCTTGTGAATACCACTCTTTACATTAAAAAAAGGGTTTACAAATTATAATTCTCTGAAATTAACAAAAGGAAGAAATGGAAGCTACAGGTTTCCATATGTTTCTTGCTGATGTAGTTTCTCAGCTGTTACTGTGTAAATGGTTCTAAAACCATATATAGAACTTTGCAGGTTCATTTGTTATTTTCAAGTGTATTTCTAATCCATTACTCTACTATTCTTTGATATTGCAGCCTGTTCATAAATGGATGATCCGCCATCTATATTTTCCATGTATAAGACATGGTGTGCCCAAGGTAATCAAGCATCTCACCTGTGTTACTGTATCGACTTTGAACTTATGTATTCTAAGCACACTTTAGGAGTTGAAAATTTGTCTTGATGAGTTATGACATTGTCAGTCTATGTTAACCATCTCTGGCTGCCTTTAAAAGGATCATTTAATGCTGTTGGAATTGAATGAACGTCATTAGTGTTATCCTATTGAATAAATAATAATGTAAATTTTTACTCATAATAATTATGTAAAATCATACTCATAATCACTGTTAAATATTGTTAATATATTATTTTTCTAACTTCTAATTCTAAATATATTTATATATGTACTTATGATTGTGATATTCACAGGGTGTTGCTCTTTTAATAGCCTTCCTCGTTTCTGCTTTGTTCCACGAGGTGTGTAGTTTAGTTCTCTTTTTCTTTATCCTCTCCCCTTCAATAAATCCTTCATTTGTTTCTGGTAGTAAAAGATGCATATGTAAATATGAGTAACATTCTCAATGTCGTCAACAAAGACAACTGAGATTTGCAATCTTTCCTCATGATTTTTCATCCGAGTGCAGCTGTGCATTGCCGTTCCATGCCATATATTCAAGCTTTGGGCTTTCATTGGAATTATGATGCAGGTAAAGTTATATGGCCGTTACATATGTTTTCCTATGTTTTTTTTTTCCGGCAAAACTAAGAAAGTTTCCAAGAAAACCAAACTCACATGTAGAATACTGAGAAAATGTTCTGCTGAGTATTGAATCGGTATCATATTTTTGGCTCAATTGTCATGATAATGGATTTTTTCCCCAGGTTCCTTTGGTCCTGATCACTAATTATCTGCAAAATAAATTCAGAAGCTCAATGGTATGTGTGCTGTTTTGAGGTTATTGAAATAGCATTATGTATCTTCCTTTTATGTTCAACTTATTGAAAATGTTTTCGTAACATTAAAAACATTGTGATTTTCTTCATTGCAGGTTGGTAACATGATTTTTTGGTTCATATTCTGTATTCTTGGTCAACCTATGTGCGTACTACTATACTACCATGATTTGATGAGTAGGAAGGTCAAAACTGAATAAGCTTAAGCAAGCAATTACATCATTAACTCTACATGTGGGTGAGTAATTCACTTATTCGAGAGATATGCTGCTCAATATTGATTTCTGAGGAGGCTATATTCACCTACATATATATCTATGTACTCGGTCTCAATACTCAAATCTTCTGTCAATTGTAACAAATATGCAAACAATTTTGAAAGCAATGCACAGGCAATGGTACTGCCAAGTAACACTGTAATAGGTTTCTGTTAATTAATGGAAGAAATGGAATAGTTGTAAATGGTTTGGTTCAATCGGCATCCCTCCATTTTTTTTTTTATTATTCTGAGTAGTAAATGTTCTCAAATGAATCCTGCCTAATTCTCAGAAACTTAATTGTTCTCTCTCTCTCTCTCTCTCTCTTTTTAAACAGAAACTTATTAGTCTTTTAACTAAATCTTTTCAGCAGCATGATTGTCTTATTACTCTAAATGTTTCTAAAATATTTTAATACATCAGACACAACTAGCTCATCACATGATCCAACTCTAACTCCTAGTGTGCAATTTGATAATGCCGTGCTTCTCACGTGCTACATATTACGTGACGCATTTTCATTTGTTCCTCGTTCCACGCTCAATTAAACTTCTTTTTTTATTTGGATTTTACTAATTACTAAGAATTTAGAAATAAAAATCTTTTACGAAAATAAAGTTCATTAAAAATCCAATTTGTGTAAAATAATTATTTATTAATGATAAAAATAGTACACAATTAATTATAATTATTTGTTTAAAATTAACTGTATATAAAAATTAAAAATATCATTTTATTTGTCGTACTTAAATACCACCGACGCAGAAACAAAAACCATTGTAGTCAGCGCCACCTCGTATACAGTCGTATATTACTTCGATTAAATTAAATAAAAAGAGAAAAATAAGATTAAAAAAGGAGAGAAGAAAAGAAAAAACGTTCGGTGAAAAACATGTCCTAAAGAAACCAAAGCATAGGTTGCTGTTCTCTACAGAAGAACAGAACCCACAACCCCATTTGCAAAAATATTGAATCTTTTCACAGAAAGCGAAGTGGGTGTGTTCCCAAAACAAAGCTTCTGTGCTCTCTCTTCTTCACACATGGAAGATTTCAGATCCAAGTCGTACGGTGACGGAAGGATGCAGATTGAACCATATACTGGACCCACCGGAAACGGAACCACCGCAACCTCCGGCGATGTCCACGGCATGCAAGATCTCCGGTGCTACAGCGCTTCCTATGCCTCATCGGTGCACCCAACGCAAATCCACGTGGCGAACGACCCAAAGTTCAAGAAGGGCAAGTCCACAAACGGGTCAACCTCAAAAAGCTGGAGTTTCAGTGATCCAGAGTTGCAGAGGAAGAAAAGGGTGGCAAGTTACAAGGTTTATGCTGTTGAAGGGAAGCTCAAAGGGTCTCTGAGGAAGAGCTTCAAGTGGCTCAAGGACAGGTGCAATAGAGTTGTCTATGGATGGTAGCTACCTTTTTTGGATGTTCTTTGAAATTGAGACCTTTAATTAAAGCCGGCTGTCCAATTTCGGTGGTGTCCTTTAACAAAGTGAGCATCTTTCAGCTCGGTACCTTTTATATATATATATATATATATGAATATGATAATTGATGAATAATTTATTTGTTTTTGTTTATTTACTCGTTATTACTTATTATTGTTAGTGTTTATTTCTCATGGCTGGAAAAGTACATGCCCCTAAGGAATGTAATATGGGAGAGAAATTGTTATTCTGTTTTTCTATTTTGGTTTTCTGTAAAGAGTGTAACCATCTTGTTTTGCTTAAGAACATCACTACTATGTCTTCCTGTTCTAACTCTGGTGGTGATTGTGAAGGTTTTGGAGTTCCCTCAAGACTGACAGTTAGTGTTGATTCGTTGTTTATATTTGGAAAAATTTGGTGTATGCTATGCATGTTGAAATTTATTAATGATAATTGTTGTGCATGTGTATGATGTTGCTAAGTCCAATGAAAACTAAAAATAGATGTGACTCTGGAGGATTTCTTTAGTAGTCCTTCATCCAAAAATTAACGAAGAATTGACCGCATTTCAATGTAGTTTTGGTTGAAGTGCTAGAGTTGAGGTCCACAAAGATAATCGTTTTACTTTTCTGCATGGTAATGATGTGAATCCTGAAAAGGACAGTATAATGTTACTTTCAAGAGTAACATTTTCTGACTTAGTCTCCAAGTCTTCAATAAAGGAAAGGAAATTACAAAATATTGTTACTGTGGATATGCATATTGGCCACTGGATTTTGATTTGGCAGCAAAGTTATACAGGGCAATGGCTTGACAGAGAAATCCATGTTCTGATTGATGTCAGTGACATTTCTGCAGCAAATGATTTTGGCTTTCCCATTTTTGACCAACCTAAGAGGGACATACCTCAGTTTTCCCCACGAGCATGTTCACTTCAATATCAACATCGCAGGTTACTCAAAGTTAACCAAACATCTGATTGAACCTTATACAATCCGCAAGAGAAGTATTCATTGTACAAATGAAGTTACAGATATTTGCAATATACATAACGTTTAAACGTTCAAGATGGACAGCAAATGCAGCACAGACAAAGGTTGCTTATTTGAATTATGGTTCTGCAACCCTCGGGAACTGTTGCCAGTTTCACTTCCATTCCTGGTTTAGTAGGGTTAAAAGGATGGGGATTATAGAGTAATTAAGACGCCAATAAAGTCTAAGACACTGATCAACCACCAAGAGACAAGAGGATTAATGGGTGCGATTCAAATTTAAACATTTTGCCAAATATCATAATTTTTTAGTATGCCGAACAATCCCACATGCAATTAACAGAAAGCCACGCATAGTTAGAAACTGATATACACGTTACGTTGATCAAGAGAACAAGAAAACATTAGAGAGGTACAATGGTGTTAAGCTTGATAGGAATTTCACAAGGTAGAACATTTTAAAATGCCAGAGTAACCTCCACAGAAAATTACACCATGGAATCTATGGGAATCTTCAAATCTAAAGTAAAATGGCTAATTACAATTTCGCTGGTATTTGATAGTTTTGACCGCTGTGGTCCACGTGACTGCAAACTTCAGGTAAACCAAAACAACTCACATCACAGGGAAAGAGGTTATAAAATTTAGTTGTTCCTGCCAGCAGCGAGGAGCCAATTTAACCAGTTTTACAGCAAACACAGTCCTTGCTAAAAGCTCATTATTTCAGCTTCGCGGCTTTTCATCGGTATGAGAAGATGAGCAAACAATACAAACCCACATACGCAACTTTTGCAGAAAATTAATAATGAGCCCTCTCGTCAGTCTCTAATTGCAAATTCTCCATGCCCCTCACTGCACTGTCATAATTCCTGGTGTGAGAACCATGCCTGCCGGATGCTGTTACTCTCTGGGGTTCAGAAGATCCAACTGGTGAACTTCTTTGCCCGCTTGTAATTCTGTGTGCTGCTCCAGGGCTAGCTTCGGTATTTCGAGCACGAATATCTGACTCAGCACCAAATGCGTCACGACTACCAGAAACAGCAACCCGCCTTGATGATCCACTTGACTGGCCCAAGATATTGGCACTTGATAACTGCATTATCAAAGGTGATGAATTTATTGACCATGAAGGAGTAAAATAAGGGTTGGCAGCAAATTCCCTCATGAGAAAACAAGCTCAGTAAACAAGGGATCCGTAAAGCTATAATACTTTATTAGGAACCAGATGGAAATCAAGCTCGTATAGCTCAGCATAGGACCCTTGTTAACATAACATCCAAACGTTACTACCCATATGAGAAACTTACAGAATTTAAAATGGGTCCCGACATTCTCCGCCTTGAGGAATCCACCGAAATCAAACCAGGAGGCCGTCCTTCTTCCCCACCTGTGAGAGAGAAGCAACGGAATTAAGAAAATGAAGCAGATTAAGATGTCAGGTACATATCCCTAAAACTTGGGTGAGAAAGACAGACTCTACCTACTGTATAACCTACATCGTCGGATAGCAGTTGAAATAGAGTTGATTGTATTGATGCAGCCCAGTGCACAAGCATCTTGCGTTAAGCAGGATACAGGGAAGGGCAGCACCCAAAGAGACATATAGATTAAAAGAAATGAAAGAAGTGTCACTCAAGATCTTCAAGAAAACTACCTGTCTGTCTATCGGCATTAGTAATAACAGCTGGTGGCATTCCAGAACTGGTTCCAGCACTAGGACCCTATATTAAGAATTTAAAACAGATATTGGATTTCAGATAACAAGATTGCCAAAAGGGCAAGGATTTTTCTTCTTTGGAAGTAGGTTGGAGAGATGTGTTAAGGGAATGCTCACAATGCCCCGTGCTGGAGGAGTTGCTAGTTGTGATTGCTGATACTTCAAGATGGTCCAGTCAAACACATAATCAAACTGGAAACCTGTCCGGCCAATTTCATAACGAAAGCAAATTGATAACACGGTCCTACAAAGGATGAAATGTAAACTATACAGGAAGTATGGGGGAAAAAAGGTAGAAAAGTGAGACAACAGGTATCCTGTTGTTATGACAATAATAGCAAACCTTCACGAATAAAGAGGTCACGAAATATCCTTTTGAGATAAGCATAATCTGGCTTATCATCAAACCTTAATGAGCGGCAGTAGTGGAAGTATGATGCAAATTCAGTTGGATAGCCACGACACAGTGCCTGGAATATCAACAAATTCAGTATATCTTACAAAGGCAAATAAAATATGCATTAGAAGGTATCAATTGTAATATAGCTTACTTCAATTGAGGTAGAAACTTTTTTTTCACTGATTTTCTCGTACTTTTGTTTCTTTGTTCCAGCTTTAAGTCCCTGCCAAGGAAGACTACAAAAGAAAACAAATGAGACAATGTACTTAGTATGGACACACATTGGGTATGGGAGAGACTCGAGAGACAACAGTAATTACCTTCCTCTCAGGAAGTACATCAAAACATAACCAAGAGACTCTAAATCATCTCTGCGACTTTGCTCTAACATCAATTACAAGAGAAATATAGGCAGCAAGTACCTGTTAGATAACAAAATCTTTCCATTTTATAGTACAAATGTCATAATCAATATATATAAATCATACCAATGCCAAGGTGAGTATTCATGCTAGCATATCTTGCAGTTCCAGTCAAATTCTTATTTTCCCTGAAGTAATTAAAAAGTGAACGGATTATACATAAGGGATATCCAAACAGTTGTGGGCAAAATGTATGCCAACTTACTACACCATAAAAGGGAAGACAAAAAATATCTAGAAATCTAAGCATCTCATGTACAACAGAACCTCCAACCTGTAAGGAATGTGTTGATGGGTTGAACTATCTCTGTATTTCTTAGCCAAACCAAAATCAATTGCATAAACCTACATACAGTCATACACATATACATCAACATTGAACTAATAAATACCACCATGTATAAACGTACAAAACATCAAAAGTAATCATGACAACAATATTAGATACCTGATTCGCACGCCTTCCTAGGCCCATCAGAAAATTATCCGGTTTAATATCCCGATGTAGAAATGATTTAGAATGGATGAACTCGACACGGTTGATCTGGATAACAAAATATGAATAAGTACTTTACGGGGGGAAAAAAACCTTAAATAATAATATATAATTGATATGAAATTTTACAAAGCAGAGAAGGGCCCACCATTTGATCAGCAAGCATAAGAACAGTCTTCAGTGACAGCTTTCTACTACAAAAGTTGAATAGATCTTCAAGACTAGGTCCAAGCAGATCCATCACTAGAACATTGTAATCTCCCTCCACCCCAAACCATCTAACATTTGGAATTCCAGCTGGCAAGACCAAATCCAATTAAGACTAAAGGGAAACTTCTGTACTCCTTGCAGGAAGTATGAAAAAAAAAAGTAAAAAACAGAAGATAAAAACAAAAAGTATGAAGGCAGTAATTACTTCCTCCTTGTAGAATTCTGTATAATTTGGATTCGTAAAGCAACTGAGGATGCTTTGTCTTGACATTTTCCTGAATCAAAAGGGCATCAAACAACAGTAAGTATTAAGAAAGATCAACAATTAAGCTCTAGTGTGTGCAGAGATATCAACAATCCGGTTTTTACTCCATCAAACAAATACAAAATGAGAAGAGTTTATATTGAGATTCTTTTATCTAGTCAATAGAAGTAAACCTCCAGCTCAAAAAAAGTCTTAAGGAATTCAAAAGGCTATCCAAGCAAAGAGGGGTTTTAAAATGATCAAATATGTTTCAACCCCAAAACCCTCCCCGGAAAAGAGAGCAGGATAGCTCATTGAGGACATAAATCAGTGCAGAAACTAATTTCACATGAAATCACTATGAACCAAATTCCCCCAAAACCCAGTTCGAACTTCTAGAATTCATAGAAAGAAAGAAGTACTTAATGATGAACAGAACTTACAAGCTTAATTGCAACTTCTTCGTTAGTCTGAATATTAGTACCTGCAGCACAAACAAACATTAAAACACTCACGAACTATGAACATGCAAAGCCCAACCAGAAAAAAAAAAAAAGCAAAATAAGAAAAGAAATTAACCTAAGTAGATCTCCCCAAAGGAGCCGCTACCGATCTTCCTACCCAACCGAAACTTGTTACCAACACGAGGTTCCATTCACGAGAGAGAGAGAGAGAGAGAGAGAGAGAGAGAGAGAGGAGTATGGAACCCTAAGCTAAATAGTAGTAATTAAGAACCCTAATTCTGAAAAAGTAAAGTCGTCAAATGACATCCATAGTCAGAACCCGGAGCTACCAACTCGTCAATCTAGCAGAAGAGGGGAAAAAAAAAAAAACAGAATGATAGGGTATGGTACGGTGTGAGATCTAGGCTCACGGATATTTCGAATTGACGGTGAAATTGTAACAGAAACAGTGAGTTAAAGATAAGAAAAAGGATGGAGAGTGAAAAATTGTAGGGTTAGGTCAAAAGAAAAGTGAGAAACTAAGAAGAAGAAGAAGAAGAAGAAGAAGAAGAAGAGTGTGGTCTGTGGTGTTTCTCTCTCTTGCATTATGATGACCTTCATCACTGCAACCAACACCGTTCTTGCAACCGTCCCTTCTTTTCTTCCTCTTTTCATTTTCGAAGGACCGAATGCGTGTCCACGCGTGTTCCGTACGCACTGCTCACACACGGAACAAGCTTTTCCCGCTGGTGCCCACTGTCACGTGATCTCACGGAGCGTAATTCCCACGTGACGTTATTGCGGGTACGATGTAACTGTCGTTTTGGTCATCTTTATTTTATTTTCTTTTTTCAAAATTCAAATTTTTTAAATAATTTGAATATCAGGTGCCTGTCAAAATAATTAAAAATGAAAGGTCATATAATTTTGGCGAATGGTAAGAGTAGTAAATTAATTGTAGTCTAGCTTCTATATTGAGCATTTATACTCGTCCACGTGTATTGTTGTGTTGATATTTTTGGTTTTGAACTATATATAGTGGCAGTGATGATTTTTTCTCTGTTATTAATAAATTTTGTGAATGATATCCGCAGGAGAATAATTATGTCTTGGAGTATTGGGACAGGTACAAGCTCATTGGACGAAGGAATTTGAGTGTGTTTCAGGGGAAGTGCATATTGCCAAATTTGTACAAAAATTCGTTGCTATTTACTTTCGTGCAACTTAATTTCTTCTTTCCTCATTCTTATCGTTTATTTATTTACTTTATTTTATTGAAACTAATTGTTTAAAAACTTTAAATGTCTTTATGGAGCACATCAACATAATGTAAAGAATGAACAAATTGGTTCTTTCTTTCTCTCTGGCTTCCCAAAAAACAATGGGAAAAAAAATGGGTGAAGCATCCAATGTGCCACACTAAATCCAATCCTAAGAAATACTAATACAAATTCTTACATTAAAATGAAAAAAGAAATAAAGAATGAAAGAAGATTTGTGGTTAGTTCCTCTACTCATCCACCAAGATTTATCAGTTTTATTGGGCCTTGGGCCTTGGGCCTTAACTTGCAGCAGGGATTGGGTTTCTTGGGCTTGGTAATCCCATATATGCAAGCCTAGGGGACATTCTAACTTTTGGGCTGGGCCTAGGTGATGGAATCGGGCCGTAGTTAGTAACACGTGAAGAAGTGGGCCTTGGAGACAAATGGACATGCTCCAACGCTCTTGATTGAAGGTGTCCAGGGTAGTCACGCACACACCCAATACGAGGCCCAGCCCCAGTTGACCACTTGCAAGACAACCTCTTTGAGAGGTTTAATATTTGTCCACCCTCCTTATTGGTTGGTACAATGTTGCTCTCATTCTCATTATTAATTGCAGTTGTAGCAGGTACTGATTGTGATTGGTTAGTGAATGAATTAGTCCCAATCAGTGATGGAGTATCATCATCTATTGCACATCTCTGCATAAACACAAAACAACATAATCTAGTGAGTGATATGTCCAATTTTATGTTCACAAGTCACAACAACAACCAATCATGAATCAATACATACCTTCACATTGGATAGGTCTACATTGTTGTCTTCAAGAAAGCTTATGAACTCTTTGAAGTTCTCTTCAGTAGGGTGGTAGTGACCACTATAAGGCCAAATAGCCTGTAATGTGTACACTATGTCAGAAATTCTCTTATTATAACAGAACAGTTGTCTTCATGCGAATATATTAGTTGAGAATCGTCAAATTCTTAACTATTATTTTCATCTTAATAAAATCGTGTGTCTATGTCTATACCTCAAGGACACCGCGACGAGCTACTAATCTGCCAGCTGCTGTGGTGGCGCCACCAGAAAGAAAGCTTGAGTGCTGAAAGGTACCCTTTTGTTTTCTTCCAACATACAAAGACCTTGTGGTGCTCAAAACAAATATCCATTTTGACTTTTCATCAGTATCCACAACTCTCCCATCTTGTTTGTACACAAGCTTCCCATTCTCAACAATCACTTCATATTCTTCTCTTTCATTCTGCAACAATCAATCAACAACCAATGTTAGATCACACCATACACTTAAACTTCACATGCTCTAGTAAGTATTGTTTGGAATTAATTAACAAACTCACAGGTCCAAGATACTTGATGCACTGGCGTTGCAGAGTGGCCCTTGGACATTTCTCAAGATTTATTTCCTTGCCATCTCCAATATCCAACCTGCATAATTGCATATCCATATCCAAGCTTAGAATACACCACTTTTCTAATGAATATGATGAATGGGGAATAAACAAAAGAGTTTACCAGTAGAAAAATGGCTGAGTGCTCTGGCTTTCAAACCAAATATCATAGTATATGTGTAGATTATGTCCATAGCGATGACGAGGGTCAATCTGTAACACAAGAAGTATATGCGTAAATTATTTAACTACTCTCAGCTATCAACTTCGTACAGAGTTTTCACATGAAAAAATAAGTAACTTACAGCTTCAAGCCAATGTTGAAGTGCTAATTTTTGTGCCTTTTCATCCTTGGATAAACCTTTTCCAACCTTAGCAGCTCTTGTTCTAGCCCTTGCCCACCTTGACACGGCGGTTTCCGGCTTCTCCACATCAAAGAAGGAAACTGAACTTCTCTTGAGAGCAGCAAAATCCAAAGCCTTCCACCATAGCTCCTCAACAACAACTGCACAATCTGCAAGGTTTCTTCTAGTGCGGTAACTCTTATACACTTTTTGGAGTTTTGTTGCAGCAGCATCAAGCTCACTCACTGGCCTAGGTGAAGAGAAAACCACTTCCTGAGGCAGAGAAAGCAGAGGAACTTCTCTCTTATTGGTTTCAACAATGGAAGAAGAATCATGATCCATTTTCTCTCCCTTATGTTCTACAAAGGAGTAGCTTCTTTCAAGAACCACATTCTGGGGTCTGTGTTCCCTCAAACGCCTTGAACGTGTGACATTAGAATCAGAATCATCAGCTTCTCTTTTGTTGAAGCTTGATGATGCTCTCAGAATCAAAGCTCCATCTTTGGAAGCAAAAGTGATGTTGAAAGGTACATCAATGAGTGAAGAGTATGTAACAACTTCTTCCCAAGCCGATTGGAGTAATGAAAGTGATAATCCCATATATAATTAGCTGCAGAAAATTGAAAATCTTAGACTCCAAAATCCAAATCAAAGAGATGAAATGAAATACAGAACAAATGCAAATAATAGTTTATCATATAATTTACCTTTCTTATGTTATGTTAATATTGTTGCTGAATATGACTGTATGTATGGATATATATAGGGAAGGGGTGTTCAAAAACGTGTCAAGAACTGAAAACAGTTTGAATTCAACAGTGTGGAATTAAGGGGAATAATGAATGAAGCAAAAAGGGATTTGGTGAATGAATTAATATATATGAAGTCCTTGAGAGAGGGTTGAGTTTCTTGTTGTGCACGGCGATGTATAGGAGCAACCTATGACTTTGTTTATAATGAATTCAAAGCTGTGTGCTTTGAATTACTTACTTTGCACTTTATTTTCTTCTTCTTCTTTGAGGGTCAGAGTGAGCAAAGGAACATGCATAGTAAGTATATATATATATATAGATAGATACATATATATAAGAACAAAAACAACCACCCTAGCTAGTTCATAGTTGCTGGCGGTCAAAGAAGGTAAGCTTTTGCGAGTTTCCATGAACAAACACGGATTGCTTTTTTTAATTCTAGTAAACTGTGATTTCGTGTTTTTTTTTTCTCTTAACACCCTGTTCAAAGCATACTTGGGCTTTTTTTTATTTAAACAAAATAAATTAGTTATTTAATTAAATAAATTTTGCTCGCATAAAGAATAAAATTGCAAATTACAAAAATTACGTAATTAGATAGCATTTGGAGGAGAGACAAAGATTGAAAAACTGATATTGAGAGAGATATTCAAAGACAGAGACTGAAATAAGAATGAATTTCTAATTTAATTTACACAAAAAATAAAGCTGAAATTAATTAATTTAAATTAAAATATTTTAAATATAAAATATTATTAAAATTTTAATTTTTGTCCAAAAAAATTTTAATTTTTTGTATTCCTATTTTTTAAAAATACTAAAATACTAAAATTTTAAAAATAAAAACTAAAATTTTAGTACCAATTTATAAACTAATAAATATAATATCAAATCTCAATTTTTTAATTTCCGTCTCAATATCTCAAAATAAATCCTCTTAGAAATAATAGAAAGTGTATGGTTACGTTTTTTTTCCAGCTTTCTTAAATTTAAAAAATTAACAACTTAAAGTTTTAACATTTTTTATTAACATGATAGATATAGATGAGATGAGTAAGTTGTTAGCAGCTGGGAGTTTTAATTTGTAAATAATAGTCAACGAACTCGGTACCAAGTTGATGAGATCAATCACTGCCCCGCGTTTGTGGTTGTTTGGAATAATAAATTCTCAAATTATTATACATTTTTTTATTTTTAATATTAGTGTGGCTGTTACTTTGATCATATTCACTTATTCACATCACTGCTCAAATTTTATAATAAGTAATATATTCACATCACTGCTTTTGATCTACAATAGTACCATTCGTACTCATGCTTTTGACACTAGAAATAATGAAATATCATTTGAGTCAAGAACCGACAAATGTGTTACAACTTGTAACTAGGGGTGTGCATGGCCCGGCCCGGCCCGAAGATTCGGTCCGGTCCCGAACACTTTAGGGGCTAATTTGGTGTGATTTCATCGGGTCTAGGGTCGGGTTAGGGTCTCAAAAATAAACCCGGTCATTATTTCGGGTCGGGTCCGGGCCATTGCTCGGGTCACCCGAAATCGGCCCGGTGGCCCAGTCACCATACACAATAAATATTTTGTATTATTAGTGATGGATGATGACTATTATTATGTGGAATTTAAGTATTGTAAACCTTAATATTTTGTGTTATTAGTCATTATATATAAGACTATAAGTTAATATTTTATATTTAAAATGCATAAGACTTTAGACTAATGCATAATATTGTGTTATTTATATTGATTTAAATATTTGGTGTTATTAGGCAATATTAGTATTGATTATGGTTATGCTTTAATTTTAGAGAAGAGTTGGTTCTTGTTATATTTTTCTAAGTGAATTTTACCATGTCAAATAATGGTTGGAGTCTTGGAAATTTGGATATTTTTACATGCTAACTTACAAGAAGGTATCAAGGTAATATAATGTTAACGGCCCGGTTTTCACCCGGTATAGTTGTGGCCCGAAATGGTATAGGTTTCATCGGGTCTAGGGTCGGGTTCGGGTCTCATAAATGGACCCGGTACATATTTCGGGCCGGGTCTAGGTCACATCAAACCCGATTTCACCCGGCCCATGCACACCCCTACTTGTAACCTTATAGAATTTTAGGATTTTTTTATTATAAATAAAAAATATTATTTATCAAGATATATTTTTTGTGCAGCGAATAAGCCAACTATGGTAGTTTGCGGTGTGGGATTCAAATGTCAACACCATGGACATTGTGTTTAATCTTTTTAGAAAAATTTTATATATATAAAAAAAATGAAAACTCAGGTGCAGTCGACTTCACGTAAAGTTGATAGTTGAGAGCCTTTAGATGAAAATTTAGTCAAATCAATCAAATCATTTAACGACTTTCAACTATTAACTCCACGTGAAGTCGACTGCACCTAAGTTTCCACTATAAAAGAAACAAAAGAGAAATCAGAGAAGTTTTGTCACGAAAAGTTGCGTGTGTGTGAAATTTTAAAGTTTGCGTTCATATATTAAAGCTTTTTTCATAGACAAAACCTACATTAACCAATTGAGCTCTCTATTGCTAACAAAAAGTAAACGTAGGATTCAACTCGGAAACTTGTAGAAATAATAATCACTTGTGAGTTTAAATTGGTAGGATTCTTATTTATAGACAAGAGAGACAGAGACTCAAGTCATGGTAGTTAAGAATGACCCCTTAACAAGTTGCTTTTAGTAATGCTTCTTGGTTGGTTCTTACGTAGATTAGTTCAGCCATTTCAGACGTGATAATGAAATTATTGGTTGAAGACAGTGACGACTCATAATTCTTATGGATTTTTTCTTAATTTAGGATCAGTTTGGATAAATTCATAAATAATTTTTTTAAATTTTTAATTTATAAAAAATTACAGTATTAATATTTAGTATAATTTTTAAAATTAAATTGTAACTTTTAAAGAAATTATAAAAATATTTATAGAAAAGTTAAAAAAATAATTTCTCTTTAATACAAATTTTTTTATCATTCTTTTTTAAAAATAAATACTTTTAAAACTAAAATACTAAAAACAAAATATTTATTTATAAATTACTTTTAATATAAATAGTTATTGTTTAAACCCTTTTATCAAAAAGAGTTTAATTAAATTGTTTATCCAAACTATGTGTTTGTTTGGGAGTCATTAAATCAATAAAAAAAAATTTTCAATCATTTTTTTTATTTTATAGTGTGTTTGTCAAATTTTTAATAATAAAAATAAAAGTACTAGAAAAATAAAAATTTTTTTTTGAGAAGTTACAATTTATATATTTTTAAAAAATCTTTTTTCTTAAAAGAAATATTTTTTATATAATAAATGAACAAAAAAATACTTTTATCTTATTTTACCCAATAATTAATAAATAAAAAAAATTTTTACATTAAAAGATTCAAATAAAAAAATACTTTTATTTTTATAAAAAAATTTCTAAAAAAATATCATTAAATTTTTTTTTTCGAGAATGACATCGAAATAAGTACTCTACTTTATTGGTATGCTAGTGATTACTATGAATGATTATTAAATATTAACTACTAAAGTTGACTGAATAATTTAAAGGATATATAAGCACTTATAGGATGTTTAATAATTTTTCTTTCTTTTCCCCTTTTGCCAAATATAATGCCTTAGTCCATTTAGCAAGTCTTGATATTCCATCATAGAGTTTATTTTAGGAGGGTGTAAAAAGTAAAAACATGGTTTAAATAATAAAAGTTAGTTTTGAATATAGCGATGTAACTAGAAAATAATAATGCATATAGTGATGTCAAAATCATGAAGAAAGATAAAGGTACTACTACTATATACTACTAATGTGTTGTAAGTTGTTTTAATGTGGATGGAAAAGCTTTAATAAAAGAAAACACGATTTAGCAAGGATCACGTTCTTTGGTGGGTCATGTTATGCAAAAATAAAATCAAATTTTATTTCACATGGACTAGTTTTTGGAATATTCTCAATGTGCTATGTGCTAACCCGTGAGTCAGGTCAATATGGTCAAATATCAATACCATTCTATTCTTTTCAATCTTCATTTTTTTTTTAAGCATGGAAAATTATTGTTGCACTTTTCTAAAGCCACGTACGTTTTGGGTGGATTTTTTATTTTAATATAAAAAAGTGGAGAGAGTTTTACGTTAATGTTACAAAAAATAATAAAGTTTTACAGTGTTATGGAAACGCTGTTCTGTGCAAGTACAATACGCAGAACACGTATTATACTGACAATACGTAGACTGTGTATTGTAATTTAATATTAAAATAATACAATACATAATTTGTGTATTGTAATTTAATTTTAAAATAATACAATACGTAGTCTGTGTATTATCTTTATAAATTAAAAAAATATTAATCTGACAATTCGCACTCTGTAAATTTTATAGTTTTCATAATTTTATAAAATATCATAACTTCCAACATTAAAAAATTACACTCATTTTTATCCAATATCCAAAAAAATTAACCGTTTTTGGGTATCTTCCTTGCTCCTTCTGTTTTATAAGAAGAAGGAAGGAGATCATCGTGTGGCCATAGGGATTTTTTTAAACAAAATTTGTAGATATACATATTAGGTCGCTACTCAAATGAAAATTTTATTATTGTCATTATGTAAAAATATTTTATTTTGACTATTAGATAATAAATTATAAGGCTTAATTTTTATATATTATAAAAATATTATTTTTATTTAAAATGTGACCAAATAAATAAGTTATATTTTTTAAATAAAAATTATTATAAAAAGATATTTTTAATATCTTTATTGGAGTAATTACCTACGTATTATTGTATATGTGATCGGTTAATACGTATTACATTAATTAAGTAATTGGATCAAATATATAAAACTATTTGTTTAAAATTATTTTCACTCTTCTGACTTGATGAGTTACCTTATCAAAATTTATAAAAAAAAAATTGGAGATACGATCTTTTTGTTTCGAATTTTTATTGTTTTAAGTTTGCGTTATTAATGAAAAGTGTACATAACATAGTACATATACGTCAAAAAAATTAGTATGAGTGGCAAGAGATACTAAGTTAAATATTATATTTGATTGCATGTATTTAGAATAGTACATATATATCAAAAAATTATGATGTTATGAATTCTTTTCTTTAATTATGTTATTCTAGGACTATGAGATGTCTTTTAAGTTTACTTGATTTATGAAAATGAGTTCTTTCTTATTTTCATGAGTTACTTGATGTTTTGTTGTGATATATCTTGTTCATAATCTTATTAGATGTTAGATCTATATATAATCAATACTGTGATGTTCTTTTTAATAGTAGAATAATAGTTAAAATGTAACAATAAAATTCATAAACTTAAATTATTAGGTATTAAAATGAATGATAAAAAATTACTGAATTAATATTCTCTTTAATTATCAAAGCGATTCTTTGAAACATCTCATACTCTTATTGAATCCAATTTTCGATATTGGACTTGTAGAAATAATCTAAAACACTATCTAAGCATCTTACATCCATGTCGAGGCATGCATTTTATGTAAATATTCACTAAGTTTCCAAGTTTTCAATCATTTAAAACTTAAAATGTTAATTTTTCTATAAATATTACACTTTGAGAATTTTAAAACATACTGTTCATCATATATAGGTGTATATATTGTTTATCAAACTCTTAAACATGTAGGCATATAAGATATAAGATAATATCTTCTTAATTAAAACAAATTTTGAATAAAGTCTGCGGTCATATATAGTAATGTAACCTCAAATTAAATCTACATGTTTGGTGGTATAAATCATATAGGGAAAATTCTTTGATGGCTATAAAAATAGAATAAAGTGGGATTTTTTTATTTTATGAGCGAAATTTAGATATCATAAAAGACATCAAATATATATATCATATTTTACCACTTTAATTAATAATTATATTAGATATATACTAAAATTAATATATTTATTA
Organism: Arachis stenosperma; assembly: GCF_014773155.1. Lineage (NCBI taxonomy): Eukaryota > Viridiplantae > Streptophyta > Magnoliopsida > Fabales > Fabaceae > Arachis > Arachis stenosperma. Next base: position 116,520,491 of record NC_080377.1, read on the forward strand.
AGATAAAATATATATTAGTATATAAAATATGTATTAAAAACAAATTAAATAATATATTTATATATAAATATAAAGTAATATAATATATTTTAGTATATTCATAATATTTTTGTTTATTAATTTGTTATGCTGTGCATTCAAATATAAACCATTTAAATGATGCTAACAACTCTCTTCTAGCTAGTGTATATTTTCCTCACGCTACAATAAATTTATACATTTGACTTTCAACTTTTTGTCCTTATTCTCAATCAGCGGTATTACTATTTTATTCACTAATTTAATGTCAAAACTCAAAACCGCTAGCAGCCCTTCTTACATAACATTTCGTAACCATGAATCCTGTACCAAAATATATATTAAAGAATAATGGCATTAATTTATAGTCAACATACATTAACCTAATCAAGTATACTTTTATATAAAATGTTAGTTGTGTTTCCAAGTCATACAAATAAGTCGTCGGTGATTTGGTTTAGAGGGTACGTATGTTTGATTTTCTTATCCTTATTCTTATCTATCTGCTTCATTACAATCAATACCACATTACAACTTGTGTTTTGTCTCCACAACTTGCCTCTTACATATATGAGAGAAAAATTAATACAAAATATACATAGAGTTTGGTAGAATATTCGCTATTGCTATAATATTCAAAGTGAATTATCATTAGATATACAAAGTGAAAGAAATTTACGTGGCAAAAGGCATAAATGTGGAGCAAGCCGACAGAATGAATGGGCCATGATGCCATGCATGTCTCCGAAGAAAATGAGATGGAAAAAGCATGCAATGATTCATTAATCATTATTGTTTATTTGTTGATCGATTTCGTTTCAATAACTAGTAGACCCTTTTAATATGTAGGATCAAATTATTAGGTAGCCATTTAAATTAGAAAACTACTTTAATAAAGAGACTAAAAATATTTTTTTTAAAGATGTTTACATATATTATGTTATTATTAAATATTTTTATTAAATTAGTTAATATTTGTTTTTTAATAAATCAGAAGAAAATCGATTTATTATAGCAATAATAATAAATTCAATTGTCTGTATTATAATTATTAGATCCGATTTGATCCGATTGAATTACATAATGTAACTAAATATCTTTAATTTTTTTTATAAAAAAATAAATATATCTCTAACTTTTTGTTTTACAAATATTTAAATTTTAAAAAATTTAAAAATATAATTAAATTTCTAAAAAAATTAAATTTATTGTTATTGTTATAAAAAAAATTGATTTCATTATAATTTGTTAAGAAATTAAAAAATAACTAATTCATTAATACATCCAATAATAATACAACACGTAACCATTAATTATAAAAAGACGTTTTACGTGTCTTTATAGAAGTATCCCTTCAAACTATTATTCAAAAAGAGGAGATAGCATACAACAAGGTTATGGATTTGGTGATTGGAACAAAATACACAAACATAGCATGTATATATTTAATTATGTATTATATTTGAAATATCCGTTAATTAGAATCAACACAAGTTTTTTGTGCATATATTGCTACCTTGCTCCTTAAGAATAAAATATAGCATTTCATTGTTTCAAATAAAAATTATTATTCATTGGTTTAGAAGATTATCAAATCAAATAATAAGAACAAAAGAAAAAAAATTATATGTAAAATAAAAAAAGTTTTTTAATGTATCTAAAACATCAATGTTCTAATAATCTTAATAGTTAATTTTAATTAATATATATTATATATTTTCACTATTAAAATTAACAATTAAAATATCGATATATACTTGAAACTTTTTCTATAAAATAATATTTTTTACTCGGAGCTAGCTATTGCTGTTAGCCGCCACAGAATGAGTCCATGAATCAATGCCATAACCTTTTTATTTTTATTTTTTTATTTTTTCCTTTGGACTTGTTGCCATAACATTTCAAGTAATCAAATGTCTCGATTATATTCCGAGATCAACGTAAAGACTAAAAAAGTCAGCAGTAAATATCTTGAATTTGCTAATATCTCCGTTGTATCTATTTGATTTGATGTGTTTCTAGAGTAGTACTAATAATACTGAATTAATTTATTAAGGTCCATGGAATATATATAGTGTTATGTCAACTAGTTATTAAGAGCAAGTGATAAGCCTTATACACATCTACATCAATTAGTATGAAAATTCAGTTATTATTTGTCATCTTAAGATCACAAATTATTTATATAGCCTCTAACCTATACATTATATCTTCTTAAATAATGTATTTTAAAGAGTTCTAATGTGTTTTTCACTTTTTTGTAAAAGAAGATGACAATAAAATCATAAGATGGATACTATATATGAAAACTTGACTACTTAGCAAACAAAAAAGAAAAGGAGAATATCATTGTTTTTTTTGGCAGTGACAGAAAAGCGTGAAATAAAAAAAAACTGTACCTAGTAATGGGTCATTGGGTCCATTCCGATAAATGGCCCAATACGCCGAAGAATCCAATTAATTTAGGTTAGTTTACCTTTGGACATCAAGTCTCAATACAAACAAGAGTATGCATTGAAGAAATACTAAATATGTCATCGTGGGAATCCCTAAGAAAATATTTAGGACTACCTGCAATTTGGGGAAGATCTCTAAATCGGGCTTTGTCGTGGATAGAAGAGAGAATTTTGAACAAGCTTGAAGGATGGAAAAAGAGGTTACTGAACCAAGCTGGCAAGGAAATTCTGATTAAAGCGGTGGGTTGTGCAAGCCATACCAGCTTACGCTATGAATGTGATAAAATTTCCCAAGCAGTTTTGCAAGAGAATCAATTCAAGAGTAGCGCGATTTTGGTGGGCGACATCCGGAAAGGAGAGAGGTATTCATTGGAAGAACTGGAATATAATAACAAAGAGCAAGATCGAAGAGGGATTGGGCTTCAAGGACTTAGAAATGCAGAATATAGCGCATCTTGCAAAACAAGCATGGAGAGCTTTGAAGAATCCAGATGCAATTTGGGTAAAAATTCTACAAGTTGTCTATTACCCAAAGGGCAATTTCTGGGAGGCGCAAGTTGGGAAGAATTCTTCGTGGATATGGAAAAGTATTCTGCATGGACGAGAATTGCTAAGGAGGAAAGGAAAGTGGAGTGTTGGAAATGGGTCAAAAATTAATATATGGAGGGATAATTGGATAGCTGAAGTAGGTAAGGTGCTGGGGAATGGTAGACAAGATAGTCAGAAAGTTGAAGAGCTCATTGAAGAGGGAAGGGGTTGGAATGAGAGCAAAATCAGAAGCATGTTTTCGCCAGAAATTTGTGATGCTATTATTAGAACCCCAATTAGTTTTGTGAATAAGGAGGATAATTTATACTGGCCTGCAAGAGATGATGGTATATATACTATAAAGACAGGTTATTTCGCAGCAAAAGGAGAATTTCAATCTCGAGATCATGGAAACCCATCCACAAGTGATGCTAGGAGGGAGTTATGGAAAGAAATTTGGAAAATGGAAGTTCCCTCTAAAATCAAATCATTTTTGTGGAAGGCAGCCCATGATATCGTGCCGGTAAATTCAAATTTGTTCAAGAAGAGAATTGCTGGGAGTCCTATATGCCAGATTTGTAATAAAGAGGTGGAAACAACAGAGCATGCATTATTGCTATGTGAGTGGACAAGGGCTGCATGGTTCGGAGCTGATTGTCAGTGTATTCCAACAACAGAAACAGTTACTGAGTTTGGAGACTGGTTTATGACTATCATACAAAAAATCAAATCAGTAGGGGGGGAGGAGGAAAATAGAAGAATTAGTAAAATAGGATTTCTGGTGTGGGAGATATGGAAGACTAGAAATCAGAAAGTGTACCAGCAGCAAGAAATTAATCCTAGCTGGACTATAAAGAGGGCTAAACTAATGGAAAATCTGTTTTGGAGAATAGCGGAAAAGAAGATAAATTTAAAAGAAAGACAGGTTCAAAAAGGAACGAGAGAGGTTCGTTGGAGGCCACCCCCTGCGGATTGGATCAAGGCAAATGTGGATGCTTCTTTCAAAAAGAATACAGGCAAAGGAGCTATAGCAGTGGTGTACAGAGATAATAGAGGAAAGATTTTATTAGGTTTCACAGGATTAATTCAAGCAAACTCAGTCACAGTAGCAGAAGCTTTAGCAATCAGACAAGCTCTAATCATTGCAAATAATTTGTTCATGGAAAAAGTTCTCATTGAATCAGATAATCTAAAAGTCATACAAGCAATTAAATCCAAGAGTCCAATTGGTGAAGCATGGGCAATTATTCAGGATATTCAGTTGTTATTGGAACAATTACCTGGTAGGGGCATAACTTGGACTCCCAGAGAAGGAAATCTTCTTGCACATAAAGTAGCCAGAGAAGCAGAATTAGGGAACCTTCATTCAAATTGGAGCATGCAACCACCACTAGAAATTCTGCGTGTTATGCACAATGAAAGTAAGAATCAATAGAATGAGCAAGATATGTGAAGAGACGAGCTATATAGAAACATCACCTGTTCTCATATTTCATTGATAATACAAAAAAAGAAACGTCTCTTAGCCAGAGCATTTGTGATCTGAGGCAAAAGCTCTAAGTGTTACCCAGAGTGACTCAGTCCAAAAAGAGGATAGCCCAGGTTTTGGCGTGAAAACAGGATTTCAGAAATGAGTCGGGTATCGCCCAGCAGCAAGGATCCCATGGAAGGTGCAGGAGCCATGTAAACGATTAATCAAGCAGCTTAGGTGGCGGTCAAGCGCAGAAGATGGCGGTCAAGCACTGTGTCCATTGATTCAGGGGAGTCGAGTTCGAAGAGGTTGCCGTCCACCTCTCCAGAGCTCAAATTCAATGCAGCCTGGCATCCACCACCCAAGGATTGGATAAAATGCAACATTGATACACAGGCAATGGTTTTACATGGATCTCAAGACAAGAAAATTCACTGGCTCATGAAGTAGCAAAAATGACTTACACATGCAACCTACAAAATAATTGGAGCTTCAAGTCTCCAACCCTCCTCAGGCTATAATCAAAATCATCAAGGAGGAATCGCAACTCTGCAGGGCATAATTTCATAGACATAGGAGGGATCCAATTTGAAGCGCGGGGCGTCGAGATTTTGCAAGAGCTCCTCATTGCTTCTAGCAACTTTCAGGGGTACAGAAGAAGGACATCAATCAGCTTCACAATCCAATGAATCCTCATAGTTGATGCTGCATCATTTGAGGGAAAAAGATAGGAAGATGTGTGTGCGCTTCAAAATAGATTGAATGAATTAGGATATTTAGGTTGGGTTGGGATTGGACAGATTGAATGAATTAGGATATTTAGGTTGGGCTGGGATTGGGCTGTGTTGTTCTTTTGGGTAGCTCAGGCCTTAATGGCCCTTGTCCAAAAAAAAAAAATGTACACCAAAAAATAATTGAGGTTAGTTTAATACCAAAATAAAAAATTGAGATTAGGTAGTTGGTTAACTGATTCACGTATAGACGAGAATACGTCACTAAATTTTTTGAATAATTTTAAAGTTGTCTAGCGTTCTTGCTATAACTTTAGGGTTAGTAAACATGTAATATTAAAACATTTTTAAGAAAATATAGAAAACTAACCTTAAATTAGTCAATATTAAACCATTTTAATTTTAAAATTTAAGATTTAATATTAAAAATTTATAATTTAAAATTTCAAAATCTCAAATAAACAGAACAATTTTATAAAAATTTATTATTTAACGTTATTATAATTTAAGCATGTTTTTTTGAAGGGTAATTTAAACATGTCAATACTACTTTAACAACGGAAAAGATAAACATAAATTAGCTTACTCATGAGTCATGACCCTAATAAACGCTAGTATTAACTAGTAAGAACAAATCAATTTATGTTGGTCGAGTAGTTAGCTAATTCGTTCGTTTAAGCAAATATCGAGAATTCAAACGAATTTCGTATTATGCATGCAGCAATTCATTGATATAAGTCTTTAAATGGAGCTTAAATTTGCGACAAATTAATTCTTAAATTTGCGACAAATTAATTCTTAACTTATGGGATTGAGAAATACTGTGAACAACTAAAAAAAATTTGCTAAGAACATCGAAATGTTTGAATTTGAGTTGATTCCCAAGAGCAGACAAAAAAAACCTTACGTGTAATAAGTGGTTGATGAAGTTTAAAGTGATTTGATGTTATTACTAAAATAGTGGAAAGTGAAAATACTGTGAATCTTGAGAGTCGGCAAGAGAGTCTTCTAAGATATAATGCATGAACCTATTAGAGTGTCTCTTGTGAAATACAAACCTTATCGATATTGATTACATCAGAGTCCCATCAAAAGGGAAATAACACGCGGCCACTATCAATTTTGAACTGCATTAATGCTGCCAAAATTCAAAATGCACACTGCTAACTATACATGATAATTTAATTTTTTATTATTATTACTACTACTGTTGTCATCACTGGCGACCGGGAAACAATACTTGTCCACCAACCAATTGGTTGTTATGCTTCGGGAAGCATAATTTGTCCACGTGTTGTATTTACTTCTGTTTCTACATTCACAGATAAAATAGTGATTCTTTATTCACACCTAATTTGATCTTATATTTGTTTCAGAGTACATTTGTCTCCATCAAAATATTGGAGGACATTGCGATTTTCGTTGACACTCTAGAATAGTTACATGGAAACGTAAATCCTTGTCTTGTGTTACATTTGTTGCATTATTACAGTGGATTTGGAGGTTTACTTGTGCAGCAGTAGCAACTTAAACTAGTCAGCTTTTTTTTCCATTTCCATTATTACATCCTTTAGTAAACCAAGCTACTAAATTTACAACAGCATTCTCTAGTATATTACATCAGAGGTTATTAATTAGGAACTACTTCAACATACGAGGCTAAGGTATGAACAGGCTCATATGCGAATTCCTACACCAATAACTGAGTCCTAACACCAAGGAAACAAAGGAAACACAAGGATCGGAGTCATGTGATCACTGCTTTTGAAAGCTAGCAATTGAAGAGCCTTAAAATATTGAGCTCTTCTTCTTTTGGTTGTAGTAGAGATGTGCACAAACACCCTCTTGCAACCTGCAAATGCACACAGCACATATTGTCAAAATAGAACAACAATGATGAATGTGATGCAGATTACTCAAAATCAAACAAAATGATTTTATTAGTTTTGAGTGTTATTAGTTATTACCATTGTCACGGCATTCATTTATGTAAAGATTCAACTAGTTTGCCCCACCAAGCCACCAGCAGATGCAGAACCAACCCAATCTGTTGGCTTAGTAATCAAATCCTCCAACTCAAGATAAATATTTGAGTCATTCACATCAAGTTCTTCATCAGCACCACCATTATTTTCCCCCAATAGGTTCTCTGTCATGGCATGATAAGCAGAAGGTACATCACCACCCCTTGAAAAACCATAGCTTCTCAAGCCTTGTACCTTGTTGCATAACTCACCTTCCAGAGGAGCAGGAACAGTTTGCTCTATCTTATTGCTAGTGTTCATCACATTTTCAGACAATAGTCCATCAAGTTCAGATTGCAATGTAGACAATTGTTGATGACCTTGTTGGCATCTATAATCAACACTAGGCGTTGGTTCCAGCAATCTGCGCCTCTTGAGCATGTCGGTGCCATCGAGCTCCCTCTTCCTCTTAATTTTTTGGAGGAGCTGTTCCACAAAGGCTGGCTTTCTGGCCATTCTGGTGAGGAAATATATCATCTGATACTGCTTCGTCTGGACGTTCTGAATCCGGTCCTGAACGCTTGAGATATGAACGTGGGAACTTTCTTGCTGTTGTCTCAGCTTCAGAATTTCAAGTTTGAGTATGTTTTGGTCCTCCTTCAGCTTCTCAACTTCAGCCTCAAGGCAAGGCTTAGCTGGGTCGATGAAAGCTCCTTGATGCAGTTTGTTGTACTTGCTTCTCCTCCTTATGTTCTTCAGCAAATGCTTCTTCCCTCCTTGGAATCCTTCGTTTGCAAACTCCCAACGATCTGAATCAACCTTCCTAAAGCCCTATAACACCAAAGGAAACATCAATCAAACATATTAGTAAATCTTGAAACCTTAAGGATCAAAAAGAATTCCAATGTCATCCAATTACAATCATCAACCACATATTGGAGACACTTCCAATGCTTATAGAATTAAACTACATACATGTTAATCCTCCAAAAGCAATTGATTTTCAAATATCCTATTTAATTTTGACACGCTGACAAATGTATATCACAACATTCATGCAGTACATGTAAAAGGTAATTAATGTAAAAGGTAATTATTTTTACAGTAACACGATAGAGTATCAAAATTAAATTCTATGTTACAACAAAAACTCATATATATATATATATATATATAAATGAAAAGTATAGAGTATCAATATATATATATATGAATTTAAAAGAACAAAACACTCAAATTTAGTATATATATGCATTTAATCGAACACATGGCGAACAAATGTTGAAAGAGTAAAGTGATTGGAGTATTGAACATGACTCACATAGGTATTGAGCTGGCGAATGAAGCTGGAGAAGTTGCTGTGCTTGAAATACTTTGGAAGAAGCACTTTGGCGAACTCGTGAGACTCCCAAACGATGAAGCTATCACGGTTCTCGCTCCACGAAACAATCGGGTCGGTTTCCGGATCCTCCACCATCTCGTACGTCTTCCTTAGAAACGGTGGCGGACCCGCCTCGTTAAGCCCTTCCATCGGTTTCGGCAACTCCACCGACGACGAAGATGACGACACGTTAACGGCGCCGTCATCAGCAACCTCCTCTTTGACGCGAGGCTCTTCTTCTTCCGTCACTTCCGAGTTGCTCTTCTTCTTATCAGACTCGTCGCTTGAAACGTCGTCGTTTTGCTGGAAGAAGCGGCAGGAAGACGTCACTTGCTCTGATTTGACTCTCACCATTTCCACTGGTTTTTCTTCCGCAATAGCTTTGTTGAACTGTGGCGGTGAGCAAGCCTGGCCGCCACCGCTTCCAGCGTGAGCAAGCACCACCATCTTAGAAGTTGGTTGAAATTGTGGTTTGTCGGTTTTTGAGGGATTGGAGTTGAGAGTAGAGTAAAGGTAGTGATGAGAGTGAGTGAGAGATTAAGAAAAGTGATGGACTTATAAGTTCCATTTATAGAAAAGGAGAAAGGTAAAAAATAATGATTTGTGGTAGTGAAAGAAAGAGAAGTTTGGGAGTTTGCGTGTGTGTATGATAGTCTATTTTTGGAAACTCAGCGGAATGGCCACGTTGTCCTTCCTTTTATCTTTACGTGCCATGTCTAGCAATTTACTGGACCCACTGCCGATCCCTATCATCTTATCCCTTTCACTCACGTATATACTTTGAGAAAGATTGATAATTAAGGATTATTAGATACAATTTAGGAAAGTTATTTTAAAATTGATTTTAATTAATATATATTATATATATTTTTTATAATTTAAATTAATAGTTAAAATAATTAAAATACCGATATTTTTAGTATATTTGATAATCTTTCATTTAATTTAACGTATTTAATTAAATTATTATTTAATAAATTTTAATTATTAAATTTATTTAGAATAATTATTCAAATTAATTTGTTTTTTAAAATTTGAACATTTATTTTTAAAATTTTAAATGTATAAAATAGTCTCTATAATATAATTTTTGTTCATCACTAATTGTAATTCTTAATGTAGTTATTAAATATTCACATGTGTCCTATAAATAAATTGATTCTTAAAATAAAATATATTTTTAATAAATAAACAGTAAATTCTTTTATGAAATAATAAATATATTTTTATATATGATAATTAATTAATAATTGTTACATATATACTAAAATTAGTTATTAAAATCAGTTATCAGTATAAAATATATTTTAAAATATAAAAATATATTAAAAATAAATTAAACTACACATATTTTTATACATAATCAAATTAATAACTAATTTTAGTGGCTGATTTTAGTGTATAAATAATATTTTTGTTATATATATATATAGTAACGTGATTAATTATTCTAATAATATAGTAATATTAAGACTACACACTTTTTTGCACATTTTTTTAATACTAAAAGTAATTAATAAAAAATATGAAATACCAAAAATTATATTTTATATTACAAAAAATATATAATTTACATAAAATAATACAAAAAACATTTGTGGTATTATTTTGATCTTTATGTTTATATAATTTTTTAAAAATAAATTTAAATTTTTTAAAATGAAAAAGTTAATAAAATAATAAAATTCAAAATTAATACTATTAATTTTATAAAATATATATTTTATTATCTTAATTTAAAAAAGATAATTCTTTATTTTATTATTTTATTAAAAAATAACTATCATCCTATCATATCATATTATTATTGATAGAACCAATAATGATAAAAATGACTGTATTTGTTGTCAATTAAAATTTTCTGATTAATCATGTTAAAATATAATTAGGCAAAAATGATAGTTAAAATATTTATATATATTATATTAAACAATTTAATTAATCATATTAAATAATATGATCATTTTTAACTACCACTAAAAATGAAATAATACTGCATTTGATTCTTAAATTTATGCATAATTCGTAATTTAGTTTTTGAAATTTTGTTTGTCTTTATTTAATTTTTAAATTTTACGAATGTGATTTATGTTAGTCTCTAAAATAATTTTTAATATACAGATGTTAATGAAATAGTGACATAAACAATTAGATGCAACGTATAAAATAACGTTGTTTTTGTTTTAACACTCAAATAATTTAAAAATAATATCACAAATGCTAGTTATTTAAAAAATTTTTCCAAAACAAGTGAATTAGTATCATCTTAAAACTAAACAGAGACTATTAAAATTTTAAGAACTAGTAACGAAACAATTAAACTAATAGCTTGTAGCATACATCATGAAAGACACGCAGACACATATGCATGCACACTGTTTCATTTCTATAATTCATACTCCCATTCAGGAATTTGTTTCATCTTTTCTTTCTTTTTATTTATTATTGAAGTTTGTAGCACAAGACATTCTCTTCCCTTTTTCTTCTTATACGGTGGATTCGCATGGTCACCTTTTTGTCGGCGAGAATCTGCATGGAAGCCAAGTGTCGCAATTCATAACCGATTCAATAATCTTCTGTTTCATAAATTCCAATGCTGCATCATTCTTTTGTTCTTTGTAGAGGCGTAGAGCCAATGATTCAATTCAGCAGTTTAATTGAGAGTGGATAAGTACTTTGCACGCACCTCGTAATTGGAACTGCCGATAATAGGGAAAGTTTCGGTGCCGATCGCACCCTCCAAAACCAAACTATGCGGGAACTTGCGTTGCAACCTTATCTCATGAATCATCATCAACTCACCTGCTTTTTTTTTTTTTTTTTCTGGTCAAGTGGATTGGACAGCCCCCAATCCTAGGCATTTCACCCATGTTTCACACACACACAACACACTCACACACACAACCATGGGTATCATGGGTTCTTAAACCACAACCAGTCTCAGCTGGGATTTGAACCCGGGTGCAGCATTGTATGAGGCGGACAGATATGCCAACTGTGCTGGATCTCAGCTGCAACTCACCTGCTTACCTAACCTTAATAACCGTGGGCCGGGCTTATTTTGGGGCTCAACGTGGCATGCCCTATCTACCTTTTCGGGATCATAACAAAACATGTGGCCCAAACTAAACCACCTAATAATTAAGGTAGTATTTGTTTTTCAATACAAAAAAAAAATGTTTTCGGATATTGAAATTGTGATTGAGAAATTTAGAATCAATATTATTATGTTTGATAATTAGATATTAAAACTAAAATTTTAATTTTGACACAAAATTTTAGACCATTCAGTATTTAAAAAAAATGAGAACACAAAGGACTGAAATTAAGAATTTGAAATTTTAACATTTTATTTATAATTAAGAATATTATAATAAATTTACTTATTTTTTGTCTGTATTTATCTTGAACCAAATAAAATATTAAAACATAACTCAATTTTGTACACTTTACATCAAATATAATAAAAGACTTAATTTAGCTTTTAGTTTTAGTTTCTCAATCTCAATCTTTCTTCCGAACACTGGCTAAATATTTATTGGAATTTTAGTGTGCGCTACATGATGGATCCACATGGGACTAGAAATTTTCAGGAGAGCTAGTTGTTCTTAGTATTTCTTTTATATTAACATTAAAAATATTAATAAAATAACTAACTATAATTTGATCAAATAGTTAGTTGTTTAATTCGTTTAAACAAGTGTCTTGAGACCGCAAAGGAAAAGACTAATTGATCCCAAGTTCACCAAGTCCTTGGCCTTCTTCCTTTAAAGTTGAATTCCTCACCTTCCATTACTAATTTCACTCGTCAACTTTTGCTGATGTTTATGTGTACCCGTGCCTTTCTTCACTCACTCAATTAAATTAGGCCCGCATGAACAATTCGGTGGCCAGTTATGGGTGCAATAGAGAAAGGTTAGGCAATTGCAAGGAGGAAACATGTACGTATACAAGACACCAAAGTAACTTTTCATGCCAAAAAGAAATAATATACATTATATTAGAACGAAGAATACAAGCATCATAGGAATTGATTGATATCCTAGGATAGTGTCCATTTCACATGAAACTTGTTTGGAAACCAAAATTTTAACTTGAGAAATATATTTTATTTGCACTCACTTCTACCATGTATACCAAACTGATATGCATCTCTTCATGTATTGTGATATAACAAGTGATAAATTCCACACCCCATCTAATTGTGAAAAAGAAATATATGTGCTACTTAATACAAAAATAAATCAACTTCCATGATAGATTAGAAGAATAAATATGAAACCAAATGTGCTGCTACTGTTACTTTCCAGACAAACTTCCAAATGCAAAAGTTTCAGAAAAACAGAAATAACAGGAATTTCAACAGCAAGATAAACTATGAGTTCATTTCAGAGTACAACTTGACGGCGTGCACAATTTAATCAATGTTTAGTCCTTACTCTAGGTGATGATACTTCCACAACTCAAACCACATTCCCAGAACATATGGCAGATCTTCTCTTCAGTTAACTTGTAAGCCAATTGAAAAGATAGCTTCTGGAGATACACCATCATCGCGGTTGGCATCAGCTGGCTGTTCCTGGTTGGATGTACCGACAGAGCTCGTACCACGTGGTCCACCTGCTGCCACTATTGGTGGTGGAGGAAGTAACCCTGCTCGCAGTAGAAGACGCTCTACTGCTTCCGAAGGTTGAGCTCCAACAGAAAGCCAATACCTTCACAAGGGTAAATGTGATGGAGATGTTTGGTTGGATGGTTTATTGATATATAAATTGATAAGGATTGCTTGATGGTAGTTGTGTAACAAGAAATACTCGCCTTGCACGAACTCAATAGATATCAAACTTAACTATAACATATTCCATCCCTCTTTTACCCCAATGAAACATACTCTTATAGAGACAATTTACATGTAATTTAATCCTTAACAAATCATAGAAATACAAAACATGAACCTATGGAAGTCCTTTTGATTGTATTCCAACATTACCAACATGAAAATATCTTTTCCAAATCAGTTAGTTAAAAAGGCATAATTGTAGGGACATATGTTAACAAATTCAGAAAACTTCAAGGAAAGAAGAAAGCAAAATATAATATTTAGTTCTTCAGGAGGATGTGATAAGAACTACTCCAGATATGGTTTTAGCATTTCATTCTCCCATTTTCTACAAGGAGACATCATGTTCAGAATAATTAAGATATGTTAACAATAACATTGTCCCTTGAATTATAACTAATTTCACCTAAACTGATGTAGATGTATTAGAGAACTTGTATAACAGAAAGTTACTCACTTCACTCTCTCGAATTTGAGAGCCATCTTTCTGTCACTATCATTCCCTGTAAAAAAGGAAAAAGAAAAAGAAGAAGTAAGAAACCAATTAGCATCCTTGGTCCTCCTTCTCATTCCTAATCCTCAGTACTTAAATAATTTCGGTTAATAATCAAAAGGATCCTTTCAGTTTCACTCAATTAATTATCCTTTAACACTGACAATATAACAAACAGAAGGAGAACCTGCCAAAGGGTCATAGAAACCGAGAATTTCGAGGGAGCCACCATCTCTGGTGGATTTGCTATCAGCGGCAACGATACGATAGAAGGGGCGGTGGGTGCAACCAAACCTTGCAAAGCGAATCCTCACCGTCATTGTGATGCTGCAAGGGAGTGAAAATTGGTTAGGGATGAGGAAGGAGAAGTAGAGTGATAGAGAGACAAGTGGTGTTACCGTTAGTGGAATACAATAACTGAAGCCTGAAGCCTGAAGCCCGAAGCCCAACGTTTAATAGATATGACTTCGTTTCAGTGTTGGTCGCCTTATCCACTTATCTATCTACTCACCTTCAAGGAAAATGCTCTTGTGGTCTCTTCTCTTGTTATTGTAGAAGGGAAATTTTTTTCTAATAGTAAAGTTAGATAAACAGTCAAAATTGTAGTTGTGTATTATTATACATGATGTCTTTATTTTTTAATATTTTTCTATAAACAGAAAACAGTTTTTATTCTTCATTAAAAATAACCACTAATTAAAAAACACTTCTCATTACACAATTAACTTTATTATTTTTTTTAAACATTCCAGGTAATAAGTCGACATTTCTGGGACCAAAACACCCCCAATCCTATTGACCTAAAAACAGGTTAGAAAACATTCACTGTCTTGTATTAGCATGTCTTCTCTTCATTGTTTGGTAATCCATACTTCAGTGACTGCCACCCTTTTTCCCTCCCTTGTCTCTCTTGGGATCCAGGTCCTCCCTACACCCCTCCGCCAATTTCCAATTTGCAACTCCTTCGTGACTTCATACATCTTACATGAACTTGCTACATTACTTGATTCTTTCAATATTTCCATGTACGGATTTAAATCTTCTAAATTTTAAATTTCATTTTAAAAAATAAAATATAACCTCTCATCATTTACTTTATAAATAAAACCAAAAATAAATATAAAAAAATTTATTCAATAGTAAAAAATCAGACTTTATCTTCTAAAATAAAATTTAAAAATTTAAAAAATCCAAATTCTAAGTATACATCTTTTCAAGTGACACTAGTTCGTCAAAGACTGGGTGATCAAATGATACTACTTTAGTATTTCCGAACATCATGATGATGATGCTATGCCATTATTAAATGTTCCATTTCCATTATATACGATATACGAACTCCAATAACTTTTTGTCACCGCTCACCCCTTCGAAAAGGCACTACACTACAACAAATTCTCTTAATATGGTTGGTGGGGTAGAAGTTGTGTTTTGTCTTAGCAATTGGGGTATTCAAAAATCAATTGACAAACTGAACAAAACCGCGAACATCCTTGAATGGCTTACAATCAACAGCAACAAGTAAACCACAAACTCCCACTATATATTTGAAGTATACGAGACACAAATACAAAGTCCAGCAATAACAATCATAGCATCCTAACACTATATAACAACATTCTCTCCAAAACATGTAGGGAAAATAGGAGAATGGGGACCAACAATTCAAACTACCAAGACCTTAAAAGAGAAAAATGAATTAAGCATCATAAAACAAAACCGCATGAACCCCACTATTTCAACAGACATTCTCCAACAAGAAAGCTTTCAGCTACTGCATAAATCATAATAGATAAACTTCTACTGCTGCTTGCACTCTGGAGGCCGCTCACCCTGTTGACCTTCACCAGCCGGTGCTCTTCCACCCTTCTGAAAATTTCCAGCCAATATTGAAACAAGTTAGAAAGAAGAAACTTATGGGCCTCAGCATCAAGCCCTATTTCATTTATAATTTAGATTACAAAATTGACTATCTTACCTTATGTGATGGCTGAAATGACATTCCAAACAAAATCATCGCCACAGTGGAGGTGATGGCAAGAAATAAAATACTTTAGTACAAAACTAACTAAATAAATAGAAGTGTTTCAGCATTTCAAAGCAATTAACATGAAGTACCTTCTTTTTGGTCTTGGTTTCTTCATCCTCATCCTCATCATCCTCATCCTCATCTTCCTCATCATCATCATCCTCTTCATCATCCTCCTCAATGTCGTCTTCATCATCATCTTCCAGGTCTCCAAACTCCTCGCCTTGAATGGCCTCACCAGTAAACCATGACACGGCATGAGGTATAATCTTATCCCTTATTGTTGACCTGAACAAGTGTGATATGAGAGAATTCATCAATCCTGGATTCAGAAAACAACATTGAAAAATATCAGAGGGAATGGAAGGAAACAATTAAGCTCACCCAATGTCATAGTCTTGTTCCATCTGATTCTGAAGTTCCTCGGCCTGTTAAAGAGAACATTAATTAGCTCTGGCAAATAATCTGGTCATATCTACCAGCTTAACAGCAGGTTTTCAAATTTACAGATTTTTACTTCTGCTTGTGTTCCTCTTAAAGATTTAAACTAAAGACTTCCATAACAAATTACTGTAAAAAATAAATAAAATAAAATAAAAGATTTACCATATCTTCATCAATATCTTCATCATCTTCAGGAACTTGTGGTGGATTGAAGAAATTGAAGAAACTTTCACAGTTTTCAGTCTTTGTAATAGGTTTTGCGTTCTTTGAACCCTTCTTGGGCTTTTTCTTAAGAATCTTCTGCGTCAAGCATTTCCCTGGGTGCCACTGAATTTCAGTCCTACAGGAAAAAGTAACCACCAAATTTATTTAAGAAAAAGCCAACCCATTGTGACACAATAGAGTTGTGGATAGCTAATAATGCAATTGCAATAAAGTGGAAAAGGGAAAAAAATAGCTAACCCAATTGCTTTTTCCAATATTGGCTCATCCTCATCAATCATGTGATATGTTTTTGTCAAAACAGTGTTTGTGAAATAAGGATTAGTATCGAAATAAAACTCAAGCTTGAATCCTTTTGGGTTGTCTATCCTGCTCCACTTGATATCTTTGAGAAACTTGAGAGCACCTTCATCACGCTCTGAAATCTATTTCACAAAGACTTAAAATTAGACTTGGTTCCAAGACATAAAAATAAACATTTAAAAGAAAAAAAGGAGTTGCTATTGAACAGAACCAACTAACCTCTTCAACTAACACTGAGACTTGGTTGCAAGACATAAAATAAACATTTAAAAGAAAAAAAAATGAGTTACTATTGAATAGAACCAACTAACCTCTTCAGCTAACACTTCATTGTTTTTCATTGCATTGAGCCAAAAAGCAGGTACTCCTTTTTCTACAAAACCAAATCAAAATGATCAGTGAATGAATTGAAATGCTATTTAAAGAAAAGGTGTGATCTTGTAATTAGTACCTTCATCCTCTTCAGCATCTGCAGTTTTCTCCTCTGCTATTCCTTCAACTTCAGTAACACCATTAACTATCTCAAAGCGCTGCATCCATTAAGAAATGGTTGAGGGATACATATTTTTTCCCTTTTTCCGGTAAAAGGATTACATAAAATAGAATGTAATCACATAAAACGGCTCCGCAGATCACAGTGTAATAAGATCCGCAGGTTCCTATCAAGATGTGAAACAAATGAACATTCTTGCTCTTGGTCCAATCATAGCATCATAGCTTGTAGCAACCAGCAACGTGGCATTGGACCCGGAGATAAAGATATACTGAACATCCATCATTGCAATAAAATTCAAAACCATGATGTTTGAATTCTAATATTGCAGATGAAAGAATTAAGTTTCACAAAGTATACAAAACAGACACAGTATGCAAAACCATATGCAACTTCACTCTCTACAGTCTACAACAACAGATTACTTAGGGTACCTTTGTATACAATGGCTGATACATTTTTTGGTACTTGGCCTCAAGAGCTGCCCTCTCCTCAAAAAATTTTGCCTCTAGCTCATCATGTTGACCCTGCAAAAAGTCCAAGTAACACAAGTACTCAACAATACAAATAATAACACAATGAAAACATATGAAGAAGAAATCTGAAAATCCCATGTAAGCTAGTAATACAGCGGTGAAAAACCTTCCGGAAGCAATGGCGTTTACCTGGATCTCTCTGAGGACCTCAACCCTCTTCCGCACACTAGGTGTCAGAGACTCTAGAACATCGGAGTGCTGCCCCGCGAGACTCTGTATCTTGTTCTGCACACACAAAAAATGAGCAAAAGATTAAATTACTAAAAATCACATGATTCCACCAAAAGTTGGTAACCTAATTAAGGAAGCTAAATCCAAATGTTAAGACTCAAGTCCAAAGCAAGTCCAATTAGCATGCAGTTATATAGATATACCTTGAGAGCGTTAACAAGGTCAGCTCTGTTCTCTTGGATGAGAGCTTGAGCACGAAATGAAAGCAGAAGCGAGTCAGAAAAACAAAGACAGAAGAAAAATCAATAGAATCGGAGAATTGAAACGAAAATAAGAAACGATGAGTGAAGATAAGGTTGTGTACCAGTAGTGAGATCCGAAACGTTGAAGGCATCTTTGTCGTTGCTCATTGTGACGAAGAAGAAGAAGAAGAAGTGAATAAGAAAAGAAGAAGGAGGAGGTAAAACCAAAAACCCTAGAGGAGAAGGGTAACGGAGAAAAAGGGGGGTTGGGTTTCAGGGTCGCTAAATAACGTGGCCACCCTCGAATGAATCCTCTTCCTCTCAATTTTCTAAACCCTCTTACGCCTCCTCTATTTATTGCCTACTAGGGCTTCCTTCTTTTTTTCTTCTCTTAATTTTATTTATTAGTTTAAATTAATTATTATTGTTATTTGTAAAATTCATAAAAGTGTATTAGGTTTCCGTGGACATTCCTTTCTTGACAAGCTTTTATGGGGGCCCAACCAGCTTAGCCTGCTTCACAAAGCCTCTTCGTGTATGGCCCAGTCCCAGGAAAAAAATTTTACCTAACTAGTATTTATTATTCAGACAAAAAAAATGTATTTATTATTTAATTAATTTTAAAACAATTAACTAATTTAGATTGATCGAGTGGTCAGTTCACTCGTCTGCTTAAGTAAGTGTTTAGGATTTAAATCTCGGCTTATATATACAGCAACTTATTAACTAATAGTAAATTCTTAAATAGAACTCAAATTTACGATAAATTAATCACTAACCTATTAAGTTAAGGAATACCGTGAGCAACTAAATTAACCATGCATTAAAAATTTAGAACACATACAATTGAATTTAGGAATCATGAACGTGTATGTAATTAGTGTAGTAGTAGTATCTACTATTATTATTAAATAATTAACATGTTTTATTAAAAATGTAAACTATTAAAATTGTGACGTCTGTGGTAACTTCACTATTAAATTACCTATAATGACTATAGTCACTAATTCATTTTATATTCGACATTTAGGCGCTAAATAGGATTAAGTGGTTAACTCATTTAGATCATTCATTTGGAGTTTAATATCTAGCAACACTAAATGGTGTTTAACTCATTTAGACATGGTTTAAAATAAGATGAAAAGTAAAAATTTATTAATAATTATTTTCATATGAAGTTGATAATTAAAAATTGTTAAATAATTTGATAAATTTGACTAAATTATCATCCGACGACTCTTGACTATTAACTTCACATAAAGACAACTATATATAAATATTCACCTTAAAATAAATAAAATTTTCATTCGAAAAAAAACTAAAATATTTAAAGTCAAAAACAAATTAAGAGTTTTATTTTTAATTTCTAGCTACTTCCACATTCTTTATTCTCTTAGCAAACAAAAAGAATTGAACCCTCTACAAAACTTCTAAATATAAAAAATAGATTCATAAGTCATAACAACCACCTACAAACAAATTATTAGTTTATGATTCGGCCGTTACAAATTCAACATCATAAATCGGCATTGTCATTCATAACTCGGTATTATTCACGTTATTATTCAGAAAGGTGGCGTTATAATTCGACATTAAAGTTATTGATCGGCAATAACGTCATTAATCGGCCACTTACATTACAACTCGACTCAATGGACTGCTTTCTAAATGTGAAATGTCCAACCTAGTTATTGCTCTTCAATACAGGCAATAAAGCAAGAGCATAACCAACTTGCGTAGAGCCACCCATAAAAGGTATAATCTTCCATCCTAAAAGACGCATTGAATACTCAATTCTCACTTAAGTTTCGGAGTGCCTTTGCAGGTACACTCTCCCCTTATTTCTTGCTCAAAGCTCTACGCAATTAGACACCCTCTTGAAGTAAAGCTCGGATTACCACAAAGTTCGATGGTCAGCACCGAAGATAACAGCTCGGCGTCGATTCCCAAAGACAGAGCTCCTCCTCCAGGTATCCATACAAGAACAATTGGCACCCACTGTGGGGCCGAGAATATAATCCCTTCCATATATCATCGGCCTCAAGGTTTTCACTTGAAGTCATGGCTGAACGACTTCCACCCACATCATCCGAACTACTTCAAATTGTGACCGAGTTGCGGCAAGCCATGGCCGAAGAGAACCAAAGAATGGCAAATCAAATTGCCAACTTGAATAACACCCGAACAGAAAACAACAACGACCGACAAGAAGAAACCGAGCATCAGTCAGGGCCGACACATGTCTCTGACACTGCTCAGCACGAAGAGGAGCAACCCGAGCATAATGAAAAAGCTCGGCCAGACAATGAGGACGACAATCAGGAAAGCTCCCCTAGACCATTCACAGCAGAGGTGATGAACTTCGTGCTACCCCGAAGGTTCACCCTGCCGACCACCCTAACTCCCTACGATGGGTTAGGTGATCCGAAGACATCAAGAAATTCACATCCATAATGATAGTAAACGGTGCATCTGATAAAGTTTTATGTCGTTGCTTTCCATCTTACTTAGACGGTCCTGCACTTGATTGGTTTTGTTCTTTGCCTGCAGGTTCTATTTCTCGATTTCGAGACATATCAAAGCCCTTTGAGGAGCACTTTGCTGGATCGGCCATCTACCTGCATCACTCTGATTATCTGAACACAATCAAGCAAGGCCAACACGAAAGCCTCAAGGACTACATGACGCGCTTCACAAAGATAGCCATAAGTATATCCGACCTCCACCCCGAGATGGAATTGCACACCATAAAAAGCGGATTGCGACCGAGAAAATTCCAGGAAACTATTGTTGTGGCCAAACCTAAAACTGTGGCCGAATTCTGCGAAAAGGCAAAAGGTCAAATCGACATCGAGGAACTCCAACAAGCTCGAAAAACAGTAAAACATCATTACAGAGACGATGATAGAACTCGAGACAAAAAGAAGAACTTCAAACCGACTTCGCGGTATGAGTCCTACACTCAGTTCAACACCAAGTGTAAACCCCGGTTAAATTAGTAAATAATTAGTCAATAAATTAGTTTTTAATAAAGAAGATTAGAAATGTAAAAATTATATTAAATTAGGATAGAGCTCGTCGAAACGAGAATTTTGACACCAATTTCGAAGAAAACGGTCCAAGATTGGAACGAACGGGTCGAACCGGTTGAACCGGACCCAAACCGGACCATCGGTTCAACCGGACCAATTCATTAAAAGAAGCCGAACTCCTTTCTCTCCCTCATTTGGATGCAGCATCATGAAACACTCCAGGGAGGGGAGAAAGCTTCCGTAACCTTACGGTAAACTTCCGATCCCCGTAACTTCTCCGTCCGAGCTCCAATCGCCGCACCGTTTGCGGCCACGCGTTCACTGCGTCAAGCTCTATATTTCTACCAGAACAATTTCATAGGTAACTCATTATTTTACACTCAGCCTTCATTTCCCCCAATTTTCAAATTTTAAGTGGGAATGTTGAATTTCTTTGATTTCTGATGTTTTAGGATCCAATTAGCTTGAGGGAAACGTTCACCCTTGCTTATGTGAAGCTTGGGTAAGGTGAGGATATGATAATTCTATTTTTTTTTAATTTGATATTTGAGTATTAAATTGGATATATATGTGTTATAAATGTGTATTAGGTTGTAAATAAATAATTGGAGCTTGAAATTGTGAATATTGGAACTTGGAGGAAGCTGATTAGTTGAATTTTGAAGGGGCTACCTTGGTTTTAAATAATTTGCTTTGGTCGTTACGTGAAAATCGGCCAAGGTATGGTTTAGGTTTCTTGCATTTAATATATAATGTTCTGTGAAAACTTAGGCTAGATGACCATAGGATGAGTTGGAATGCAGGTGTATGCTTAATGTTTAGTAATTTGTCGATGAATATATTTGGTTGAAGTTTATTGAATAATTAGTTATTAATTTTGGATGGTGAATGTTGTTATGTTAATTTGGAGAGAATTATGGTTGAATGTTATTGTTGATGAACATGGTTGGTTTGGTGCTTGTTGATTAACTAATAATTTGGTGAATTATTGATTTGAGGTATTTTGTGTTAGAAGCCTAGGATTAGTGAACTATGATTCTTAGTTGAATTTTGGTTGTTGGATTTAAATATTATATGAGTATAATTCTTGATCTGAGGTAGATTTATTGTGGAGACTGTAATGATGATGAGGAAGGGTGTGTTGAATTGAAAAGAAAGCAGGTTTGGACCCAAAAAGGGTGGCAAAGTCCGAGTTTTAGAGGAGATGCTGCCGAAATTTTATAAAAAAAATTAGAGATTTTGTTTATATGATTATTTAAAAAGATTTAGATTCAAGGGTTATATGATTTAATTTAGAGTTATCAAGAAAATGAGCATGTTCTAAGTTTGATTTATTTAGAAAAGAATGAATTATGTTTTGAATTGGAACTATTGATGGACGGAATGAGAGGCGTGATAATGAAGGATAAGGATTGAATATGATTGACGTATAATGATGAATGAAAGCGATTGAGAATGATGTGGATGTTGATGAATTATAATTGAATTATTTATATGGCTTATGAATTTGAATAATCTGATATACGAGATTTCCTGGATCAAATGCCGTGGCTTGCCACCACGTGTACCAGGTTGAAAACTCGATACTCTGTTGACCCTACGACGTAAGTGTGACCGGGCACTATATAAATTCCCAGAAATGTTACCCCCATTGAGCAATATTGATTATTTGAGAAAAAGCTATGCATAGACTCTTGGGGATGCACGTCGAGGGACAATCTAAGGATAATTCAGACTTGTCGGGTTGGCTGGATAACCGACAGATGAGCCTCATCAGCCATAGGACAGGCATGCATCATATGCATATTACTTGAATTACTTACTTGTGTATTAACTGGGTGTGCCTAAATGTACTTGTTATGTTGAATGTATATTTGTTATCTGCAGTACTTGTAACCTTCTTGTGCTTGCCTTTGTCTGTTTAATTGTCTGTGAAAATGCATGATGGAGTTGGAGGTAAGGAGGAATGGCAGAATGGGATTTAGATTTAAGGTTAAGTTAAGTTAGGTTTAAATATCCTTAGTAAACCACCTTTTATGGCTTCTGTTTAATACTTTAAGCTCTATAATCTGAGTGTCGGTGTTCTAGGATTGCCTTTGGCATTCCCAGGACCTTATATATTATGTGTGTGGCACCTTTACCATACTAAGAACCTTTGGTTCTCATTCCATACTATGTTGTTGTTTTTCAGATGCAGGTCGAGAGGCATCTCGTTAGGCGTCTGGACCCTTGAAGCGGAGTGGTTACTGGGTTATTTTGTTATGCTATGATATGTATATGTGTACTTGGTTTTCTCTCCGCATAACTTGTTCTTTTGATCCTCCTAGAGGTTTATGGAGAGGCAGGATTGTGTATATGTACTTTTGGGTTTTGAATATGTATGTATATATATATATAAATATTCTCCGGCCAGTCTTGACTTCGCAGGCTGAGTTAGGAGCTTGTTATTTTGTATCTTTGGCACTCTATTCCTACTTCTGTTATCATATGTTTAACAGTTACGGTTTCCTTAGCACGCAGATTAACCCGTTCCTTGAGCGTCGCGCTTTTATTTTGCGATTTTGTTTCCTCTTTTCTTCAAGGCTCCTAGCATATTATAATTCTTCTGCTATTATATGTACTCATTTTATTTTAGAGATCGTAACACTACACCACCTCTATTTTATGGCTTAAGCGTAAAGCTTAGTGTGGTAGGGTGTTACATTATGGTATCAGAGCAGTTCGTTCCTATTGAGCCTGAAAGACGGACTGATTGTACTTCTGTGCATTCTCTGTATATGTGTTTATGTGCTATTAGGATATCTGACTGATATATATGGCATAAATGTCTGTGAGCATGCATTTGGAACTTAAAGCATTAGACCTGCGATATTGAGACTAATCAACTTAATATCACTTGTTTGGTGTGTATAGGGACCAGATGTCGACTCGCGGACGCGATCACGGGCGAGGTAGAGGTAGGACAGGCACCGTTACTCCTGCCCCCATAGGGACTGATCCAGTAGACTTTATGGCTGCCCTAGAAAATATGGCCGCAGCTATGCAGGCAACAGCTGAGGCACTGGGTAATCAGATAAATCAGGGTAATCATGGGAACAATAATGATGAGAACGGTTCTATGACACTTGCAACGTTTCTGAAAGTTCACCCTCCGACTTTTAGGGGATCCTCAAATCCCACTGATGCATATAATTGGATCCAGGCTATGGAACGGGCATTGCAGGCCCAACAGGTTCCTGAGGAGCAATGGGTTGAATTTGGAACTTATCAGCTGCAAGGTGAGGCTCAGTATTGGTGGCAGGGAACACGACGTATCCTGCAACCTAATGGTGCTGCGATTCCTTGGGAGATTTTTCGGACAGAATTCTATAAGAAATACTTTTCTAATTCAGCCAGAAATGCCAAGGAACTTGAATTAATACAGTTAAAACAGGGACAGATGACTGTTGCTGAGTATACTAGTAAGTTTGAGGAGTTGTGTCGCTTTTCTCGTATCTGTCAAGGGGCACCAGAAGATTTTGCCGAATGAAAGTGTATTAAGTATGAGGGAGGCCTTCGAAGTGATATTCTGAGTTTTGTTGCCCCAATGGAGATCAGGGTGTTTTCTGAATTGGTGAATAAGAGTAGAGTGGCTGAAGATTGTGTGAGGAAGGCAGCAGCAGAGAAAGAAAGTTTGAGGTTGCCTTTTCAGAGACCTTCAAGAAGGAACTTTGCCCCGAGAGGTAGGAATTTCAAGCGTGGAGGCTCTGTTCCACAGCAGACTCAGGGTCAAGGTAATTACAGAAGGCTGAATACCAATGTTAATCAGGAAAGACGGTTTGGGAAGCAGCCACAGCAGGATCTGAATTGTCAAAAGTGCGAAAAGTATCATCTTGGAGTTTCGTGCAGATTAGGACTTGGAGTATGCTATTCCTGTGGACAGCCCGGGCATATAGCCAGTAATTGCCCAGAGAAGAAGAAGTATGAGACTGGTAGGGTGCAGCAGCCAGGGAGAGTATACACCACTTCTACCATAGGTGCTGAGGGATCTGAGACACTGATTAGAGGTAATTGTGAAATGGCTGATAAAATCTTAAATGCTTTATTTGATTCAGGAGCAAGTCATTCATTTATTGCATCTGAAAAGGCCCATGAATTAGGATTGAGAATGGTGGTTTTAGGTTATGATTTGAAAGTATATAATGCTACTCATGAAGCTATGGTGACTAGGATAGGATGTCCACGAGTTCCCTTTCGAGTACAGCAACGTGAATTTGTGCATGATTTGATTTGTTTGCCTATAACTGGTCTTGATCTCATTTTGGGATTGGATTGGTTATCCAAGAATCATGTTTTGCTTGATTGTTCTGAGAAGTCAGTACAGTTTATGCCGGAAGGGTCAGAAGCACCGGTTGTGGTGAATAGTTACTATTTGAATTCTATGATAGTAAACTGTTCAGGAACTGAATGTCAGCGTATTATGTTATTAACTGCGGGAGTATTAGGTGATGATCAGAGTTTAAAGCAGATTCTGGTTGTATGTGAATTTCCAGACGTGTTTTCGGATGATATTAATAAATTTCCACCTAACCGGGAAGTTGAATTCGCAATTGAGTTGGTGCCTAGGGCCGGTCCGATTTCGATTACTCCTTACAGGATGTCACCTTTAGAAATGGCCGAATTGAAAGCTCAGTTGGAAGATTTGTTAGGTAAGCATTTTATCCGACCAAGTGTTTCTCTGTGGGGAGCGCCAGTGTTACTGGTAAAGAAGAAGGATGGGAGTATGCGGTTATGTGTCGACTATCGGTAGTTGAATAAAATCACTGTGAAGAATAAATATCCGTTGCCTAGAATCGATGATCTAATGGATCAGTTACAGGGTGCCGGTGTGTTTTCTAAGATTGATCTGCGATCCGGTTATCATCAGATAAGGGTTAGAGACGATGATATTCCGAAAACCGCTTTCAGGACCCGTTATGGTCATTATGAGTATACAGTGATGTCTTTCGGGTTAACTAATGCCCCTGCAGTATTTGTGGATTATATGAACAGGATTTTCCAACCGTATTTGGACAAGTTTGTTATTGTCTTTATTGATGACATTCTTGTTTATTCTAAGTCTGAAGAGGAACATGTTGAACACTTGCGAATTGTGCTGCAAATTCTGAGAGATAGGAAGTTGTACGCTAAGTTATCTAAATGCGAGTTCTGGAAGAGTGATGTGAAGTTTCTCGGCCACGTGGTGAGTAAGCAGGGAATAGCTGTGGATCCTACTAAGGTGGAAGTAGTGATGAATTGGGAGCAACCAACTTCAGTGACAGAGATCAGGAGTTTCGTAGGTTTGGCAGGGTATTATCGACGATTCATTAAGGGATTTTCATAGCTCGCCTTACCTTTAACTAAGTTGACTAGGAAGGATATGCCTTTTATCTGGACTCCGAAGTGTGAAGAGAGCTTCCAAGCATTGAAGCACAGATTGACTACTGCACCCGTGTTAGTATTGTCTGAACCAAGTGAACCGTTTGAAGTGTATTGTGATGCATCTCTGAAGGGTTTGGGGTGCGTTCTGATACAGCACCAGAATGTTGTAGCATATGCCTCACGGCAGTTAAGGCCGCATGAGATGAACTACCCGACACATGATTTGGAACTTGCTGCTGTTGTGTTTGCTTTAAAGATTTGGAGGCACTATCTCTATGGCGTTAAGTTTCATGTCTTCTCAGACCATAAGAGTTTGAAGTATCTTTTTTAGTAGAAAGAGTTGAACATGCGTCAGAGGAGGTGGATGGAGCTTCTGAAAGATTATGATTTTGAATTGAATTATCATCTAGGAAAGGCGAACGTTGTGGCGGACGCCTTGAGTCGAAAATCTTTATATGCAGTTTGGATGATGCTACAGGAGGAAGAGTTACTGAAGGCATTTCAAGGTTTGAATTTGGGAATTAGAGAAGAATCTGAAATTTTGTGTTTGAGTCAATTGCAGATTTCAAGTGATTTTAAATCAGAACTTCTGAAGGCTCATCGAGACAGTGAAGCGTTACGTAAGGTATTACCAGCAGTTGAACATAGAAAACAGTGGAGAGTGTCAGAAGGTCAGGATGGTTTATGGAGGTTCAAGAACCGGATTATTGTGCCTAATGTTGGAGACTTGCGACAAAGTATCTTGAAGGAAGCTCATAAGAGTGGGTTCTCAATTCATCCAGGGAGTACTAAAATGTATCAGGATCTGAAAACGATGTTCTGGTGGCCAGGTATGAAGAATGATGTGGCATTGCATGTATCTAAATGTTTAACGTGTCAAAAGGTTAAGATTGAGCATCAAAGACCATCAGGAACCCTTCAGCCTTTGGAGATTCCACAATGGAAATGGGAAAGTATCGCAATGGATTTTGTGATAGGGTTGCCTAGAACCCGATCTGGTTATGACGCTATCTGGGTGGTTGTGGATCGACTGACAAAATCAGCTCATTTTTTTCCTATCCGAATAAGTTGCACAATGGAGGAATTGGCTCGAATGTATATCAAAGAGATTGTCAGGTTACATGGTGTGCCCTCTACTATTATATCTGACAGGGATCCTCACTTTACATCAAGATTCTGGGGAGCTTTTCAGCGTGCATTTGGGACTCAATTAAGTTTGAGTACTGCGTATCACCCTCAGATAGATGGTCAGTCAGAGAGAACTATTCAGACCTTGGAAGATATGCTAAGGGCTTGTGTTTTGGACCAGCCAGCGAGTTGGGATCGGTATATGCCATTAATAGAATTTGCTTATAATAATAGCTATCATGCGAGCATTGGAATGGCTCCATATGAGGCTCTGTATGACAGAAAATATCAATCTCCATTGTGTTGGTATGAAACTGGAGAAAGAAGTTTGTTAGGGCCTGAGATGATAGCTGAAACTACTGAACAGATAAAGAAGATTCGTAGTCGAATGCTTATAGCCCAAAGCCGCCAGAAAAGCTATGCTGATCAAAGGTGAAAGCCTTTGGAATTCGAAGAAGGAGAACATGTCTTTTTGAAAGTTACACCAACCACTGGAGTGGGAAGATCTATTAAGACTAAGAAACTGAATCCCCGTTATATTGGACCCTTTGAGATTCTGAAGAGGATTGGGCCAGTGGCGTATAGAATTGCCTTACCGCCATATCTTTCGAATTTGCACGACGTATTTCATGTATCTCAACTTAGGAAGTACACTCCTGACGCAAGTCATATTCTAGAACCAGAACCAATTCAAGTGAGAGAAGATCTAACACTTCCAGTAGCCCCAGTAAGAATTGATGACACCAGCGTTAAACGATTACGAGGAAGGAAAGTATC
Source organism: Arachis stenosperma (assembly GCF_014773155.1). Classification (NCBI taxonomy): domain Eukaryota; kingdom Viridiplantae; phylum Streptophyta; class Magnoliopsida; order Fabales; family Fabaceae; genus Arachis; species Arachis stenosperma. Next base: position 116,549,150 of record NC_080377.1, read on the forward strand.
ATTGGTAAAAGTAGCTTGGAGTCGAGCTGGTATCGAGGAACATACCTGGAGCTCGAATCAGATATGCGAAAGGACTATCCACATCTCTTTTCAGGTAACTAGATTTGAATTTTGAGGGCAAAATTCTTTGTTAGGTGGGTAGGATGTAAACCCCGGTTAAATTAGTAGATAATTAGTTAATAAATTAGTTTTTAATAAAGAAGATTAGAAATGTGAAAATTATATTAAATTAGGATAGAGCTTGTCGAAACGAGAATTTTGACACCAATTTCGAAGAAAACGGTCCAAGATTGGACCGAACGGGTCGAACCGGTTGAACCAGACCCAAACCAGGCCATCGGTTCAATCGGACCAACTCATTAAAAGAAGCCAAACTCCTTTCTCTCCCTTATTTGGATGCAGCAGCGTGAAACACTCTAGGGAGGGGAGAAAGCTTCCGTAACCTTACGGTAAACTTCCGATCCCCGTAACTTCTCCGTCCGAGCTCTAATCGCCGCACCGTTTGCGGCCACGCGTTCACCGCGTCGAGCTCTACATTTCTATTGGAACAATTTCATAGGTAACTTATTATTTTATACTCAGCCTTTATTTTCCCCAATTTTCGAATTTTAAGTGGGAATGTTGAATTTCTTTGATTTCTGATGTTTTAGGATCCAATTAGCTTGAGGGAAACGTTCACTCTTGCTTATGTGAAGCTTAGGTAAGGTGAGGATACGATAATTCTATTTTATTTTCTTTGAATTTGAGCTTTGAGTATTAAATTGGATATATATGTGTTATAAATGTGTATTAGGTTGTGAATAAATAATTGGAGCTTGAAATTGTGAATATTGGAACTTGGAGGAAGCTGATTAGTTGAATTTTGAAGGGGCTGCCTTGGTTTTAAATAATTTGCTTTGGTCGTTACGTGGAAATCAGCCAAGGTATGGTTTAGGTTTCTTGCATTTAATATATAATATTCTGTGAAAACTTAGGCTAGATGACCATAGGATGAGTTGGAATGCAGGTGTATGCTTAATGTTTAGTAATTTGTCGATGAATATATTTGGTTGAAGTTAATTGAATAATTAGTTATTAATTTTGGATGGTGAATGTTGTTATGTTAATTTGGAGAGAACTATGGTTGAATGTTATTGTTGATGAACATGGTTGGTTTGGTGCTTGTTGATTAACTAATAATTTGGTGAATTATTGATTTGAGGTATTTTGTGTTAGAAGCCTAGGATTAGTGAACTATGATCCTTAGTTGAATTTTGGTTGTTGGATTTAAATATTATATGAGTATAATTGTTGATCTGAGGTAGATTTATTGTGGAGACTGTTATGATAATGAGGAAGGGTGTGTTGAATTGAAAAGAAAGCAGGTTTGGACCCGAAAAGGGTGGCAAAGTCCGAGTTTTAGAGGAGATGCTGCCGAAATTTTATAAAAAAAAATTAGAGATTTTGTTTATATGATTATTTAAAAAGATTTAGATTCAAGGGTTATATGATTTGATTTAGAGTTATCAAGAAAATGAGCATGTTCTAAGTTTGATTTATTTAGAAAAGAATGAATTATGTTTTGAATTGGAACTATTGATGGACGGAATGGGAGGCGTGATAATGAAGGATAAGGATTGAATATGATTGACGTATAATGATGAATGAAATGCGATTGAGAATGATGTGGATGTTGATGAATTATAATTGAATTATTTATATGGCTTATGAATTTGAATAATCTGAGATACGAGATTCCCTGGATCAAATGTCGTGGCTTGCCACCACGTGTACCAGGTTGAAAACTCGATACTCTGTTAACCCTACGACGTAAGTGTGACCGGGCACTATATAAATTCCCGGGAATGTTACCCCCATTGAGCAATATTGATTATTTGAGAAAAAGCTATGCATAGACTCTTGGGGATGCACGTCGGGGGACAGTCTAAGGACAATTCAGACTTGTCGGGTTGGCTGGATAACCGACAGATGAGCCTCATCAGCCATAGGACAGGCATGCATCATATGCATATTACTTGAATTACTTGCTTGTGTATTAACTGGGTGTGCCTAAATGTACTTGCTATGTTAAATGTATATTTGTTATCTGCAGTACTTGTAACCTTCTTGTGCTTGCCTTTGTCTGTTTAATTGTCTGTGAAAATGCATGATGGAGTTGGAGGTAAGGAGGAATGGCAGAATGGGGTTTAGATTTAAGGTTAAGTTAAGTTAGGTTTAAATATCCTTAGTAAACCACCTTTTATGGCTTCTGTTTAATACTTTAAGCTCTATAATCTGAGTGTCGGCGTTCTAGGATTGCCTTTGGCATTCTCAGGACCTTATATATTATGTGTGTGGCACCTTTACCATACTGAGAACCTCTGGTTCTCATTCCATACTATGTTGTTGTTTTTCAGATACAGGTCGAGAGGCATCTCGTTAGGCGTCTGGACCCTTGAAGCGGAGTGGTTACAGGGTTATTTTGTTATGCTATGATGTGTATATGTGTACTTGGTTTTCTCTCCGCATAACTTGTTCTTTTGATCCTCCTAGAGGTTGATGAAGAGGCAGGATTGTGTATATGTACTTTTGGGTTTTGAATATGTATGTATATATATATATATATATATATATATATATATATATGTAAATATTCTTCGGCCAGTCTTGACTTCGCAGGCTGAGTTAGGAGCTTGTTATTTTGTATCTTTGGCACTCTATTCCTACTTCTGTTATCATATGTTTAACAGTTACGGTTTCCTTAGCAAGCAGGTTAATCCGTTCCTTGAGCGTTGCGCTTTTATTTTGTGATTTTGTTTCCTCTTTTCTTCAAGGCTCCTAGCATATTATAATTCTTCTGCTATTATATGTACTCATTTTATTTTAGAGATCGTAACACCACACCACCTCTGTTTTATGGCTTAAGCGTAAAGTTTAGTATGGTAGGGTGTTACACCAAGCGCGACGATATCATCAAGGAAATCTTGAATTCGAAGCTGATCAAATCGCCAAGAAAAGCCGGCAGTTACCCAGATTCAAGAAGCACGGACAGATCAAAATACTGCTCTTTCCACCAAAAGTACGGACACACTACCGACGAGTGTATCATCGCCAAAGACCTTCTAGAGCGATTAGCTCGGTAAGGCCACCTGGACAAATACATCGCCGTCCACATGCAGCGACGAACAACCACTCCTGGCGAACAACACCCAGCAACACAGCATGGCCGAGATAAAGATCAGCCAGACACCAGCCATCCCGACCAACCAAGGCGTATTATTAACTGTATTTTCGGAGGTTTTGCAGGTGGAGGAACAACAAGTTCGGCAAGAAAGCGATCTTACCGAGCTATGCTCTCCATCAACGCTGATCAAACTCAACAACAGACAATACCACAATCTCCATAAATAACATTCCAGACAGTTGATCATAACAAAGGTATACCAAACTTAGATGACCCGGTCGTCATCTCCCTACAGCTCGGAGACCTCCTGGTAAAAAAAGTGTTGCTGGATCCTGGGAGCAATGCTGATGTCCTATTTTTCTCCACATTCCAGAAGATGAAATTGAGCAGCTACATCCTCCAACCTTCTACTGGAGACTTGGTAGGTTTCTCAGGTGAGAGAGACCCGGTTATAGGCTCCGTGTGTTAACAAACCACACTTGGTGAGTTTCCCTCGTCAAAAACTTCAGATATTCAATACTTGGTAATTGGCTGTTTTAGTCCTTACAATTTAATACTTAGCTGACCTTTCTTAAATAAGTTTGGCGCTATAGTATCTACAATTCATCTTTGTGTTAAGTTCCGTTTGCAGGATAACACAATTGTAACCATTCACAGTGATGCCCGAGAAGCCAGAGAATGCTACAACAATAGTCTCAAAAGACCTAGCCGAAACACAAAAGCCCATGTTCACAACATCGGCAACATGAACGACCAACAAATGCTGGCCAACCTTGACCCCGAGCTGGAACACTGGAAAGGCCAACCCCAACAGAAGACCTGCATAAAATCTATTTCACAGAAAGCACTGACAAATTCACATACGTCGGTTCACCATTATCCTCAGGAGAAAAATCCTCATTCTGAGCATTCTTACAACAAAATGCCGACCTATTTTCTTGGACCCCAGCTGATATGCCAGGCATAGATCCATCCATCATATCACACAAGTTGGCATTAGACCCATCTGCCCGACCAGTAACACAAAAAAAGAGGAATCTCGGCCATGATCGAAAACAAGCCTCCCTGGAAGAAACTAAGAAGCTCATCAACGCGGATTTCATCCGAGAAATTAGATTCACAACATGGCTGGCGAATGTCGTCTTGGTTAAAAAACATAACGGTAAATGGCGCATGTGTGTTGATTTCACCGATCTCAACAAAGCATGCCCCAAAGATTCCTACCATTTGCCTTCTATTGATTGCTTAGTTGATAATGCATCTGGTTTTGAAAAACTCAGCTTTATGGATGCATATTCTGGTTATAACCATATCCAAATGCATCCATCCGACCAAAATAAGACAGCCTTTATTACTGAATATGGAAACTATTATTATAAAGTCATGCCATTTGGCCTTAAGAATGCAGGTGCGACATATCAACGTCTCATGGACAAAGTCTTCGCCAAACAAATTGGTAGAAACATTGAAGTCTACGTTGACGATATGGTCACCAAGACAAAGATCGGAAACAATCACCTTGATGACCTCGAAGAAATCTTCAGACAACTAAGAAAATACAACATGCGGTTAAACCCCGAGAATTGCGCATTTGGGGTCCAGAGTAGCAAATTTCTCGGCTTCCTGCTCACTAGCCGAGGTATTGAGGCAAATCCAGAAAAATGCCGAGCTATTTTAGACATGGTAAGTCCACACACCATCAAGGAAGTCCAACGGTTAACAGGGAGACTTGCTGCACTCTCTAGATTCTTACCTTGCTTAGCTTCTAAAACTTTTATTTTTTCCAAACTTTAAAAAAGAAAAAAGCTTTCCAATAGACTGATGACTGTGAACAAGCATTCACAACCATAAAAAACTCTTTCAAAACCACCAATTTTACAAACACTCTTACAAGGGAAACCATTCTTCTTATATTTATCTATCACTAATTGGGTTGTAAGCTCCGCTCTTGTTGCAGAAAGGGAAAAGCAGCATTTTCTTATCTATTTTACCAGCAAAACATTACAGAATATCGAGCTTCGATATCTGACCATTGAGAAGCTGGCCCTAGCCCTTGTCTTCTCGGCCAGAAGACTCCGACCATATTTTCAGAGCCATGAAATCCATGTTCGAACAGATCATCCTTTATGCCAAGTCCTTCAGAAACCATAGTTGGCTGGCCGACTAGTAAAATAGTCGGTTGAACTTTTAGAATTTGATATCAAATACGAAGGCCGAACATCTATCAAACCCCAATTCTTAGCCGACTTCATCGCTAAATTCTCAGTATCAGACATAGCCGAGGACTACATCGAATGGTCTTTATACGTCGACGGCTCCTCCAACCCACAATGATGTGGAGCAGGTATCATACTTGATGATGGCCACGGCAACGTCATCGAGCATTCCCTCCATTTCTCATTCAAAGCAAGCAACAATCAAAGTGAGTATGAAGCCTTAATTGCCGGCCTTAGACTCGCTGTCGACCTAAACATTACCGAACTTAAGGTATACTGCGACTCCTTACTCATCGTCCAGCAGGTAAACAACTTATACCAAGTAAAGGACCATTTGCTTTCTAGATACCTTGACATTGTACAAAATTTACTTTCAAAATTTTATAAATACGAAATACAGCACATACTCAGGGAGAGTAATGGCCGAGCTAACATTCTGTCTAAACTAGCCAGTACTCAACCAAATAGGTCATCCCTTTACCAATCTACATTGCTTAAGCCAAGCATTGAGCTAACAGAAATCTTAACTGTTACACAGGAAGCAGACTGGAGATCTCTATACATGGACTATCTTCAAACAGGAAACTTGCCAGGCAATGTCGAAAATATCTGACACTTCCACCGACAAGCCTCCTATTTTACAGTTTATAATAACTGCCTATATAGACGAGGATTCTCTCGTCCATTACTAAAATGTCTTTGCAGAACAGAAGCCGAGCTTGCACTTGCCGAGACGCATGAAGGGATCTGTGGTACACACCTCGGAGCCCGAAGTCTATCTTCAAAAATACTCAGAGCTGGACTATACTGGCCGATGATACGACAGGATTGCCATGAAAAAGTAAAAAGGTGTAACAATTGCCAGAAACATAGTCTGATCACACATCTCCCGGCCGAACTCTTACACTGTTCTGAGGTAAGTTGGCCATTCAACCAATGGGCATAGATATCCTTAGCCCTTTCCCCACAGCAGCAGGACATGTAAAATTCCTCGTTGTAGCAATTGATTATTTTTTCAAATGGATAGAGGCACAACCTCTAGCCAAGATTATATCACAAAAAATACTTTCTTTTATCTGAAAAAATATTATTTGTCGATTCGGCATTCCTCGGCACATTATCACAGATAATGGTCGCCAGTTTGCCGATAAAAAATTCACATCCTTCTTGCAGGACTTGAAAATCAAACAACACTTTTCTTCAGTAGAGCACCCACAAACAAACGGGTTAGCTGAAGCTGCAAATAAAGTAATACTACATGCTCTAAGAAAGAAACTAGATGAAGCAAAAGGTCTCTGGGCCGAGCTTATTCCAGAGATCATAACAAAGGAGACACCCTTCCGGCTAGTCTACGGCTCTGACGCAATGATACCCATGGAGATCTCCCAATCCTCACTGCGCACTGAACTTGCCGACCAGACTACAAAAGACACGGCCTGGCGAACTGAACTCGACCTCGCAGAAGAAATAAGATCATCAACAGCAGTCAAACATTTGGCCATGCAACAGCACATAGCTCGAAGATATAACAAGAGACTTCAACCAAGGTCTTTCCAAGTCCACGACCTTGTTCTCAAAAAAACAAAACAAGATAGGAAACCATCAGCACATGGCAAACTATCAGCTAATTGGGAGGGCCCTTACCGAGTCACATAAGTCATCGACAATGGAGCCTACCGACTACAAACCTTAGAGGGTAAAGATCTCCTTAATACTTGGAATGTATCTTCCTTAAAGTTATATTACAGTTAATACCAGGGACATGCAAGTACTCTTTTTCCTACTACCAAGATTTTTTCCCACAAGGATTTTGTTTGGAGAGGTTTTAACGAGGCTAGCCTACCTGGGCCTTTGAAATCAAGGGTTCTTCAATAAACAAAGTTCTTATTTTATCAAATCTTTATTTCCTCCATTTCATACTTCTGTTTCATCAATAAACATATAATGCCAACCTATAATGTCAGCCCGACCATTTGAATACTATCGACACTGATCATATGCCAAAATAGGTCATTCGGAATCAATTAGTCAATCTGACTGTCGACCTTAAAACGGAATCTGATCACTCGAATACAATCAGTAAATACAACTGTCGAGCTTAAAACGGAATTAGATTACTTGAATACAATCACTCAATCCAAGTGCCGACCTTAAAACGGAATCCAATCACTCGGATACAATCAGTCAATCCAATTGCCGACCTTAAAACGGAACCCGATCACTCGGATAGAATCATTCAATCTGACTACCGACCTTAAAACAGAATCCGATCACCCGGATACAATCACTCAATCCGACTGCCGACCTTAAAATGGAACCCGATCACTCGGATACAATCACTCAATCTGACTGCCGACCTTAAAACGAAATCCGGCAATTCGAATACGATCACTAGATCCCACTTTCAACTTTAACACGGAATCCAGTAACTCGGATAATATGATTCAATCCAATACCTGATCTAAATCGGATTACACTCATTCAAATTTCATCACTTAATCCCTCAAACAACTGATCTCAAAATACCAACTACAATCCGAATCCGATCATTCGGTACATTTTCGATCTTCTATCAAATTATACCACTCAAAATAAATCACTCAAACAGATGTCAGAGCAATACTCAGAAAACAACTTTTCAAAATTTTATGCAAATTACTGCCAACCATTCAGACTCCAGATATTATCAAACACAACCTATGCCTAATATGCTCGGTCTACTCAACCTTTTTATGCTTCTCCATCAAACAATGGCATTACACTATTAGCACCATTAACATGTTTTTCTTCAGTGCCACAGTCATAAAACAGAAATACATCCACATGTTAGACAAACAAACAAATATCATATTATAGTCAAAACATGCAGAAACTGCATGTAAACAGAAACATCCAAGTTTATTTTTCAAAAGACAGTAGCAAAATATAAGTTACAAATCACAAAAGTCCAACACAGAAGCAGCATATTTTTCAAACAAAAACAAAACAGAATTACACCAAATCCCTATCAACAATTTTCAGCCTCCCCCTCAACATCACCATCATCTTCCACCATGGCCCCATCTTGAACGATCTTCCCCGGATCCATCTGAGACAAGTCAACATCAGGAGCAAGGAACATAGCTTGCTGGCAAGCTCGCTCAAAACCCTCCACGAATGAGTCAAGAATCTCAGTTTCCCTCTGTTATTCAACATCTTTCAACTTCGCTGTAACTTCAATTACTTTAGCACTCATGCTAGAAAGATCGGCCTCTTTCTTCCTAACAACTTCCACATCTTTCGAATAATTTTCCCTAATTTCCTTCAGCTCGTTCTCCATTTCTGATAACTTGGACTCCAACTCAACAACTCTCTTGCCCCTCAATTCCAGCTCCTCCTTCAAAATCGAATCTTGTTTAAGCTCAGCAACCTTCTAATGTTTTGTCTCTCGGCTATGCCCCCAAACTGGCAAGCCTAAAACCAATTACCTACAAACAAAGATAAAGAACATTATCTTCAGCCTACCACCCATATATCAAAAAATAGGAACAAGCTCAAAAATACAAATACCTGCATATACTGATCTATGGTGATATCACCGACTTCTTCTGCCAACGTTACATCAGACAAATTTTGACAAACATCATCGGCAACAGCCATATAGGGGAAGTCTTTCCCACACAAAGACGATCTATCACTTTGATCGGTAACATCATGCAATCTCTGCTGACTTTTGAAAAAACTTTGAATTTCCTCAATAGGAACTTCACCCGCATCATCTTCAGAACATTCAGATAAATCAACAACACTTGCCTTCCTTTTCCTCAAAATAACTTTTCTCCTTCCCGGCTTCGGCTAATTAACTTCACCAACACCCACAGCCTTTTCTACTTTGGAAGTAGAACCCTCTTTATCAACATTTTTGCTCTTGACCCGAGCTCTCAGAGTAGAAGCCGACATCCCTAGATACTTTCTACTTGAAACCATAAAAACCAAAAACAGTAAAGCTATACTTCAAATTCTATTAACACAACAATATCAATCAAACTCACCTAAATATTCTACCACAGCCTGCCTATCCTCCTCCCATTTTAGCAAATTAAACATCGACAACAACTCTTTTCGATCAATAACCTCCACCAAATACTCAATGATACATTCGTTCCTTGCGCTAATGATTTCTGGCCCCAAAATGTTCTGAGGCTCCAAACACCATGAAAGTGAAAATCTCTCCCCTAAATGCTCATCAACGTAAAATGGAAACTGCCCTTCAGCACAGGTAAACTTCAGATACATCTCCTTAAAATCTTTAAAGGACGACTTATACAACTTAAAAATAGCAAACCTTGGGGAGCTATTCAAATTCACCCACCCCCTTTCCATACACCTTTTGCTTGAAATAAAGAAAAGAACAACTCCACAGAAGGAACCTCCTCCAAAAAATCCATCAAAATTTCAAAACCTCGCAAAAATGTCCATCCATTGGGATGGAGTTGCGAGGGAGCACAGTTAAGTTGCCTCAAGAGTTGACACTCAAACTCACTAAACAGCAACCCCACCTTCAATTCCTCTAGCATATAGCTATACATATAGAAGAACTTAAACCCTTCTTTCCTATGAAAAACACGATCACTAAGGTTCCGTTTAGTTGACGTATAGGATGAGATATAGACACAAAGACACAGACACTAAAGACATAGACATAAAATATTTGTGTTTATGTATTATGTTTGGTAAAAATAATGAACAAGACACAAATATTTGAAAAAGTCTGAATTGTCCTTCATTCAACCACAAATTTTACCAACATCGCTACACATCCATCACCTCAAAGGCTACATGTCATAACCATTAAATTTTTATTTCTTCCCCTATTTTTTTTCTTCTAATATCATCTCAAATTATCATTTAAATATTAAATATATAATTTTTTTTGGAAAAAAAATAGAAAATAAAAGTCCAAAATTTATCAAAGATTAATTAAAATTCAAATAAATAAAAAATTAAATGTATAATTTTTTTAAGAAAATAAAAAAATAAATTTGGTTGTAGAATTTAAAAGAGGAAGTAAAAAAAAAAGAAATATTTGAAGAGATAAGAGGATACATTTTAAAAATTTAAAAATTGAATAAGGATAAAAGAGTAAAAAAGTAGTGTCTCACAAGTTGTGTCTCAGTGTCTCATTAAATTGGAGGTACACTAATTTAGTGTCTCCGTGTCCATCTGTGTCTTCCCGTGTCCATAAAAAATCTGTGTCTTACCAAACCAAACAATAGACATGTGTCACCGTGTCTATGTCTCAATAAGACATGGACATCAACCAAACACTACCTAAGAACACAAGGACACAACTCAAATAAAACACCAGGACCACCCCTCGCTATTTTACTCTTATCTATCTCCTTCACAGACTCTTCATCCAATAACAGTGAGCATCGTTTCCTCACATCATCACTCACATAATCATATGACCAATCAACTTTATCCTTCTTCTCTTTCTCAAAACCCATTCAAAAAATAATACGAAAAGGAAGAATGGAAGTTACAGAGATGAAGAGAAGAAAAGCGTACCTCTTTTGCTCATTCTTTTTCTCCTAATGCAACTAACACACATACAAACCTTGAACCAAACACAAAAAATCCTTGAACTCCAAAAAACTATTAACTTCCCACTAAAAATGGTTCTCGAAACCAACACAATCAGTCATATCAAAAGCCATCACAAACATTAGGAACACGCACCGCCTGCACCACGCATTCAATTTTCTCTCTCCTAATTATAGCACTGCTTAGCATTAAAAATTGTTTAACAAAGCATCTTGAACTGGGGGCTCTTAGACCACGTCAAATGCCGAATTATGCACCAACTCAAATAACTGATCTGTTCATTAAAAAGCTCAACCTGCTTCATTAAACACAATTTTCAGGCCATGTTTGGGGCTATGATCTGGCCGTTACAAATCCAACATCATAAATCGACATTGTCATTCATAACTCGGCATTATTCGCGTTATTATTCAGAAAGCTGGCGTTATAATTCAGCATTACAGTTATTGATCGGCAATAACGTCATTAATTGGCCACTTACGTTATACAACTCGGCTCAACGGACTGCTTTCCAAATGTGAAACTTTCAACCTAGTTATTGCTCTTTAATACAGGTAATAAAGCAAGAGCATAATCGACTTGCACAGAGCCACCCATAAAAGGTATGATCTTCCATCCTAAAAGACACATTGAATTCTCAATACTGACTTAAGTTTCGGAGTGCCTTTGCAGGTACACTCCCCCCTATTTCTTGCTCAAAGCTCTACGCAATTGAACACCCTCTTGGAGTAAAGCTCAGATTACCACAAAGTTCGAAGGTCGACACCGAAGATAACAACTCGGTATCGATTCCCAGAGACCAAGGTCCTCCTCCAAGTATTCACACAATATAAGTTTATTACACAAATTCTACCAATGCACCTCAACTATTATTTTGAATCGATCATTTTAACCTTATTCTATGAGGATATATGTCCATCAATAAAGAAAAACAACTATTGCACTCTCCATTATTCTATTTAATACCATGGTATATTGTTGCTTTCTTTACACTATGTAACTTGTCAAAAAAATGAATAAATTTTTAAAGTGGTCACTAAAATTGCTGCCATGAATTAAAATCGTACCTAAAATTTTAATTGCACTAATTACGTCTTTAAGATTGATAAAATTATATAGAGAATAATTTTTTTTAATTTTTGTTATCAATTAAATAAGTAAAATATAATATATAACTCTTTAATATCTTTTTATTTTTTTAGTTTTATTTATAAAATTAATAATAAAAAATCACATTTTATCTCTGATTGGAGAAAAAAAAATTGTGGATCCATAGACAATTAGACATGGCCATTCAAATTATTACAAATAGTTTGCTTCCTTGCATCAATTTGAAATTTTTGGTAGTGTCATTAGCCCATTCGGAACGAGAAATGGATTGGGCCCGGCCCAATGACAATTGTTGTTAGAATAAAAAAAAGGGAAAAAAAGATGCAGCTAGCTACAATGCTCCCCCTCAAGAGTTGAACCCTGCAGTGGTTTACACTTTACAGTACTTGAATGAGCTCTACCACTGCTGTGACTTGTGAGGTGGTGTAGGAATTGAAAAGGGAGGGAAATCAAAACGTCCATTCCGTTAAAAACCCTAAAATTCATTAAATTCCATTTTTGAAAATATTGAACAACATAAACCCTGCTATTGCAAAATGGTGTGAATCAGAATCACTAAGCTAGCTCGTTCATTTCGTGCACTGATTCAAATATCCAAAGTTACTTTCTTTTGCTATTTGGGCATAAAGGGGTGCTAGCCAACTTCCAAGTCTGAACCCTCGCTCAGAGACAGATAGCTTCTTCCATGGCGAGGATGCTTCGCAACGCTTCCATCATCAAGCGCACTCTGTTCCTCCCTCAGGTTCCCATACTTTGTTATGCTTTTTCCACTGTGATCGGTTATTTAAATTTTCAATTTTTTTCCTTGTTCAAGATATGTCATAGTTCCTTTTTGCATTCTCCAGCTGATTTGAACTGCGCTTTATACTTTTTTTTCCCTCATGTTCATTATGTTGCATAATCTGTGATGGCTTGGTTTTGTTTGCAGGGGTTTAAACTAGGAGTATTGGGCACTTCTCAGGCTCTAAGCTTTTCGTCTAAAGGTTCAAACTTTTGAAACTCCATTGCTTTCTTCTATCCCCTTTATCTGCAGCAGCACACGACTTTGACAAATAATGATTTGGCAGAATTAGTTCATATTCTGTGCATGAAGGACTTATGATCATATGCTTTTGAAAGTTCTAGTCATAATTGTCTTTTATGGGAAGTGTTAAAAACAAGTCTCAAATTTTGTTGTTCCTGTTGTAACTTATGTTAAAAGGAGACTATATCGTGAAAAGGGGTTTGTCTTAGTTGGTGCAGTTGAACTTGGGGGATTTTGGGTTGCCTTTGGTGAGTCCTCAAAGTGATATTTTATAAACTGGAATAAGCATGTTGCAGGGTTACATATTTCCATGGTTATGGGTTCTTTTTAATATGGACATCTGAGCTGATTTTTTTTATGTGTTGAACCTAACCAAAACCAAAATGTGCTAGTAGCCGTTGCTTTCTTCTTCCTGCAACATTTACCTGCCATCTTTTTTTACTGATTTTGAAGTTGATGAAATGTTCCATTTCACTCATATGAAGGTAGAAGGCGCTCTAAATCTGATGGAAGTAGTGACTCTGGTGAAGAGAGCATGTCTAAGAAAGAGTTGGCGCTTCAGCAAGCTCTAGATCAGATCACTTCTTCATTTGGAAAGGGATCTATCATGTGGCTTGGCCGCTCTGTCTCACCAAGACATGTACCTGTAGTCTCAAGTGGTTCTTTTGCTCTTGATATAGCACTGGGAATTGGTGGACTTCCAAAGGTATCTTTAAATCCTTGTATAACGAAGTTTCTTGCTAATTTATTCTGCGTTAGCAAACATTGAACCATTTTTATAAATTAATCTAGCTGGTCGTTGGTGAAAAGATTTTCTACTTTGCTCTGACTTCTGATTTTCCTTCCACGTTTAATTTGCTATGTTAATTTGGCAACTGCATGACAATTATGCTTCCACAATTTCATCTGATATGATAAGAGATAAATAAAGAAGAAATCTGTCTCTTAGTTCATGGTTCATTGTTTCATTGGGTGATAGTTGTAAGCTGATTGTTATATATAACTGTTGTAGGGACGTGTTGTGGAAATATATGGTCCAGAGGCTTCGGGGAAAACAACTCTTGCTTTACATGTGATTTCAGAGGCACAGAAGCAAGGAGGTTATCTATAGATGCTAATTTTTTCCCCTGATGATAATGTTTATATTGTTTTTGGTTGTAATGTGACCATAACCCCTATAGTTGTCAACTTGTCAATATGTTATTGTCAATCACAAGAGGCATTTGCTTTAATCTCCCTTCCTTTGATTTTCTGTATACATTGTGATAATACAGTGGATGTATTCTTCTCTGTTGTAACACTGAATGAATGCTATCCCAGTGTCAGTGTCTTGTAACTCAATTATGATTTGGAAGTGGCAAATCACTAGTTAAATATCTCCACTTCCTCATTAATCACTGTTTCTGCACTGCAGCAACAATTTGTAGTTGCTAGCACGTAGCTAGTTTCCAGTTGTGAACAGGTTGTGTTCTGTTTTCCGCTTCTCTTATCCTTTTGGCAGAGAGAGAAGTAAGAGGTATAATGTGTATAATTTAAAATTTGTACTACAAGTATCTTGGTGGGCTATATCAACATTTCAGGCTCAATTTATGCTATTTTGATCATAAACATGAAGTTATCACAATTAATAACATCATAATACAGAAGATAAGTAAGGAATCTATGTTATGGATTTTATAGTTAGTTTATGCTGGCATTCATATCTTCATTTCATGCAGGCTACTGTGTATTTGTTGATGCTGAGCATGCTCTTGATAAGGCACTTGCAGAATCCATTGGTGTGAATACGGAAAACTTGTTGCTTTCACAACCAGATTGTGGTGAACAAGCACTTAGTCTTGTGGATACGTTAATCCGTAGTGGTTCAGTTGACGTAATTGTTGTTGACAGTGTAAGTATGCAGCTCCCTTTTGATTTAATTAATACTTTCCTTGGTTCCCAGTGTAACTTGTCTAGGATTATATCGGTAGTGGTGGCTGCACTTAAGTCCTTATCTATTATAGGATTTGCCAAATCAGTATAAGAACTAGAAAATTTTCACCAATAGAATGTAATTTTAGCCAGTATTATCATTTAGTTTGCTTAGTTATGGTAAATTGGTAATAACTCAAAATAGCCTTCTTATAAAAAGATTCATCAGCACTAGAAATTTTTTGATTGATTCTGTTTTTATTCATGTTCAAAGATATATGCTGCTACTTGTATTATATAGCATTTCTGCGCTGGTTACAAGTGAGGAAAGATTTGTGATGGAGAAAATTGGAAACTGTTCACCAATGGATTCTCTTTTGAGCTCATACCTAGGGCCAAATTTTAGATTTTGAAATTCGTACTTATAAATCTTTCACTGACTTACTAGTCTGACTTGACAGTGTGAAAGAATGAGTGAATTTAATGTTCCTCTGATTTCTTTCTTTTTACTTCCTCCATTTTATTTGGGTATATGTCTATTAAATTTTCTGTCTTTACATTCACAGGTGGCTGCTCTTGTTCCTAAAGGGGAGCTTGATGGTGAAATGGGGGATGCACACATGGCAATGCAGGCTAGGTTGATGAGCCAGGCCCTTCGGAAATTAAGCCACTCCTTGTCAGTTTCTCAATGTATATTGATTTTTATAAACCAGGTATGAGTTAAAACCCAGTAATTGCACTGTTTTCAGTCCTGCGTGAATATTTTTAATTTTAACCTTAGCAACTTAGCCAATACAGAAAACTTGTTTTTCTGTTTTTTTTGTTGGGTTTTGTTGTTTTTGGGGGGGGGGGGGGGAGTTTACTCTGCTATCTACTAATTTGATCTTGGTCTGTAACTGTGTTTTTTAAAATGATGCTGAGGGATGTTCTGCCATATGCTATCATATTTTATTGGCGATTCTACGAAAAACAAAAAGAAAAAAAATGTATTATTTTTTTTGGTGTGTGTTTTCTGTGGGGTAAACGGGTACCTTTCTTCAAATTACTGAGGGGATTTATATCTTCCATTAATGGGAATTGCTTTGTATCTGTCTCTAGGTAAGGTCAAAGCTTTCTACTTTTGGTGGATTCGGTGGGCCCCAGGAAGTTACTTGTGGTGGCAATGCATTGAAATTCTATGCATCTGTGCGGCTAAATATTAGAAGAATAGGGTTTGTGAAGAAAGGGGAAGAGGTAATCAACCATTGATTATTCTGCTGTGATTCTTCCTACTTTCAAACATTGCAGTTTGAACTTTCAAATAATGCTTACGTGATAAATATGTGAACACAGTTTTGCTGGAATCAGCACTGTTCTGAGGGACTTGAGATTGATTTGGATTATTACATCTTCTGCTATGAATGTTTGTCTTTTTGGCTTTTATTTACAGATTTTGGGAAGCCAGGTGCTTGTCAAGGTTGTAAAGAACAAGCTTGCCCCTCCATTTAAAACTGCTGAGTTTGAGCTTCAATTTGGCAAGGGTATAAATAGAGAATGTGAGATCATAGACTTGAGTGTAAAACACAAAATCATCCTAAAGGCCGGTGCTATGTATTACTTCAACGATAAGAATTTCCGTGGTAGGGATGCTTTTAAGAGTTTCCTGGCCGAGAATCATAGTGCATTTGAAGAACTTCAAATGAAACTCAGGGAGAAGCTTCTTGATGATACTGAGGTGGAAAAGGTACAAGATTCAGATGTGACTATTGATGTCAAAGAAGAAATTACAACAACACTCGAGTCTACCGATGAAGAATCCTCAGCTGCTGTCGAAGCTTGATCTTATGAATTATGGCGCACTCGAGCAACCATGTCGACCAATGTGATTTATGTATGATGTAGCTTGACGAATCGGAAGCAAAAAATGTTCAACTCAAATCAACAAGGCTCATAGAAATGATGTATATGCCTAAAATCCTTGTTGGTTGGTTTGGGATCACATCATTCTTACTTGGGGTCAAACATTGTAAGTTTTGCACATTTCCTTTGTAAATTGAACCTTTTTGGGGTAGTTGTCATACTATATAGGCTGAGTCATATGGCACATGTAAGTAACAAAGGGAAAGGAATGACCGGTTAGGAAGCAATTGGAATGGCTTCATTTCCCAATAGTTGAGTCATCACTAATCACTTGTAAGGATTTTACCATGCAATTTGTATAATGGTAGATGTGTATTTCATCAACATGTTCAAGCTAAAATGTGATATTCAGAATTTTCATAAAGCAGCACCAAAATTGTTAAGGTTGCAATTAGAATGTGGTAATCAATCAATTTAGTCTCCGGTGTTCAGAGGGAGAGAGCCTCAGCCTCTGCTTAGTATATCTAAAGCCAAAATCGTTCTTTTTGTTTGGTCAAACTTTGAAGTTGTAACTATCAATAAGACAAAAAACGCCTCCAATGGTTTAATGCCTTTTAAGACTCTAACCGTTTCTATGCTCTAAGACCATAGAGTTGTTATCTTCTCTCTAATAAAGTCTGCACAAAAACAGTGAATTTTACTAGTTTTGTTTGATTTGAGTTTTGTAGCTTACTACCTCAATAAAAGTCCAATCTAAAGCTTTATTATTGATGTACCAAAGAAATTGAAGAAAGGGATAACATACAAGAATTTATTGAAGGTAGTCAAAGTCGTTGTTTGACTGTCTCTAACTCTCCGGTCCCTGCGGATTTTCTAAAAAGAGAATTCATGAATCAACAACGAAGCAAGGAAACTACATTATCAATTTATCTTTCTGGTTTAATTTTTGGGGAATGATCCTTTGTTACGCTTAATCTTTCTAGTTTTAAATGTGAGGGTAGCAAAGCATTTTATGAATATGATTTCTTGCATGAAGATGCTTTAATGTAATAATAGTTGAAAATTATTAGATGATTTAATATAATATATATTAATATTTTAAATATTATTTCATATAAAAATATTTTCATGTGAATAGCTATCTGAAACTAAGAAAGTAAAATGAATTAAAAAAATTTTGATTATTATAACATGTATATGTAAAAAAGAGCAAGTATAATCTTATTGTTCATTTGAAGTTACTTTATGACTCAAGATCTGATTATATTATTTTTCATTTTTATAAAGATAAGTTTTGAATTATTAAATAATTTTTATTCATGTAATTTCTTATAAAATTAACCGCTAAATTACAAATTTATGTATATACGATAATAATAATAATAATAATAATAATAATAATAATAATAATAATAATAATAATAATAATAATAATAATAATAATTTCTGAATTGTACCGAAATGTCAGAAATAATTATTAAAGCATCACAATTTATAATTCAATAATGGTACAAAAATTTCTACAACTATACAAAATTAATACAGAAAAGCCCCCTCCCCCACAAAAAAAAAAAATTTATTGTGTATAATTTGATACTTTTCTACAAAAATTCTAATTAACTTATAAATACTAAAATTAATATTTAAATACTTAAAAATTAGAAAATAATTAACTCAGTGATTCTTATTCTTCACCACCATATTACAAAATAATTAACTGTCAATTACGTATTAAGCTAAGTTAGACACAACTCTTCTCACTGCTTCCACGAAGCCAGACTCGTCCCATTCACTTCCCTGCAACCATAAAAAGTTACATGCATTCACAATTTTGCTTAAAGGTTTTCACAGAGAATTAAGTTCATTAATGTACATAATTAAAGTTAGAAAAAAAAATAGATTATATTATTCTAGTTTGATGGCTGGCGGCAAAAAATATACAAAAATGCTATTCGAACAACCAAAATTAGTTACTAAATTAGTAACCAAATTATTTGTGTATAAATATATATGTGGTTTAATTTATTTTCAATATATATTTGTATTCTAACATATATTTTATACCGATGGCTGACTTTATGCGACCGATTTTGATATATATTTAGTATAATTGAAAAAAATATTATTATGAAAAATATTCAAATGCTACCAATTACTTGAATCTATTAATGCAATAATATACTTTTAGTCTACATTTTTAAATATTGATAATTAACTACTGATAAAAAAAAAATAAATTTTGCCAACGCTTTAGTATTCTTCAATTATTATTTTGAACTTACTACCTCAAATAACAAACTATAGCATACTAACTAAAGCACCTTCATAATTAGTTACTGCACTTTCTGAGCTCCTTCTCCTTTCAACTTAATATGTGAATAATATAGTAGCTGCTATTTTTCTGAACCCTAATTGTTAGATGCTACTATGATTTTCATTTTTCAACATGTGAGATAATGCAGACTTAGATTCATCAGTCCTGGACATATTAATAATGTAGCTGACCTAGCTAAAATCACGATATTAATTACTGTCTAAACAAAATAATTTTACACAATATTTAATTATATATTGTTATAATATTAATTTTAGATTTTTTTGTCATAAAATCATAAAATTAATAATTTTAGAAATTTCCATAACAGTGATGAAGTGATTTTGGTACATACCTGAAGAATCCTTATTCTGAAGATGATTTGGGTGATGGTTGTGCCTTGTGTATTAGTAGTAGTATTTGCGGCCATGGAAACGAAGCTGAGGTTCTGAAGGCTTTTCAGGAATTCCAATATGCGAATCATGATATCAGATTGATGATGATGAGACGAGCTTTCTCCTCTGACAGCGACTTGCAAATCCACCATTCTCTCTTCCGATGAACTCGACCCCGCTACATGCGACACCGCAACGTTCAATCTCTCATTTGATGATGATGGTGATGAGGAGATATGAACATTAACATAGCTTGATGATGATGAACCAAGTAGTGTTTTTAACTGCTGGTTTCTTATGTTAAGCTTTTCAATTTCAGCAATTAAAGACTTCAATGCCTCCTTTGCCGCTATAAGAACCGAAGATTTGTGTTTCTAAACAGGGAAGAAAGATCAAATGACTTAATTAGCCAAATTATATTTTGAATTAGGAAAAAACTCACGTAAAAACGTGAAAAATGTAAAATTTTTAATTGAAAATTATTAGATAATTTAATATATTTAAGGTGAAAATTCAAGTGCAATTTGATAGTCGAAAATTATTAGATAAAAATTTAGTTAAATCAGTTAAATCATCTAACGACTCCTAATTATCAACTTCACGTAAAGTTGACTGTGCCCCTGAGTTTCCACCTATATTTAATTAAAGTTGCAAATCTAAAAACAAGGGAAATGCTAGATAAATAATGACTATCTTGAACAACATAAACAACCACCAATCAAATAAAAATATACTACACCCTAATTTAATGCTATTAATTTAAATTTACTCTTTTAACCCTATTAATTCACATTTTTTACACATTGTTCAAAAATGTTGTTGGTCACCTATATTTTTCAAAAAAGAAGATACCTTAGTTCCTGGAGGAAGTAATGCCCTAAGTTCCCGGAAACACTTGTTTTCGTTCTCGCGTCTTCTTCTCTCTGATATGATGCGATGAAGATGGTTATTATTATTAGCATTCTGGGTACCAATTATGAGGGGATGAGGCGGTTGATGTTGTCGTTGAAAATGAAAGCGGTCTCTAATTCTCATTAAATGTAGGGTTCTAGAGAATTCTATAGATCTCTTCATTAAACTAAACCTCCTGCTGCTGCTACTTGTTACTAAATTGTAAGCAGTTGAAGAATATGCCCTGAAAGCACTGTTATTATATGGTGGTGGTTGAGAAGTAGTGGTGGCTGGTGAAGAAGAAGAAGAAATAACGACATGAAGGATTGCTCTTATGATTGCTTCTTGCTCACCCTCTGGTGCGGGTAACAATACTCCTCGTAAGGATGAGAATTCATCGCTAGGGCAAGAACATGAAGACGATGAAGCTGGATGATGAATCTGCTCTCTTGAAAAATCTTCTGGGAATAAACTCTTCACTGCTGCTTTCATGTCAATCTGCACATACAAGGAGTGAAATTCAAACTCGAAACCTCTAAATAAGGATGAGAGACTATGCTATTTGAACTATAGCTGGTTGACTATAAATACAATAATTTTAATTATTAATTAATCGAGAATCTAATTCTAATCACAGAATTAATTATTACTTGAGGGATAGTGGAGAAACCAAGCTCAATTTCCCCTTTGCTGCACCCCATGAAAATAGCTGTCTGTGAATGTACACAATAACACAACTCATTATTAATTAATTCATCAGATAAATATCAATCACAACTACAAGTTTAATTTGTGCTTTATTTTAATTTACCTCAATCCTTGCTTCCTGTGTAAAAGGAATTAATTAATTAGCGGATAAGTAGAAAATTATTATCAAATTAAATTAACTGCTTCTCTATACCTTACCAGATAGAATTGTGTTTGGATAACTGCGGATGCAAGTCTTAGAAGATCCAATTGTTGAAGCTCTAAGTAGGCCATATGCCTCTTGAAAGCCGCACCAGGAACCCACCTGAAAAATATAACAAGAAAAAACTCAATCTTAATTTAAATATGTTGAAAAAGCTTACATGCAGTTGTCTTTATGTAAAATTGATAGTCAAAAACTGTTAGATAATCTAACGGTTCTCGACTATCATCTTTAGATAGATAAAGATAATTGTATGCGAATATTCGTCTTTATTAATTAGCTAGCTAGGCTTACATACTCATCATTGGCGGCATCAAAGGTTAAACGCTGATATAGATTAAAAAGCGTTTCTTCAGCTATGGTGCTATTTACATTATTGTAAATCCCATCCAAGAACAATAAATTACTACACCTCCAAATAAAAAAAAAAGGAAAGTGAGAAACAAATTAACATATACAAGTAGTGATACGTATGTATGTATAAATATACTTAGATGATGAGTGGCAGTGCCAGAGGCATATGTATGTGCAACCAAAAGTGTGCATGAGAGAGCGGAGAAAGTCGCTCCTGGTGGCTTCAGGGAGGTTGAATACGCCATCCATGGTGGAAAATTAATTTAAGGTTTCTTCTACTTCATCTATCATCATGGTGTGGTGGTGAAATTTGAGTTTGTTTCTGCTAATAATATTAGTCTTAGTCGTTGTTGTTGTTCAACTGCTACTATATGTCATCTTAGATAGAGAATTATTGCGGTTTATGGAATGAAAGTAACCAATTTCATTCATTCTATATATATATACACATGTGGGAGAGACTTGGAATAAAGTCATCTATTAAGATTTTTATAAGTGCATTTTGACTTTTTGAGAATTTAATTGTTTTTTTAGTATATATATATAAAGTTTGGTGTAAAAAAAAAACTTTTATTTTTAAAATATTTTATTATTATGTATATTTATTTAAAAAATATAATTTTTAAAATTTAAATACAAAATCTCTTTATTATAACTAGTGTTTTAATTGGTATTATATAATGTGTGTCTGTTAATTCATTTTTTTATTAATTAAATGCATATAATAATGCTAATAATAAATTAAAAAATGTACTTTTTATGAATTATATATGATAAATGATATTTTAAAAAAGAAAATTTATTATTAATTTATTAATTAAAATATAATTTAAAATAAATAAAAAAAATCACTAAAATATATACTGCTTTCATATAGGTATCAAAGAAGAATCGATCAGGTAGCTGGGTTGGCTGTTGGATTGGGATTTGGGAGACAGAAAATTATAATAAAATTGTCAATTTGTGTGTGAACGGAAAGTTAAGGAAAATTCAAACAGAGAAAGGGTCTGAAAAGTATATACACATATGGTGTCGTTAATACTCCATATATTATAATATTATATTCAACAATGTTAGGAAACCAACTCTATATAAGTCAAGAATTAGCCAACTAGAGGCACGGTGATTTTAACCGGATGTTACTACTGATAGGCACACGGATATTTCTTTTTCTTGTAAATTGGATGGTTTTGTATATGATTTCTATGTTTCATATGTTAAGCATTAATAAAACATAATTAATTATATGGAACCAACTAATGAATGATTAAAACATCTGTTCTGTGATTCTCTCCTAATACTAGCATATCTTCCTTCATGTTTTGAACGTGGTCAACAATAATTTAACAAACAAATTAAATTATAAATTAATAAAACTAATTATAATTAATTATGTTATTCCATTCTTGGCTGATTATTAGTTGGTTCCATATACTTTTCCTATTACGTTATATATACATTAAAATTAATTACTAAAATCAATTGTTAATATATAGTTGTTACGGTGGGTAACCGGAGATAAATGCAATGAATGGCGTTGAGTGGCTCAAGTGTCTGAAGGAGGAGGACTCCGGATGGATCTGCAACTCGGGAGGCTCCGTCCGACTTGCGCGCGTGAATGAATGGGGGGTGGTACCTGCAAAGACACTCCGATGCCTAAGTCAGCAAGAGTGTGAGCAGGTCTAGAGAGTATTGGGCTTAGAGATACCTGAGGCGTGTCAGTGTACTTATAGTGGTGAGCCAATAACCACCGTTGGAGTAGTGCCATATCTTTAGGATATTAACCGTCCCATTATCTTAGGGAGGTTAAGATATGGCTTTATGAAGTGGTTAGAGAGATTTTAGGGGCGGTTACTCATTTGAATGAGTGTTTATCTGCCAGTTAATCCCACATCCGACTTCTTCAGACCAAGTCGTGATTGATACCGACTTCTTATGTGAAGGTTGGCGTTTAGTAAGGCTTAATCTATTGGATTAGGCCTTTTAGTTGGACCTGGGCCCTTAGCATTGGGCCAGGGTATGAACAGTGTCCCTACTTGAGCCCAAGATCCTTTCAAGGCTTGGGTTCAAGTATTTAACTTGGGTTCGTAGCCGACTTTCACGGGTTTTGAAACCGACGTGATTTTCGCGACCTTTTGTTTCTGACAGTTACGTCAATTCAAGCGTCGTGTCCGTTGAGGAAGCGTTTAGGGATTGAGGGCTTTGGTAACGGTGCAATCTCATTAATGACTGCCTCGTTTTTACCATTATGCCCCTTAGTATGTTTATAAATACTTTCCCTCTCTTTCTTTCTTCCGTTTCTGCAATCTTTCAAACTTCTTATTTTCTTGCTCGCGCTGTATTCTTGTGTTCGAAGATTTCCGTTCTCTCCAGCCTTCATTTCTTGGATAAAGGTTAGTTTTATTTCTTCCATGTCATGCCTTATGTTTGCATGTTTTGTTTTGTGAGTGGATAGGTTGGCCTGTAGATTCTAGCTTCGTATCTCTCCTCTTTAGGAGCCGTGTTTTTTATTTTTCTTTTTCTTTTTTCTTTTTGTAGGTTTCTGCCACTTTTCTTTTTTTTAAAAAATGGCTTCCGTAGATGTTCTCTCTCTGTGGGTTGATGACACTGTCCTTGGGGAGGAACCCCTGGTCGATGCTGAGTTTATCACTCATCTTCGTACCCATCACCGGCTCTGTACTTCGGAGGAGGACGAGCCAAAATATGAACTGATAATCCCGGGTCCTGAAGACCGGGTCTGTTTTGGGAGAGTTAATGAGGCGGCTCCTCATTTTTTCTTCATGTATGAATGTATGATCACCCGTTTGGGTGTTTTTCTTCCTTTCTCTGATTTCGAGATATCTGTTTTGCACTACTGTAGAGTTGCCCCTACTCAACTTCACCCCAATTCTTGGGGTTTTTTGAAGATCTATCAGTTTATTAGCCACGCTCTGGACTTTCCGACCTCTTTGAGGATTTTCTTCTTTCTCTTTCATATGACTAAGCCCTTTAGTGGGTTAAACAACAAACAGCAGTGGGTATCCTTCCGAGCCATACAAGGTCGGAGGATTTTCACCCTTTTTGACGAGTCTTTTCATGACTTCAAAAACTATTTTTTCAAAGTACAAGCTGTAGAGGGTCACCACCCCTTCTTCCTTGATGAGCACTCTTCCCCTCGCTTTCCCCTTTATTGGTTGGCGGCCTCCCCTTGTGAAAAGTATGGTCCAGATGACCTGGACGAGGTGGAGGCGGCCATTGTGGGGTTTTTCCGAGAAGCGTGGGGGAGGGCCCCATACTTGGATACCAGAAAAATCCTCCAGGGAACGCCGACCTTTGTTCAATCTCAATTAGGTAGTGCATGCATTCCTGATTTCCGAGTTGTTTCTACCGACTTGAATGTTGCCGACTTATAACTGTTGGTTGTTTTTCTTGTAGATATGGCAAGGAAGAATGCTCAGGAGGCTTACCAAAGGGTCCAGGAGGCTAAAGCGAAGTCCCTGGCTAGGTCCGGGGGTGCCAAAGCAGTCATCTCTCCTCTTCCTCCTCCTCCTCCTAGGAATGTGGGCACTCCCTCTCAACCCATTGTCATTTCTTCCTCAAGTTTGTCTCGACCACCCCCTTCTGCCCAAATTCTCTCCGAGCCAGAGAAGAAGAAGCGCAAGACTTCGGAGTCTGGCTCTTCTTTGGATGGTGGGGTTAAGGCGGATGCTCTTGTATTCGTCCGAAAGAACATCTATCCTTATATAAGCATGGATGATGTTTCTGTCTGGAACCACCTCACCGCTCTGACCGAGGAGAGTTTTAGGGCGGCGGGTGTTTGTGGCAAACTTTTGGACATTTTTGAGAAGACTCCCCTCAGCTCTTTGGGGGCATCCTCGAGGGTTGAGGAGTTAGAGGGGAGGCTTCTTATTTATGAAAAACATGAGAAGGAGTTGAAGGAGGAGAGAGATAAATTGAGGAAGGAGAGGGATCACCTTAAGGAGGAGGAGAGTAAGCTGCGGGCTCAATGTACTTTGGAGGCAAATCTGAGGAAAACAGCACAAGACAGCTACCACAGTTTATTTCAAGATATTGTGGCTGCGAGGAAGGACTTGCTGAATTCTCGAAACGCATACGCCGAGTTGGAGGACTCTATTGCTGATGGAGCCGAGGAGTCTTGGAGAATTTTCCTGGAACAAGTCAGAGTTATCGCTCCCGACACTACAACAAATATGGCCTTTAGCAACGCCAAATTTTGCAACGCCTTAAAACCGTTCTCTTAGATAGGTTTAGACAACGGTTTTTTAAAGTGTTACTGTTGAATTCAATTTTTCATCAATTTATAGCAACAAATTAAAACCGTTCTCTTTGACTATTTTAAAGAACGGTTTTATAACCGTTACCATGATTTACGTTTAAGCAACGGTTTTTTATTATTGTTTAAAGAATTGTACAAAAGAAACGCATTAAAACCGTTGCCGAAATGCTACACTTTAAAACTGTTCTATTAGATGGTCTTAAACAACGGTTTTTACAGTGTTGCTATTGAAGTTCATTTTTCATTACGCTATAGTAACAAAATAAAACCGTTCTCTTTGACTATTTTAAAGAACGATTTTACAACCATTACAACAATTGTTTATGAAACAACTATTTTTTAATATTATTTAAATAATTATACAAATTAAACAATACCAATAAAAATAATTTCAGATAATCATATAAATATAAACTATTTTTTCTATAAATACTACATTTATAAAATACTCAAAAACTATTGTTATAAATAAATAATAAATATTATTTTAAAAAAATAAAATTAAAATAAATTTATAATAAATATTATATATTATTATTATTATTATAAATATATAAAAAATATTATATTTTAAAAACATAAAGTTAAAATAAATTTATAATAAATATTATATATTTTTATTATAAATATATAACAAATATTAATATAAAGAAATAAAATTAAAATAATTTTAGAATAAATATTATATATCCATTGAATAAATATTTTACTTTATAATTTTATTAAAATCTTCCTATTATCTTTAATTTTTTTTCTTAACCCTAACTCTATAACCTAATTTCCAAATTAACCATACATAAACTTAAAAGAAAAGAAAAGAAACGAGAAAAGGGAGCTCGAAGGGGGAAAACCAGAAGGGCGAAGAAACAGAGAAGAAGAGAGGGAAGAGATGGAAGGGACGGCGCCAGCAAGGGTTCAACCGTCGTCGCCGTCGCCGTAGAGTGGAGGTGGAGGAGTGACCGAGAGAGAGAGAGAGAGAGAGAGAGAGAGAGTCTGACGTGAGGGAGAAGAGAACGCGAGAACTAGGGAAGGAGGGAGGCTCTATTCCGCGCCGCCATGCCTTCACGCCGCCGAAGGAGGTCACGTCACCGTCAGATCTGAAGCCGCCGAGGAGCCGAACGCCGTCGAAGCCGCACCGTCGCGTCACCGTGGCTGTGCCTCGGTCGAACCCGTCACACCGCCGCTGCCGTGATGTCATTGCTGTCGGGAGGGAGAAGAGATGCGCGAGGAAGGAAGCTCGTAGGGGAGAAAAAAGACGCCGCCTGTGCTGCCAGCTCCGTCGCGTCTGATCTCCACTGTCGCCGTCGAAGGTCCGTCGCCGAGGCCGTGGAGAGGAGCCGCCATTCATGCTTGTCGCCACCAAAAGAGGAGCCGCTGCCGCCGTCGATTGTCACTGGAGAACACACCGTACCGCCGTGCCTCTGGTCGCCGGAATCACGGACTGGAGAGAAGGGGGCTGCCTCTACTGTTGCTGCTGCCTCGTTCTTTTATTGTAAGCCATCTCTGTTTTGAATTCCATTGAATTCATTTCTGTTTTTGATTCTATTGAGTTTGAATTCTCCATTTTGCTGCAACCATGGTCACTGTTGTTGGAGTTTAATTGATTTGGTTTCTGTTTTGATTTGAATTTTAATTTGGTATAATGCTGCCTGTTTTGGTCACTGCTTCTCTGAGTTTAAATGATGGGTTCTCTCAGTGATAATATTCTAGGTGATTGAGTGATGCAACTTTTATGTAAATTAAGATTTATGACACTCCCTGTAAACATAGAGATGGATTATCACACTTCACCACCCTAAAGATACTGTAAACATGGAGATGGTTTATAACTGGTGACTATTTCCTTCTGAGGAGTAGCATTCTAGAGTTATGCATGAGTTATAGAGTTCATGAGTACATGCAATCTATCTTTTTGAAATGCAATGAATGGCGTTGAGTGGCCCAAGTGTCTGAAGGAGGAGGACTCCGGATGGATCTGCAACTCGGGAGGCTCCGTCCGACTTGCGCGCGTGAATGAATGGGGGGTGGTACCTGCAAAGACACTCCGATGCCTAAGTTAGCAAGAGTGTGAGCAGGTCTAGAGAGTATTGGGCTTAGAGATACCTGAGGCGTGTCAGTGTACTTATAGTGGTGAGCCAATAACCACCGTTGGAGTAGTGCCGTATCTTTAGGATATTAACCGTCCCATTATCTTAGGGAGGTTAAGATATGGCTTTATGAAGTGGTTAGAGAGATTTTAGGGGCGGTTACTCATTTGAATGAGTGTTTATCTGCCAGTTAATCCCACATCCGACTTCTTCAGACCAAGTCGTGATTGATACCGACTTCTTATGTGAAGGTCGGCGTTTAGTAAGGTTTAATCTATTGGATTAGGCCTTTTAGTTGGACCTGGACCCTTAGCATTGGGCCAGGGTATGAACAATAGTATACATTAAAAATAAATTAAACCACATATATTTATATATAAATATATTACTATCTGATTTTAACATACAAATAACATATTTTTATATACTATATATATACACTAAAAATATGAGGATTTAAACTTTCCCAAAGTTTTTATTGTATAATTAAGGAAAATACATACACTTATTTGTATAATTAATATATATCTTTAGTGACTAAAAATATGAAAACTTTGCCAAAGTTTTTTATTGTACAATAGTTAATAAAAAATTATTAATTTAGCATTACATATTGAGATAATAATTTGGAATGATGGTGTGACAAATAATATTTTTCTTGTTAAAGAAGAAAAGAAAAAAGAACTGGAAATGGGAAGTTAGCCACCCGTTTGAAACAGCTCGTGAGAAGAATTGTCTTCTCGGTAGTGACATCTTGAAAAGTAGTGGCACACATTTAAAACCTAATTGAAATAAGAATCAATTATTGAAGATGAGAGAAAAGTAGTTGACTTGTGATTTGTGAACTTTGTGTAAAACTAATAATGCCAAATTCTCATAATACCTTTGAAGAGAAAAAATAATTATTAGCCACAAAAAATATATAGATTATATGTTCAAATTTTGACTACTAGATGGTATATTAGAAAGCGTTTTTTTATATAATTATTAACTAATAGACTTAAAGTGAATATATAAAGTTTGAATTTATGAAATTTAAATTATAATCTATTTTAATTTTTCTTCAAAATTTATGTTTAATAATATGTGAAAATAAAGTAGACTTTTTTCCCCTCCAAAGTGTTAATGCTATTAAACAACGTAACTTTTCTTGTGGAGAAATTATTTATATTGAAGACTCATATACAGTAGTTGTCGATAGTTAATAATTAGTCAAATTTTTTAAATTATCTAACAATTTTTAAATATAAACTTCACATGTAAATAATGTATGTGAATTTTTACCCTTATTTATTTATTTATTTATTTATTTATTTATAGAATCAAAGCTACAAATAAACAAAACAATGATCACCCTAGAATTAGAAATGCAACTTAGAACTAAATGAAACTGATGGAAACCGTGAGTAAAATGGCACACTCTAGCAAGAACATCTTCACAAGAATTCTTTTCTCTGTAAATCTTTTAATGCACTATGTTATTTTATTTTATAAGAAAATTTATTTTCAAAGAAAAAAAAATATATGAAAAATCACAAAATCACAAAATATTAAGAGATATAATCATTTATATGTTCTTCCTATAAATTTAAATCTTTTGAAAAAGTTGTGTTATAATATAGTATAAAGGTCGTAAAAAAGCATATTAAAATATGTAATTATTTATGTATTTTTTTTTATCAATTTAAACTTTTAGAATTATTAAAATAATCATTATAAATTTAATATTTAACAAAATATTTAAATGAATTTTTATGAAAATATATTATTTTTTTTTAAATTTCCTAGCTAGTTACCTGAAAATTTTGTAGTTAAAATCTCAATCTATCCCCCCTACCCCCGAAATATTGATAGTTTATAATTTATATATGGGTACTGTCGATTTAGCCCATGAATAAAATGAATATCATCAATATTATCCAAAACTTAAGCTGAGTTTACTAAGGATCGAGCTTTTGATCTTTCGGATCTAAAATTCTAATATCATGTCATGAATCTACTCATTCTAAAAGCGTAACTTGACAGGACAATGTAACACTAATGGTTATATTTCTAATACTTCCTAAACCTCTATTATACGCATTGTACACTTAGACCATTGGCTTCCTATACTTTCTCTTTATATTTATATATATATATATATATATGCATGCTTTATCATTGACTCCCTGCATTATTATTATTATTATTATTATTATTATTATTATTATTATTATATATTTTGGTGGCATTTTATTTGAATGTATGTGAATACGTAAAAGGGTCAGTGATTATGGATATTAATTAAAACGTATCATGACGTGCAACATATAAATAGAAAAAATAAAAAAGAAAGCTTCCAAATCTATGATGACGAGTAGATGATTAAAAGAAAATGCCTTGAGATGTATGTCAGAATTGAGCTTAGGTGAGAATGGAAATTCTTTATTTTCCGTACTAGAAGTGTAAGATTGAACCATTATTATACCTTACTATCTTACTAATTAGAAAGCATATGAAAGCAATAAATATAACACGTACGTCATTATTATCCACTGGCCCATATTGATATCTAAGTATTAATTAGCATGCATCTGAATATGAATCCTTGCATGTGATGATGAAGCTCTAATGTCTATACATGCACCTTTCTGATTGTATCATACTTTGGGTATCTACCCCCTCCATCTAAGTTTCTTTCTTTTTCAGTATAGATAATTAACAATATTTTTAAATAATGTGTAAATAATATAAATTAATAGAATTAAAAAAATAAATTTAATTAATAATATTAAATTAAAATATAATATATTTTTATTTCATTAGCAATTATTTTTGTTGTTTAAATAAATCATTGATTACTTAATATTGTCCTTTTTAAAATAAGCTGACACGATTTTCGGATTCAGATTTGTCTTTTGACTTTTGACTTTTGATTTTTGACAATTCTGTCGTTGACTTTCGTGTGGTGTTCGGTGTTCCAGTACCAGAAAAGAATCATGTCCGCTAAACTAATTGGGCTTTTTTAAAGTGATAATAATTGGGCTTATCCAATCCAATAAATTTTGGGCCGTTTCTTTAACAATGAAGCCCAGCCCAAAAACAGAGGCTAAGTCGTTAACTTGTAACACCGCCTCTTTCGCATGGCAATGGATACCGTTGTGCTAAATGCTCAGTCACTCCTCTTCAATTCCCATTCCCAGCTTCCATTACTCACACGAAGAAGTAGAACCATAAAACCCTTAAGCTACACCATCAACATGTCGTTGCAGCAAAGAATCGTAGTACCTAACAAGCACGGTGAAAAGTTAGTGGGAATATTCCATGATTCTGGAAGCAAGGACGTTGTAGTCTTGTGCCATGGTTTTCGCTCCACTAAAGTGAAGCTTTTCGTTCATACATGTACGTATTATATTCTTCAGCTCTATTTATGGATTTAATATGTTTTTGATTTTTTATCTTCAGGAAGCCACTTCCATTGTGAACCTTGCTGCTGCATTCGAAAATGCTAGAATCAGTTCCTTCCGCTTTGATTTTTCTGGAAACGGGTACGTTTAGTAGTATACCTAGAAATATACAGAATTAGGTATACACACTGATTACAAATCTTTAAGGATGCATTTGGTTAAGAAAACAGGACAAAATAAGACACAAAATACAAAAATATAATAATTAATGTTCTTCTATTTTATTTGGTAATAAATTAGAATAAATTATGAAAGTTTAATTTATTTTATTTTATTTTATTTTTCATTTAAAAATTTGAGAAAGAATATAATAATAAAAAATATAATTATGAAAAGTTGAAAACGTAATAAGAATTATGAAAGAAAAAATAAAAAATAAATTGTCTTTTGTTAGAGTCTTTCGTTTTAGACCGACACAAAATATATTATTTTAATATTGCTGAACATAATGTCTCTGTTTATGTCTCATCTGCAAAACATGATTTTCTGTCTCTCTATCTCAGTGTCTTGTGCCGGTAAACAAACGCGGCCTAGTGGATCCATTTTGTATGGCTGTAAATTGTTATATGTACTGAAATTCCTGCTATCTCATCATGTTGTGCTAATTCAATCTATTATGGCTTTGGATTTTCATTTTAGGGAAAGTGATGGTACATTTCAGTATGGCCACTATTGGAAGGAGGCTGATGATTTACATGCCGTGACACAATACTTCCGCGGATTAAACCGTGTTGTTGCTGCAATTGTTGGGCACAGTAAAGGTATGTTGATATGTTCATTGATCAATTATGTAACCAGTGATATAATAATTGTTCTTATTCTTGTTTGTTCCATCTGCTGGTTTGGTTGTAAAGACAGAAACCTTCAAAGTTGTGTTGTTTCTGAGATAGAAGCAGAATATGCCTCCTTTGATTGGCACCTTATAACTCATTGAATCTTCTAGCATCACCATGGTTGACATGTATGTTGAAATTGAAACTTCAGCTTGTATTTCTGAGATTCTAGGCAAAGATATGCTACATAGGAACTCGGTGATGGTCATCCGTTTTGATATAGTATTAAGAAAAGTAGTATTACACAGTTCTTTGTTATATTTCCTTAAAACAGGTTTAATATGGGGTGAGGTAAGATTGATGAAATGCTCTTCACTCCTACTCAATGTGAATGGTCATTTGCTTTCCATTTGTACTTGATGAAACCTAACTTACTGGTGTGGTTTTGAGAACCAAATAACTGGTACATCTTCATAAATTTATTTTTTTTTAATTTTTTTTTATACAAACTGTACTCATAATTAGCTGTTGCTGTATCTTGGACTCTTGGTGCAGGAGGTGGAGTGGTGCTTCTTTATGCTTCTAAATATGATGATGTTAAATTAGTTGTCAACATCTCTGGACGCTATGATCTGAAGGCAGGAGTTGAAGAAAGACTTGGAAAAGATTATATGGAAAGAATTAAGAAGGACGGTTTCATTGATGTGAAGAATAAGTCAGGTAACCTGTCAATTGATCACGCTGTTTCAATTCCTCTAAGATTGGATGAGGTTGTGAGAGATATTTAACAAAAAATTCAGTGTACGTAGATTTCTCATTATCCTACATAGGTACATGCTTATCTTTTATCTTTATGATTATATGAATATGAGGGAATTCGCTGTTGCAGTAAATTTTAATTACCGTGTGACGGAGGAAAGTTTGATGGATCGCTTCGGTACAAATATGCATGAAGCATGCCTTAAAATTGATGAAGATTGCAGGTCAGAGAAAAAATCTTGTCTTCTCTCTTTTGCCTCACCCTTCTGCCACTTGTTGCACATTCTTTTGTTCATGAAGTTGTTTGTTGAATTTACATGGTGTCTGTTTAAGAAATAAAAAATTATAAAGCAGAGGCAATGAAATGTAGGATAATGACTAAATGAGAGAGGCATCTTGCAAGGTTAAATATCTTATGTGACAAATAGAAAATTGTTTCATTTTGATTCCCCCCTAATCAAGTGGTGAATTCATTGCAGAATGCAAACTTATGTATGGTATGAACAAAAACATAATCTACCGTCCAAAGAACATAGAGGAGTTATTTCGAGTATACAAATTATGAATGAGTGTGATATATATAATTCCATACGTGAAAGATGATTTTGCTTGGAAGGTTATACTGCAAATGAAAATTAGTAGTAATGGTACGAAAATAACCTTAACACATAGATGTAGCTAATCTGAAATCACATAATGTATGACAGGGTCCTTACAGTTCATGGTTCTTCAGACACTGTTATTCCTGTTCAAGATGCATTGGAGTTTGCCAAGATTATACCAAACCACAAGTTACATATCATAAAAGGTGCTGATCATCCATACACCAAGCATCAAGATGAGTTAACCTCAGTTGTCGTGAACTTCATAAAGGAAAACTTGCACCAAGATGGTGGTGCTGATAGCTAGGTATGCCTTTGCCTTTGCTAGCAGTGTTATGAATTGAACCTTCTTTTCCTCCCCCCCCCCCCCCCCCCTTTTTTTTTAATATTGATGTAATTCTTGTTGATCTCAACAGTAACAGTTTATGGCCAGCTGAATTTGCTGCTAATGAGACATTTTGGCCTCCAGTTGAACCTGCTCATGATGATCTTCTTCTACAAGTGCTGGAGCTCTCATATTTTTTCTGCTTAATCAGTAAATCAATCATAGAGTAAATAATGACTGCAATGGTTATTTGCCTCTGATGTGCATAACACATTTGACAATTACCTCATGGTAAATTAGACCACAACTTTCTATGCTACCACCTATTTTAGCTTTCCTAATGAAAATGAAGAAAGCAAAAGCAAAAGCAAAATTGGTTTTTGGATTATATATGGTTATTTGTTGCGTGAACTACTGAACTTACTGTGTTATCCTTATGCC
Organism: Arachis stenosperma; assembly: GCF_014773155.1. Taxonomy (NCBI): domain Eukaryota; kingdom Viridiplantae; phylum Streptophyta; class Magnoliopsida; order Fabales; family Fabaceae; genus Arachis; species Arachis stenosperma. The sequence goes on from NC_080377.1 coordinate 116,583,572, forward strand.
ATTCATTGCTCACAAAGCGTGTGACATGATTTTTGAATATGCTATGTGATACCTAGACGAAGTTTAATAGTAAATCTGGAAGAAATTTTTACGTTCAAAATATTTTCAAGTAAAGCAACCGTAAAAAAAATCAAGTAAAAGAGAGAGGGAGGAATAAAAAAGGTTCTTTTAGATTAAAAGTTATATTTAAAAAAGTTTTGCTAATGTGTTTTAAATACAATTTTAATACCATCATAAAAATATTTTATTAAAAGTTTTTGAAAAGATAATTTGTTTATATTTTTAATATATTAAATATATAAAAATTAAAATTTTATTATTATTATACTCTTAAAATATAATTTTAGAATATAAGTTAGCAATTTTTTTTGGAAGTCCCTTAGAACCTGGATGGATTGATTTCGAAGTTAACTTTCCTATTTATCAGTGGCTTCAAAAAATTTGATCTCATCCAAATAATATAAAGCCGTTTTGACTATACAGTTATTCAAAAGGAATATCTAAATTTGATAGTTCAATGGGAAGTCGTAGCATTTCCCACGATCTTGGAACACAGTAATTGACTAATTGCCCAATGGCAAATGTCTTAACAAGTACTACAATCTAAGTGTGGATAAAATATTCTTATAATGAACTTCCTCAAATAAAATATACATTTAGATATTTTTAGATCACAAAATAAAAACGTTCTTACTTGACATATTTAATGTTCTAAAAATACCAATGTTATTGTGTAAATATAATTTTTTTTTTATGATCATTCACACTATTAATGCAATCACAATTATTTTTTTAGATAATTATTCACGCAGATAATATAAAAAATAGTTATTTTTACTAATATGATATTATATGATTATTTTTATCAAAATTAAATTCTTCTTTATTAATAATAAGATAATTGCCATATTCTAAAATTTTTGGACCCTTGCTTACTCTCAATTACAGTAACTCAACTTTTCAAGCCTTTTTAATATATAATCCAGTTTCCAATCTGATATCCCTAGCAGCAAAGGAAATCCAGAAGATCCCTGAACTTGAACTTGAACTTGGATTATGGCAGAAGCTGTGGGGCAGAAGAAAGTGATAATTCCAAACAAGCATGGCAATAAATTAGTGGGGATATTGCATGATTCTGGAACCCCTGAGATTGTTATCCTATGCCATGGTCTTCAAGCTTCCAAGGTTACTTTTCTTTCCTCTTATGGAGAACCAACTATTTTGTTATTACTGTTCAAGTGTTATTGGAAATTACTAATTGCGATTCAGTTTTTTGTGACTGTTATCTGCAGGATCACGCTATCATGGTGAACCTTGCTGCTGCACTACAGAATGCTGGAATCAGTGCTTTCCGATTTGATTTTACCGGAAACGGGTATAAGAATTCTTTGCTCTCTTTTTTGTTTGTGCATCTTTACACCAAGCTAGTAAAGTATACTGTTCTTTCACTTTCACTATTAAATTTTGATTCTTTCCTTATAGGGAAAGTGAAGGATCCTTTGATTTTGCTAACTATTTGGGGGAAATTGAAGATATACATTCTGTAATCCAACATTTTCGCAAAGAAAACCGTACGGTTAGCGCGATTATTGGACACAGCAAAGGTTTGTTGTCTAATTGTTCATATTATGGATGTTCAAGTGAATCCATATCCAGTGGAAGAGAATTTGTTACCTTACATTTACATATTTGTGTCATTGAAACATTAATTTCTGTGTCTTTTCTGAAGTTGGTGTTGAATAATCTCTGTAACTTGATGCAGGAGCTAATGAAGTGCTTCTTTATGCTTCCAACTATCATGACATCAAAACAGTTGTCAACCTCTCAGGGCGATACGCTATGAATGGAGGCCTCGAAGAACGTTTTGGAAAAGACTTCATGGAAAAAATCAGTAAGGAAGGTTTTATTGAGTTGAAGTCGAAGTCAGGTTACTCGCCTTTTCATCCCCATGTTCTTTGATGCTGAGATTGATATAGAATCATGAAACTAACATATTCAGGTTCCTGAGTTTAGATGAGAACATAGCAAATGATGGAAACATAGTATCATAGTTATTCAGTATTATAACAAGATAGCATCTCTTTCTTGCACACACATATTTATTTCATCATAACTATGTCTAGGTAAACACATATATTGTAGGAACTGTTGATTTTCGTTTGACTGAGGAAAGTTTGAAGGAGCGGTTAAACATAAATATGCATGAACAGTGCCAGAAAATTGACAAAGACTGTAGGTCAGTGAAAACCTTTCCCCTATCAAGTAAATGATTCAAGATTCAACAATTTTTTGTTAGATGTGAATGTTAAGCTACTTAGGCGCGTTTATTGCATGGCAGGGTATTAACAGTTCATGGTTCTGCGGACGAAATAATCCCTGTTGGAGATGCATTTGAGTTTGCCAAGATCCTACCTAATCACAAGTTACATATCATAGAAGGTGCAAATCATGTATACACTGATAATCAAGCTGAGTTAGCCTCAGTTGTGGTGAACTTCATAAAGGAAAACAAGAGTGCTGCTAGTTAGGTATCTCTTTTTTGAATTCTGCATAGGAATTTAACTTTTTTGTATTACATTTAATTGGTCCTTTTGGGAAAGCTCACTCTCCTCTCCCATTAGATTGAGTGGTGGATCTACACACACTGAGCTCCATACTCTATCTACTGAAGGAAGAGAGTAAAAAAAAGAGTAAAAAGTGAATATATGTTTATTTTATCTTAAGAAAACATAGCAGTGCTGCAGTGGTACATAGTTCAACTTTCTTCTCTTCCTTGGTTTCTGCAGATCTCTGATCAAACCTGCCCATGATATAATATTGCCATGTATACTTGGGAATCCTACTTCCTAACCGAATAAGAGGGGAAGCCAAAAAAAGATTAGAGAAGAGAAATATGAAAGCAAGGGTATCTGTCAAGTTTATTTGCCTTTAATGTATCAACTATCAAGTCAATGTACAAGTATGTTGAGACTCCTAGTACTATGCCATGTAGACATTTATCATATGATATTAAATAAGGTTGGGGCATCCTAGTGTCCTGTTTGATTTGGAACACAAGCTGTGTTTAGTTCATGATATAGTTTTTGCTAGATCTTTTAATTTTAATTTTAATTTTAATTTTATTTTTTTATTGTTACTATTCTATGCTAAAAAGAAGAAATATTAGTAAAGGTAAGAAGAGAAGAGTATAGTGGACAAGGATTTGAAATCCTGACAATTGAACTAATATAAAAAAAAATACAATGATGTTAGGGGGTACTCCTTTTCCCTTCATTTTTCCTTCCACCTCAATTTTTGATATATTGCTAGGCTAGCTGAGGCTACAAGAGAATTACAATACACAGAATAAAAAAGCAATTTACAGCATAACATTGTGGGATGTGTCTCAGGCATGGCTCAAGTGCTTGAGCTGTCACCTTCATTCTTCATTGATCAGAGGCTTAAGCATTGAATTATTCTTCCTATCAATCAAACATTCCAATGCATTTCTATACAAGGTCAAGTTGCTTGTTTTGATTTTTCTCATCCTCTTCACCACTGTCGTCTTCATCAAAATTAGTCTGTGACTGTTCATTCTAGTTCACCAAATGAAAATAACGGAGGCAAAAATAAGAAAAAACTGATACCATTAATAGTCACTTCCTTAAAGTGCTTATTAACATTGGTATTATTGATCATTATATTATTGGCAATGTTACCAATATAAATTACAAGCATTTGGTTGCAGAAGGAAAGTATAAACTATACCTCTTCCAAGTCATCATCAGATAAAACATGGTTATCCATTGGAGAGTATAGATTTTTGTCGACATCAATCTTCTTTCCATTTTTCATGTCCTCCTGAGACCAGAAACAAAACCATAAGATGGAACTTCTATAGACTATCCAAAATAATTAACAGCAGAATCATGAAAAAGCAAGATAACATCATACCAGTTCAGATTTCAGCAAACCAATTCTCTCCGTCAAGTCGAAGATGTGATGTTTTAGTGCCTGGAAAAAACTAATCAGAAACCTGATGCCACTAAGTAGAGAACAAAGTTAACCCCCAAGCCATTGATCTATATTACCTCTCGTCTTTGGAGCTCGATAGATCTAGCCAATGCCTGCCTTCGAGATAATAAAGTCTTGGGCCTCAGAGCTTGTGGACGCAAATAGTTCTTCCCACGATAAACGATGATTATGTAGCCTTTGGTGTCCTTTTCTACAGACACTAGCACCCCACCACTCTCAGCTTCCAAAGATATCGCAATATGCTTAACTTGGGCAAGATTCCTGCCCTTTACAATTATCTTTACCAACTCGCGATACTTCCAGTGTAGATGCATGTTTTCTATGGTGCCAGCGAAAACATCTCGCCTCCCTAAAAGGAAAAAGGAAAATAGTCATGCCTCTAACATTTATTGTATAAGCCGTTAAGCCATAAACAAAAGCAGCTATTCATTGAGTTGTAATATTAATATGCTTACCTAGAACTAAGTATGGCTTCATACTCAGACCAATCTTCCGAAATAAAAATCTCTCTTCATCTTTTAGTGTTTCAATATCAGTTGGAAGATCTGCTGGATCAAGATCAGCCTGCACTTTTGCTAGAGCTCTCTCAGCCTTCCTGACTCTTGCTTTAGCCTACAAGCATCAAAAGTTAGATGGATGTGAACAAATCTATTCTTTCTTTTTCTTTTTTTTTTCTTTTTTTACTTGGTGTCTTGTAACTTACCAGAGCTAGTTTCTTCTCAAGGTTTCTGATAAAAGATTCAAGTTTACGCAAGGCAGAATCTCTCATCATATTCTGAACTTCTTCCCTGGTCGGTTCGTGTCCCCAGTTAGTGCTTGCTGCCCTAGTCTCAGCAAGGGTTCCAGCTACTAATGGCACTTGAGATGCTTTGCTTTTTAATCCATTAATAGGCAAAGCACTTTGTCGTGCCTTCTCTTCCTCCTCTTGCTGGAGTATGGACAGTTTCTCTCTCTCAGTCAGTACATGAGTCATTGCAGGAGGCAAGAAGTCATTGCCCCTGTAAAATACAATATATTCCTTATTTCTAGAGAGTAGAGTTCCGCCGGTCAATCTCTGCATGTGTGAAATTATGCAACCACCATAAATCCAAAGTAGGGAGTAGTTATTCACTATGCTAATCGACAAGGAAATTGATAACAAAAAAGGGGGAAACATGCCAACTGCCAACTAAACTCTCATAATCTTACATGATGAAGCATGATAAATGTTTCAATATAATTAAATTTAAAAAAGTTCTGTTGTCAAGTTCCAGGTGTTTGTATGTAATACCCTGAGTTCTTCAGCCATCCTCTCATTACGTGTATGGGGGACACCTCGTTTGATGGCTATCTTCGCAATAGCACATTTTTCCCAAAGCTTTGCCATAGCATTGGCCAGACCTTGCAGTTCTCTGTTTCTACCTGCAGCAGTAAACATATGGTATCATTTGGAAACATACACTTGCAAAACAAGAATGCAACTGCATAGTTTCTTGCATACCAAGGGCAAAGTGTGGAGCCGTTATTCTTGCAAGCCTACGGAAGTGAGTCATTTCCTCATTGCTTAAAGAACGTTTTAGCCGATAAGGAAGTAATCTAAATGGTGTTTTATATCCTGGAACCAGGGCAGGTAACAAGTCTGCATCGACAGGTAATGGCTCGCGGCCAGGCCAATCTTTATAGCGCGGACCCAATTCATCTAAGATTTGGTTGAGTTCAGTCAGTTCCATCAATTCCTCTTCAGTCATATGCTTCAAATATTTTGAAGAGACTCGGGTTAATGAGTCTGTTTCTCCAATTTGTTCTTTTTCACTAACTTGACCATCACCTCCACTTCCAACTTGCGCGCTATTCTCCTTAACATGATTTGCTTTTGTATAAAATTCAACACAAGGAAGCTTGTAAGTCATTCCTCTATACAACACTATCGAACTGCCAGACCGCCATACCACTAAACCTCCAGTTTTACTCTGATCAATCATGAAGATAATACTGTCATTAAAAAAACACCATTTTGAAAATCTATGATACACTAACTCCAGTTCATGTTGATAAGTCGTTCTAACCTGCTTTCTACATTCATAAATCAATGTATCTGCAAGCAACTTGTTGCACATTAAAACTATTGCTGTTGTTGAAACTATTACTTATTTGAAAATTTATTGTTGTGCTTAACAATTGGAAAAAAAAGGACCATCCAACAAGCAATCAATAAATTGAAAATCAAGGTTGCATCTCCCTGTTAGCAAACAGAAACTAACCTTGTTATCCTAGATAAGCCAGCTACATGGATCAAACATCACTAAACTAAACCATAGGAAGCAAATATTGATGAAAATTGGCATGTACCTCAAGAGTGTGATGAGCTCTTTTCATGTTAGCAGCAAGAGGACCTTCAAATTTCAACTTGACCACTTCACTATCCCTCCACTTTGCATGAATGGAATCCACTAACTCCCCATTGATGCCGGAAACTCCAACCTCGAACCTCTCAACCATCCTCAATGCTACATTTCTTAGCCTCCGCAGTTCATGCTCCGGTATCAGTCTCTCCGCCAACGCTGTGTTACTTCTCCTTTTCCTCTCTCCTTCACTTGTATCCACTACATTCACACTTCCCATTACAGAATTATTCAAAAGAAACGTTTTTTCTTCTACCCCTCTTCTAACCTCACCATTATCCACAGAAATTTCCTCTCTTTTGAAAACAGAACCATCAATGCCGCCATTTTCCTTAGCATCAGACTCAAAACGTGAACTTTTGCGGTTAGTTGCTTGAGCCCAAGGAGATAAACGCTTTGGGAATTGAAAATCCAATGAGTAACTCGCTGAATTCTTCTGATCACACTCTTCCTCTTCACCTTCATCATCATTATCATCATCATCTTCTTCTTCTTCTTCTTCTTCTTCTGATTGTTGTTCTTGCCAGGGGAGCCTTTCTCTCTGGGAACCCAATTTGTGAGACCATTTATCACGAATTTGATCAAAGAAGCTTGGTCTCGGGTTACTCTTCTTCTTCTTCTTCTTCTTAATCTTGTTCTCTGTGTTGTTTGATGCTTCCAAAGGTACCTTAACTGGTAGAGTGTCAACTTGAGCAGTCTGATTGGAACAGCAAATTCGGAACTTGATAGTAGCGTGGCCTTTAGAATGAGATTGAGAAACGAGAAAATGAAGAGAAGAAGAAGAAGAAGAACGAGATAACGCGGAAGAAGAGAGTGAGCAACTCGGTGGAACTGCTTGAACTTGGAGCGCCATTGTTAGCTTCCCAGAAAAAACACACACACTCAGGTTTTAGTTTTGAAATGGATAGAATCTTATTTTAATAATTGCAGGCCCAAATCAAAACTATGAAATAACATTGCAACTGGGCCCAAATCAAAACTTATTTGGGCCTTGGGCTTGCCTGCTATAGGGCATCAGCCCATTTTACCATACCAAAAATTTTAATGCTTAATTATGGCCTGTTTTCGAAATAAAAAACGTTATGGCCAGTTTCCACTTTGGAGTTATTTTTTTGTTCATATCTCAAATAAGAATAAAGTTTTTTTTATATATCAAAGAGTTTAATTTTGATATATTTATAATGTAAAATATTTAATTTTTTAATAATATACCATTGAATGTTTACAGTATAAAAATCAATAATTATATTATGTTTATACAAAAAAATCAACTATCAAATTAGTAATCCATATAAAATATTTGTTAAAATATAAATTATATATTGAAAATAAATTAAACAATACGTATATTCATATACAAATATATGATAGTTAATTTGGTGGGTGATTTATTGCGTGAATGAATATAGTTTTTTTTTTAAAAAAAAATCAAATTCATAAAATAGAATGTTTAATTGAATATATACTTTATAATAAGAAGTCAGGTAGGTAGCAAGAAAATGGGAAAAAGACAAAAAATGAAGCAGCCACCATTCTAGAATTAGTGAAAAAGAAAGACATTAAGGTATGGTAATTATGGTTAGATCCTATCTTAACTTGATGTAGCGTCATCAATCATTATTTTTTATTTCCAACTCTTTTAATTTGTCAACATTAGTATAATTAACAGTGTGTGAATATTCGGATTATGTCCTTCATTTTCCACAACAATTAGACTTAGATTCGTTAAAACATACTACTATACATCTACATTCTAGGCACCACAAAGTCAAAAAGCAAAGAGGAAAAAAAAAGTTTTTGATGAGAGTAGCTAAATTATTGTGTGTTTCCTAATTGCCTGCAAGCTGGAATAATTAAGCACACCATGGAACACAATTATTATGCATTTTCCTAAATGTGCTGCTCTTGCTCCCCAATGAAGGTCCAAAAGAACACGATCTCCATGTGATTAACCAAATCTTTATCCAATCAATACTCGTGGAAGTGTTTATTTGTCTAAAAGTAAAATTAAAGAAAAAATAAATGCTTACTTTTTGGCCAAATCATCAATATGGTTTTGATCATCACCGTTGGAATAAGAGGAAGATTTTGATTGAAAAGATTTTGATCATCAATATCGCCAACTCAAGCACTCGTGGGGCTATAATTTAACACAAAAAAATTGATATTATTCCCGTGTGAGTTTGACAAATTTAAAGCCCAATTATTGTACTGCCAACGTAGCTACGTTTTGAATTATTTAATTAGCTTGAATAATCGGTTTACACGTTAGTGTATGTATGGACTTTAAAGTATCATTAACCATTTAATATAACTATCTTTTCTTTTTAACCTTTGTCCATATTCAAAATAAGAGTGAGCGACAGAATATCGTTTAGTCATATGCTAATTATCATTGTCTAGACTAATGACTACTCAATTAACTATTATAGTACTATGTATGAATTTATGTATGTGAACATGCAACATAATTACTACTATGACAATTTGTTTAATATTACATTAGTGAGTTATATGTGTTCATACCCTAGCCCAACGATAAGGGCCAGGTCCCAACAAAAGGCCCAACCCAAAAAGGTTGAGCTTCGCCTTGAACCGATCTCCTCCTTATGAAGTCGGTTCCTATCACGACTAACTCTAAAGAAGTCGGGAATGAAGATTAGCTGGCAGATAATCACTCATTCAAATGAGTAACTGTCCCTAAAATCTCTCTACCCACTTCCAGAAGCCATATCTCAACCTCCCTAAGATAAAGGAACGGTTATCCACCTTAAAAGGTGGAACTACTTCAGCGGTGGTTATTGGTTCACCACTATAAATACCCTGACACCCCTCAAGAATCTCCAGGTCCCAATACTCTCTAGACCTGCTTATACCCTTGCTGACTTAGGCATCGGAGTGTCTTTGCAGGTACCACCCCCCATTCTTTCACATACACAACTCGAAGGCGGCTCCCAGACGTAAACCAAGTCGGAGACCACACTCCAACAACGCGTGGGCCTCACAAACAAGCCCAACCACCGTCCGGTTCTAGGTAAACCTCAAAACATTGGCGCCGTTGCCGGGGACCCAAGAGATCAACCAGTGATGGCGGACAGATCCCCCGAAGAGGGTCATGTGGAATCAGATTCTGAACAAGAGAATCTGGATACCGGAAACAATGACGCGGACTTGACCCTTCACTAGGAAACCAACGATCAGCACAGAGCAGGTACCTCCGGAGTCAAAAATTCGAAGGTGAATTCTTCGGAAGGGCGCGAATCGGAGAAAGATGGACCATCCCATGCAGCTGAACTCATGGGATTGGTCCACGTCCATCAAAGTCGCCTGGAACAGTTAGAACAGGAACGGGAGCGACAAAGGGAAACGGAAAAGAGCCTAAAAGAGGAGATGGAACGACGAAAAGAGTTAGAAAAAAAACTCTTGAAGCTGAAATCCTCCCTCAAAGGCCGGAACTCCCGCGACGAACGAGAAGAACCGCCCCTAGGAGGGGAGGATCCTTTCAGCGAGGACATCATGAGGGCAAAGGTTCCGAGGAACTTCAAAAGCCCCGATATGGACCTCTACGACGGAACCACAGATCCAAAGCATCACTTAAGCAATTTCAAAAGTCGGATGTACCTAGTTGACGCTTTTGACGCTACGCGATGCAAAGCTTTCCCGACTACCCTATCGAAAGCAGCGATGAAGTGGTTCGACAGCCTCCCCCCGAGGTCGGTCACCAGTTTTGAAGACCTCTCAAGGAAGTTTTTGATGAGGTTCTCTATCCAGAAAGACAAAGTGAAACATGCGCCAAGCCTCCTGGGAATAAAACAGGAGGTCGGAGAATCCTTACGAGCCTATATGGAAAGGTTCAACAAAGCATGTTTAGAGATCCAAGACCTGCCCACCGAGGCAGTCATAATGGGGTTAGTTAATGGGCTTAGAGAAGGTCCCTTCTCACAGTCCATATCCAAAAGACACCCCATCTCTTTAAGTGATGTACAGGAAAGAGCTGAAAGGTACATCAACACGGAGGAAAATGCTAAGCTGAGAGATCCGAGTTGGCGACCCGGACACCTTCCCTCAACAAAAGAGAGGGAGAGGGAGCCCAGGAAAAAGGAAGAGCTTGGTCTCGACAGACCAAGGAAATATCACTCTTATACTCCTCTAAAGGTTTCTATAGTCGATGTATACAGAGAAATTTGCAATACTGAAAGGCTGCCACCTCCCAGACCCATTAAAAATAAAAAGGAGGGAGCCGCAACGACTACTTTGAGTACCATAAAATATATGGTCACTCCACAAATGACTGTTACGACCTTAAAAATGTGATAGAAAAGCTGGCTAGAGAAGGTCGGCTTGACAGATATCTCATAGAAAGGTCAGACAGTCATGGGAAGAGAAAGCGAGACGATATGGATAGAAGAGATCCACCACCACAGACTCCGGAGAGACATATCCATATGATCTCAGGGGGATTCGCGGGAGGGGGACTCACCAAGTCTTCTCGTAAAAGACACCTCAAGCGAGTCTACCAGGTCGGAGGAGAATCATCCGACCTCCCCACTATTTCATTCACAAGAGAAGATGGGCAAGGAATAATTTCTGGGCACGATGACCCAGTAGTAATCACTATGATCCTAGCCAATGCCCATCTCCACAGAACCCTAGTAGATCAAGGGAGCTCAGCGGACATCCTTTTCAAGCCCGCTTTTGACAAACTAGGATTGGATGAGAAAGAATTAAGAGCCTACCCCGACACCTTGTACGGACTAGGCGACACACCAATAAAACCACTAGGATTTCTACCCTTACACACTACCTTTGGAAAAGGGAAAAAATCCAAAACTCTTAGTGTAGACTTCATAGTCATCGATGTAGGGTCAGCATATAATGCTTTAATCGGTAGAGCTACCCTTAATCGACTCGGAGCGGTGGTATCCACTCCCCACCTTTGTATGAAATTCCCGACCTCAGCGGGGATAGCAACGGTAAGGGGAGATCAGAAATTGGCAAGGAAATGCTACAATGAAAGCCTAAACCTGAGAGGAAAAGGCAGAGAAGTTCACACAATAGAGCTCGGTGGCGCAAGGGCTAGAGAAGAGCTGCGACCACAACCGGGAGGAAAGACCGAGGAGATACAGGTTGGTAAAGAGGAAGGAAAAAATACTCACATAGGAGCCAACCTAGGGAAAACCCTAAAACAAGGATTGACTAAGCTCCTAAAAGACAAGTCCGACCTCTTTGCCTGGAAGGCCTCCGATATGCCTGGGATAGACCCCGAGTTCATGTCCCACAAGCTCTCGGTTTACCCGGCGTCCCGACCTGTACAACAAAGAAGACGCAAGCTTGGCCCAGAACGAGCCCTAGTAGTAGAAGAACAAGTACAGGCACTCCTAGAAGCTGGCTTCATCAGAGAAGTCAAGTACCCAACATGGCTAGCCAATGTAGTTCTAGTCAAAAAACAAAATGGCAAATAGAGAATGTGCGTCGACTATACCGACCTAAATAAGGCGTGTCCCAAGGACCCTTATCCACTACCGAGTATTGATACCCTAGTAGACTCCAGCTCGGGGTATCAATACTTGTCATTCATGGACGCCTACTCGGGGTATAACCAAATCCCGATGTATGAGCCAGACCAGGAAAAGACATCCTTCATCACGCCCAGAGCAAATTTTTGCTATGTGGTCATACCATTCGGATTAAAAAATGCAGGGGCCACATACCAAAGGCTGATGAACAAAGTGTTTGCTCCCCACCTTGGGAGCCTAATGGAAGTATACGTCGACGACATGCTGGTGAAAACCAAGAAAAAAGTCGACCTCTTGTTAGACCTCTCGCGAGTCTTTGACACCATAAGGTTACACGGGATGAGACTAAATTCTGCAAAGTGTGCCTTCGCGGTAGAGGCGGGAAAATTTCTAGGGTTCATGCTGACACAAAGAGGGATTGAAGCCAATCCCGATAAATGCAGAGCTATCCTGGAAATGAAAAGCCCGACCTGTTTAAGAGAGGTCCAGAAGGTAAACGGCTGACTTGCAGCCCTCTCCAGATTCTTGGCAGGATCAGCATTAAAATCCCTTCCACTGTTCTTCTTATTGAGAAAGGGATGTCAGTTCGAATGGACTCCTGAATGCGAGGAGGCATTCCAGGAGTTCAAAAGATTCTTGAGCCAACCTCCGATTCTGAACCGACCTGTAGCTGGAGAAGACCTCGTCCTATATTTATCTGTAGCAGACAAGGCTGTCGCGTCAGCCCTGATAAGAGAAGACGAGGTCGGCCAGCATCCAGTGTATTTCATCAGCAAAGTCCTACAAGGACCCGAGCTAAGATACCACAAACTAGAGAAGTTCGCCTACTCCTTAGTAGTGGCCTCACGAAGGCTACGGCCTTACTTTCAAGCTCATACAGTAAGAATCCGCACGAACTAACCCATGAAGCAAATCCTCCAAAAAACCGATGTCGCAGGGAGAATGGTTCAATGGGCAATAGAGCTCTCCGAGTTTGACTTGAGGTATGAAACTCGGACGGCGATTAAAGCCCAGTGCCTCACCGACTTCATCGCAGAATACGCAGGAGACCAAGAGAAAAAGCCAACTACATGGGAACTCTATGTAGATGGATCATCAAATAAGACAGGAAGCGGTGCAGGCATAATATTAGTGGATGAAAGAGGGACCCAAATAGAGGTTTCCCTCAAATTTGAATTCCCAGCTTCAAATAATCAGGCAGGGTATGAAGCCCTGATTGCTGGATTGAAGCTAGCAGAAGAAGTCGGTGCTACAAAGGTGATGATATACAGCGACTCACAAGTGGTGACCTCCCAGATAAGTGGAGAGTATCAGGCAAAGGATCCAAATATGAAGAGGTACTTGGAAAAAATTCTGGAACACCTTGGGCGCTTTGCAGAAACTGAGGTCAAACACATAACTCGGGATCTTAATAGCAGAGCAGATGCCTTATCCAAGTTAGCAAGTACCAAGCCAGGAGGGAATAACAAAAGCCTGATCCAGGAAACTCTCCAAGAACCCTCCGTGGTAAAAGTAGAAGACAAACAAAAGGTCCTTGAGGTAGCCGGTTTAAACCTCGGATGGATGAACCCCTTGGTCGAATACATGAAATTCTACATCCTTCCCAAAGAGGAAAAAGAGGCTAAGAAAATCTGGAGGGAAGCACAACATTACACTTTGGTGAGAAATATTCTCTACAGAAGGAGGATATCAACGCCATTGTTAAAATGCGTACCGACTTCAAGGACCACCGAGGTGTTAGAGGAAGTTCACAGTGGGATCTGTGGAAATCATCTCGGAGCAAGTCACTAGCCAGGAAAGTGATCCGAGCTGGATTCTACTGGCCGACCTTGCAGAAAGATGCCACAGAATTTGTGAAAAAGTTTCAACCATGTCAGATGCATGCAAATTTCCATGTGGCTCCCCCGGAAGAGCTTATCAGTATCACTTCTCCATGGCCCTTTGCAAAATGGGGAATGGATTTGTTAGGTCCTTTTCCCCAAGCGCCAGGACAAGTCAAATACCTGATCGTAGGAATAGATTACTTCACAAAGTGGATAGAAGCAGAACCATTGGCCACCATCACTGCTCAAAGAAGTCGGAGGTTCCTCTACAAAAATATCATCACAAGATATGGGATACCTTATTCCATTACTACAGATAATGAAACCCAATTCACCGACTCTACCTTTAGAAGCCTAGTAGCCAGTATGAAAATCAAACACCAGTTCACCTCGGTAGAACACCCGCAAGCCAATGGACAGGCCGAGGCAGCCAACAAAGTCATACTGACAGGGCTGAAGAAAAGATTACAAGATGCAAAAGGAGCCTGGGCTGAGGAGCTCCCACAAGTGCTATGGGCTTATAGAACAATCCCCCAATCCGCCACTGGAGAAACGCCCTTCCGACTAGTCTATGGCGTAGAAGCCATGATACCAATAGAAATCGATGAACAAAGCCCAAGGGTGACTCTCCATGACGAGATCGGGAACATACAGGGGCACAAAGAGGAGCTCGACCTGCTCCCCGAAGTTTGAGAGCAAGCCCAGATAAGAGAAGCAGCGTTGAAGCAAAGGATGACTAGAAGATACAACAAAAAAGTCATTCGAAGAACATTCACCCCAAATGACTTAATCCTGATCAGAAACGACATTGGAGTCAACAAATCGAGGGAAGGAAAGCTCGCTGCTAATTGGAAGGGAACATACAAAGTCAATGAGGCCTTAGGAAAAGGTTATTATAAAGTGACCGACTTGAACGGCACCGAGTTACCAAGGTCGTGGCATGCTTGTAATATGAAAAGGTACTACAGTTAAAAGCGAACTCTACTCCCTGATGTACTCTTTTCCCAACTTCATGATTTTTTCCCAAAATCAAAGGGTTTTTTCTGGAGAAAGGTTTTTAACGAGGCATCATAGTAGGGGCTAAGGGAAATAGATTGGCAAAAACCCTTAGTAGCAATAAAGTACCTCCCCAATAAATAAAGATCTTTTCATTTTACAAATATCTCTTATAAATTCCTTTTTTGTTTTCTCTTTCTTTCTACGAAACGCGCCGACTTAATCTCGACAAAACGTGAAAATCCCATGAACCGACCTAGATGGTTGTCAGGATAAAACGACGAGGTACAAGTCGGTGTAAAGAGGTTATATAAGTTGATCGTGAGAAACTCGGAAACACCCCGACTTATAAGTCGAAATAAAAACCCGAGTAGAAAAGCTCGGAAACACTTCGACCCGTAATTCGATAACCGAGTAGAAGAAAAACGCATCGCAAAAATAACCTAAGACATAAAAGCTCAATAAACCACAAAGTTGAGTATAAAGGAATAGTGGAAAAGAGAGATCGAAAAAACTTAAGGACAAAAGACTGTCAAGCCCATAAAGACAGACAAGCCAAAGAAAAGGTTTTTCAAAAGATCGGAGAAACTTTCTAAAGTACCAAACAAAAACAGAAAAGCATGCACACAAAAGGTAACTTAAACCCTTATCCAAAAAAGGGCATTTATAAATATTTTGTTTACGGCGTTAAGGCCAAAGAAAAAGTCAAATCACCACTACCATAAACAACAAAGAGTTTAAAAAAGGGGGGACCCACAGGCCGGGCCCCCATATAGCCAACAAAAATTTTTAACTATCACCACCAGAATCAGGAAGAGGAGTCGGAGCGCCATCAGGACCAGGGAGAGAGGCACCTACAGGAGTTGGAAGAGAAGTCTCGGGAGTCTCGGAAGAACTCGGAGCATTATCTGGACGGGGAGGAGACTCTATGATTCTCTGACCCCGAGTCTTCAACTCGGACTCAGATACAGGTCGGGGAGGAGACACAATGGCCCCATTAATAATAATTTTGTCAGGGTCCAAAGGAGAGAGATCCAAATCAGGAGCAAGGATGCCGACTTGCTCATTGAAAATCCTCCAAGCCTCCTCGGCTCCCTCAGCAATAGAGTCCTTCAACTCGACATAAGCAGTCCGAGAATTCAACAAGTCCTTCCTCACCTCCACGAGATCCTTGAACAAGCTTGAATAACTCTCCTGTGCCTTCTTCCTCAAGCCCTCCTCCATATTGCATTGGGCTTGTAACTTGCTCCCCTCCTCCCGAAGGTCATCCCTCTCCTTCCTCAATTTAGCGACCTCCTCCTTCAACTCCTTCTCATGTTTCTGATATATGAGAAGCCTTTCCTCCAACTCTTCAACCCTCGAAGTTGAACCCAAAGAGCTAAGAGGAGTCTTCTCAAAAATATCAAGAAACTTGGTACACACCGCCGCCGCCCTGACACTCTCCTGAGCCAGAATAGTGAGGTGGTTCCGGATAGAAACATCATCCATACCTATACGGGTATGGGGATAGATGTGTTTCCAGACAAATGCAGGTGCATCCACCTTAGCCTCACCTTCAAAAGAAGAGGAAGACTCTAAAGTCTTACGCTTCTTCTTCTCTGGCTCAGGAAAAGGTCGGGGGGGAGGGGGTGGCTGAGAAGAAGCCGAAGAGGAAATAACAATAGGCCGAGAAGGAGGAGGAGGAAGAGAGGAGCTAGTTACCCTGGCACCGCCGGCCCTGGCGCGAGATCTTGCCCTGGCCTCCTGGACTCTCTGGTAAGATTCGCTGGAATTCTTCTTCGCCATCTCTGTAACAGCAATCATTAGCCAAAAAATTCAAACAAGTCGGAAAAACAAGATACAAGTCGGAAACAAAGTATAAAAGATAAAGGCTACCTAATTGTGCATGGACAAAGGCCGGCGACCCCTGGAGAAATTTTTTGGTATCCATATATGGGGCCCTCCCCCACACTTCTCGGAGGAACCCCACAATGGCTGCCTCCACCTCATCCAAGTCATCCAAACCATATTTCTCGCAAAGGGAGGCCTCCAACCAATACAGAGGAAAATGAGGAACAGAATTTTCATCCAGAAAAAAGGGGTGGTGACCCTCTACACCTCGAACTTTGAAAAAATAATTTTTAAAGTCATGGAAGGATTCATCAAAAAGGGTGAACACTCTCTGACCTTGTATGGCTCAGAAAGACACCCATTGTTGCTTGTTATTTAACCCACTGAAGGGCTTGGTCATATGGAAAAGATAGAAGAAAATCCTCAAAGAGGTCGGAAAATCTAAGGCGTGGCTGATAAACTGGTAAATTTTCAGAAAATCCCAAAAATTGGGGTGAAGTTGGGTAGGAGCAACTCGGCAGTGACGCAAAACAGCTATTTCAAAATCAGAAAATGGAAGAAAAACACCCAAACGGGTAATCATGCTTTTATACATATAGAAAAAATGAGGAGCCTCCTCAGAATCCCTCCCAAAACAAACCCGGTCTTCTAGACCCGGGACCACCAATTCATACTTCGGCTCATCCTCCTCAGAAGTACAAATATGGTGATGAGTGCGAAGGTTGGTGACGAACTCGGCATCGACCAAGGGTTCCTCCCCCAAGACCGTAACATCAACCCACTGAGCAAGAACTTCTACAGAAGACATTTTTTCCCTAGGGTACGATGTAAACCTACAAAGGGAAAAGGAAAAAGAATAAAAAACGAGAGTCTCTAAGGGGCATGAAATCTAAACAACCCACGACGTCACCCTCTCCCTCTCCAAAGAAAATAAAAGACATGCAGAAGCGCTTAATAAAAGGGAAGAAAGAACCAACCTTTGCCTGAAAAGAAGTAGAGAAAGATGAAAGCCTTCAACAGAGAATACCCCACGAGCAGATACGAAAGTATTCCACGAACAGATGAAAGGGAAATTTTTTTTGAAAAATCGAAGAAACGAAACAACGAAGGAAGAGGGAAGCATTTATAAGCACGTTAGGGGCATAAGGGTAAAAATGGAAGCGGTCATTAATGAATGCACCGTTACCAAGGTAATTAATACCTACGCACACCCTTAACGGACGCGACGTTTGATTAGATGTAACTGTAAAAATCAAAAGTCACGGAAATTCACGTCGGTTGCAAACGAATCACGTCGGTTCCCTCACAAGTCGGTTACGACCCTAAGTAGAATACTCGAACCCAAATCTTAAAGGAAATTAGGCTCGAGTAGGGGCACTGTTCATACCCTGACCCAACGATAAGGGCTAGGTCCCAACAAAAGGCCCAACCCAAAAAGGTTGAGCTTCGCCTTGAACCGACCTCCTCCCTATGAAGTCGGTTCCTATCACGACTAACTCTAAAGAAGTCGGGAACGAAGATTAGCTGGCAGATAATCACTCATTCAAATGAGTAACTGTCCCTAAAATCTCTCTACCCACTTCCAGAAGCCATATCTCAACCTCCCTAAGATAAAAGAACGGTTATCCACCTTAAAAGGTGGAACTACTTCAACGGTGGTTATTGGTTCACCACTATAAATACCCTGACACCCTTCAGGTATCTCCAAGTCCCAATACTCTCTAGACCTGCTTATACCCTTGCTGACTTAGGCATCGGAGTGTCTTTGCAGGTACCACCCCCCATTCTTTCACATACACAACTCGGAGGCGGCTCCCAGACGTAAACCAAGTCGGAGACCACACTCCTCCAACGCGTGGGCCTCACAAATAAGCCCAACCACCGTCCAGTTCTAGGTAAGCCTCGGAACAATATGTATTAGAGATATAATTATTTATATATATTTTTTATTAATTTAAATGTTTAGGAGAAAGTAGTACCATAATATTATTTTAGAACTTTTATAGATAATTGTATTTTCTTCTATCAGTTTATGTTTTTGAAATATGTGATTTTATGATTTAGTATCTGTTTAAAGTGAAGACGAATGTCGTGTAGCTAAAGAAAGAAAAAAATTTCGGGACCATGTCTTTTCTCAAGTTAATGAATTGGAGTCGGTACTTGTAAAAATATTTTGATACCTAAATGAGTAAATAGATTATGATAGTGGAGAAATTATATAGAAAAACAACTCACCTTCCTTTTGTATCCAACTTATTTTTATATATTTATCTTTATCAATGGTTCTCTTTATTGTGAAATAAATAAAAGATATATAAAATAAAGATGTATAAATAGAAGACTCTATTATTAATATAATTAGCTCAATAATTTTTATATATATATAATAATATTATATGTTGTATTGTGTATATATACACAAAGATAAGAAAAAGTATTAAAAATAAAGAGAGAGAGAATTGCATTTGTTTATTGTTACTATCTCAATATAATAAAGATGGTTAATATTGCTATTAATATTATATGTAAAGAGTAATAGAAAATAGAATTTAAAATACTTATAAAATAAAAGAAGAGAAAGAATTGTAATAGTAATATAAGGAGAAGGGTATTTGATTGCAACATAAAAGGGAATCGATTTCTTATTATTTGGTTGTGTGTAATAAGAAAAGGAAAATAAATGCTTTATAGTAAGAAAGAGAGAGAGGGAATATATTATATATATTCTTGCTGTGTGTCATATGGACGGAGGCTTAACCTCCTTTTATAGGCATAATGAAGGAAAATTTTCAACCTTCATTAATGTACATTCTTTCTTGGTAAAATGAGAACTGAGTCATCCAACCATGACATTAATGGTCATCCATATCTATTGTGTTTATCATGACACTCCCCCTTGGATGACCATTTCGGATTATTGCCTCGTTAAAACCTTACTAAAGAAAAACCCAGTGGGAAAAAACTTTAGTGAAGGAAAAAGAGTACAATATTCTCCAGTGATGGGGACTGCCTCATTAAAAACCTTGTCAAGAAAAACCTAATGGGAAAAAACTTGACCAAGGGAAAAAGAGTACAGTCTCCCCCTCTTGCCGACATCATTTAATGTCTCGAAATCGGCGCATCCCAATCTTATGTACCAATCTTTCAAAAGAGGATTTTGGGAGTGACTTTGTAAATAAATCTGCCAGATTGTCACTTGAGCGGATCTGTTAAACATCAATTGTCCCTTGATTTTGAAGATCATGAGTGAAGAAGAATTTGGGAGAAATGTGCTTTGTTCTATCGCCTTTGATGTATCCACCCTTAAGTTGAGCAATGCATGCTGTATTATCTTCAAACAGGACAGTTGGAGCTATCTTATGATCAATCAGTCCACATGATGACAGAATATATTGAATCAGACTCCTCAGCTAAAAACACTCACGACTAGCTTCATGAATCGCCAGTATTTCAGCATGATTAGAAGAGGTTGCTGCTATCGTCTGTTTCGTGGACCTCCATGATATAGCTGTACCACCATATGTGAACATGTATCCTGTTTGAGATCTCCCTTTATGTGGATCAGACAAGTATCCGGCATCTGCATAGCCAACTAGTTGTGACTTGGATCCGTAGGGATAAAACAATCCCATATCAACCGTTCCATGAAGATATCGAAAAATTTGTTTGATTCCACTTCAATGTCTTCTGGTTGGAGAGGAACTATACCTTGCTAGTAAATTCACCGCGAATGATATGTCAGGTCGCGTATTATTAGCAAGATACATTAGTGCTCCAATGGCACTAAGATATGATACTTCAGGACCAAGGATATCTTCATTTTCTTCTTTAGGACGGAATTGATCCTTTTTCACATCCAAAGATCTTATGATCATTGGGGTACTTAATGGATGTGACTTATCCATATAAAATCTCTTCAAGATCTTTTCTGTGTATGTTGTTTGATGAATAAAGATCCCGTCTTTTATATGCTGATCTGCAGGCCGAGACAAAATTTAGTCTTTCCAAGATCTTTCATCTCAAACTCTTCTTTTAGAGTTTTTATAATTGTTGAAATCTCTTCAAGAGTCCCAATGATATTTAAATCATCAACGTACACAGCAATTATAATGAACCCAGATGTAGTTTTCTTTATGAAAACACATGGGCAGAAGTCATCATTCTTGAAATCGTTTTTGGCCAGATACTCAGTAAGACGATTATACCACATTCGTCCAGATTGCTTTAGACCATATAAAGATCTTTGTAATTTGACTGAGTATAGCCCTTGTGAATATTCATTGGATGGTTTAGATATCTTTAATCCTTCAGGGACTTTCATATAGATATCCCGATCTAATGAGCCGTATAAATAGGCTATTACCACATCCATTAAATGCATATGCAGTTTATGATATGCAGATAAACTGACCAAATAACGCAAAGTTATCGCATCCACTACAGGGGAATACGTTTCTTCATAATCTATACCGGGCCTTTGTGAAAAACCTTGTGCCACAAGTCGGGCTTTATAGCGCACAACTTCATTTTTCTCATTTCGTTTTCTCACAAATACCCACTTATATCCAACAGGTTTTACATCTTCAGGTGTACGGACTACAGGTCCAAAGACTTCACGTTTTGTAAGTGAGTCTAATTCAGCCTTCATGGCTGCTTCCCATTTTGGCCAATCATTTCTTTGTCGACATTCTTCGACTGATCTTGGCTCAAGATCCTTACTTTCATGCATGATATCTGATGCCACATTATATGCAAATATTTCATTGACAATTGTCTTATTTCGGTCCCATTTCTCTCCTGTAAAGACATAATTTATTGAGATCTCATCATTTTCACAATTTTCAGGTACCTGAACGTCTTCTGGCGTTATATCAGAATTTTGGACAACTGCCGGTGTCTTTACTATGTCTTTTTCAACAGGAATCGTATTTACCTCTTTTCTCTTTCGAGGATTTTTATCTTTGGAACCGACAGGCCTGCCACGCTTCTGGCGTGTATTTGCTTCCGTGGCTATTTGTCCTACTGGGACATCAATTCGAATTGGGGCATTTTCCGCCCTGCCACACTTCTGGCGTGAATTTGCTTCAGTGGCTACTTGTCCTACTGGGACGTCAATTCGAATTGAGGCATTTTCCACTGGTATGTAAGATTTGGTTATCCTCTTTGTATCGGAAAATGCATCAGGCAATTCATTTGCTATTCTTTGCAAATGTATAATCTTTTGAACTTCTAGTTCACATTGCCCTGATCGAGGATCTAAATGCATCAACGATGATGCATTCCAATTAAGTTCCTTTTCAGGAAGCTTATTCTCTCCTCCTAATGTTGGAAATTTTGATTCATCAAAATGACAATCCGCAAACCGGGCTTTAAACACATCACCAGTTTGTATCTCAAGATACCTCACTATAGAGGGAGAATCATATCCAATATATATCCCCAATTTTCTTTGGGGTCCCATTTTGGTGCGATTAGGTGGTGCAATGGGAACATATATTGCACACCCAAATATTCTTAAATGGGAAACATTTGGCTGCTGGCCAAAAGCTAATTGTATGGGAGAGAATTGATGATAACTCGTTGGCCTCAAACGAATAAGTGCTGCGGCATGTAAAATAGCATGCCCCCAAACCGAGGTTGGGAGATTTGTTCTCATAAGCAAAGGTCTAGCAATTAATTGGAGGCGCTTAATAAGTGATTCTGCTAACCCATTTTGTGTGTGAACATAAGCTACTGGATGTTCAACACTTATTCCATTAGCCATACAATAAGCATCAAAAGCTTGGGAAGTAAATTCACCAGCATTATCAAGGCGAATTGCTTTAATTGGATTTTCTGGAAATTGTGCTTTTAATCGAATAATTTGAGCCAGTAATCTCGCAAACGCCAAGTTGCGAAAAGATAATAAGCACACATGTGACCATCTCGAAGATGCGTCTATCAGGACCATAAAATATCTAAAAGATCCACATGGTGGATGAATAGGTCCACATATATCACCTTGAATCCTTTCTAGGAATTCAGGGGACTCAAATCCAATCTTTACTGGTGATGGCCTTAAAATTAACTTCCCTCGAGAACATGCAGCACAACAAAATTCACTAGTTTTAAGAATCTTCTGGTTCTTTAGTGAATGTCCATGGGAATTTTCAATAATTCTCCTCATCATGGTTGTTCCCGGATGACCCAAATGGTCGTGCCAAGTTATGAATTCATTTGGGCTAGTAAACTTCTGGTTTATAGTGGCATGTGATTCAATTGCACTAATCTTGGTATAATACAACCCAGATGAAAGAGAGGGTAATTTTTCTAATATAACTTTCTTATTTGAATCATGAGTTGTGATACATAAATACTCATGATTTTCCTCATTCATCGTCTCAACATGATATCCATTTCGCCGAATATCTTTGAAACTTAACAAGTTCCTCAGAGACTTGGTAGATAATAGTGTATTATTTATTATAAATTTTGTTCCTCCAGAAAACAAAATTACAGCTCTTCCGGAGCCTTCTATCACATTGCCTGAGCCAATAATAGTATTAACATATTCCTCTTTTGGCACAAGATGGGTAAAATATATATCACTTTTGAGAATAGTGTGCGAACTTGCACTATCCGCAAGGCATACATCTTCATTACATATCCTTGCCATTCTCTTCAAAAACAAATAATAATAAAATGAGTAGTATACACAGTTAAATTGAATACTTGATCAGAATTATTTTCTAAGAAATACTGTACATAAAATAATGTCATATACTAAAATTTTATTTTAAAATTTGACACATTTAATAATTTCAAAATTTATAAACATTAATATTTCATTATTTATGTACATCACATTTGAAACTTAAATACATAGAAAATACAACTTAATAATAAGTTCTTTACATTATTTATTTACATATATACTTCACAATCCCACATATTAAACTATTCCATCATTGATCAAATGACCAATATTTCCTTCAGGATCATCAAAGAAATCAGATACATCATAATGAGTGGTGGAGTTCTCAGCATCATTTGAAACAAAATTTGTTTCCTTTCCTTTGTCGTTCTTTTTCAAAGATGCCTGGTAAAGATCGACTAGGTGCCTTGGGGTACGACAGGTACGTGACCAATGGCCCTTTCCACCACAGCGGAAACACTTCTCCTCGGTTGATTTATTCTGCCCGATATTCCTTTCTTTGTCCCACTTCTGGTGAGATCCTCTCTTTTGAACATAATTCTTTTTCCTTCCATAATTTTTCTTGTTATTAAAAGCTTGCCATTTACCTCTTCTGGGGTAATGATTTGTCGCATTTACTTCAGGAAATGAGGCGGCGCCAGCTGGGCGCGCTTCATGATTTTTTAATAACAACTCATTGTTGCGTTCGGCAACAAGAAGGCAAGAAATTAACTCAGAATATTTTTTAAACCCTTTTTCTCGATACTGCTGCTGCAGGAGCACATTCGAGGCATGGAAGGTTGAGAAAGTTTTCTCCAACATATCATGATCAGTTATTTTTTCCCCACACAATTTCATTCATGAGGTGATTCGAAACATTGCAGAATTATATTCATTTATAGATTTAAAATCTTGTAAACGCAAATGCGTCCATTCATACCGGGCTTGAGGAAGTATCACCATTTTCTGATGATTGTACCTTTCTTCAAGGTCTTTCCAAAGATCTGCAGGATCTTTTAATGTAAGATATTCATTTTTCAATCCCTCGTCAAGATGACGACGAAGAAAAATCATGGCTTTCGCTTTATCCTTCTGGGATGCATTATTTTCAGCCTTAATGGTATCTCCAAGATCCATTGAATCAAGATGGATTTCAGCATCTAGTATCCATGATAAATAATTGTTTCCAGATATATCAAGAGCATTGAATTCAAGATGAGAGAGCTTCGACATAATGAAAATATTACCTGAGTTTTCCTAAAGATTTGATCAGAGTCTCGTGTTGATAACGTATTGTGAAATAAATAAAAGATATATAAAATAAAGATGTATAAATAGAAGACTCTATTATTAATATAATTAGCTCAATAATTTTTATATATATATAATAATATTATATGTTGTATTGTGTATATATATACACAAAGATAAGAAAAAGTATTAAAAATAAAGAGAGAGAGAATTGCATTTGTTTATTGTTACTATCTCAATATAATAAAGATGGTTAATATTGCTATTAATATTATATGTAAAGAGTAATAGAAAATAGAATTTAAAATACTTATAAAATAAAAGAAGAGAAAGAATTGTAATAGTAATATAAGGAGAAGGGTATTTGATTGCAACATAAAAGGGAATCGATTTCTTATTATTTGGTTGTGTGTAATAAGAAAAGGAAAATAAATGCTTTATAGTAAGAAAGAGAGAGAGGGAATATATTATATATATTCTTGCTGTGTGTCATATGGACGGAGGCTTAACCTCCTTTTATAGGCATAATGAAGGAAAATTTTCAACCTTCATTAATGTACATTCTTTCTTGGTAAAATGAGAACTGAGTCATCCAGCCATGACATTAATGGTCATCCATATCTATTGTGTTTATCATAATACTCTTGTCATTTCTTCGATATTTATTAACTTTCATTGATATCGCTCGACCATGTAGCCGCGTGTTAATTTTTTTAGATATGTTTGACTTTACAATTCATCTCTATTTATCGCAAGGTTGCAAGAACTGAACCAGTCAATGAACCGGCCACATGACTGGTTCAATGGTTCAATAGTTTAATCAGGATCAAATCGAGATCGAATCGGTTTAATTAAATATACATTAAAATTATTAAATATTTAAATTCAATATTTTTAAACTAATTTTAATTCAATTACAAATTTCAAATATAAGACAAAATTCAATTCTATTCGATTACAAAATTCAATTACAAAATAATTTCAATTACAAAATATAAGACAAAATTTCAAATATAATCATAATACAACAAAATTCAATTCAATTACAAATTTCTAAATCAGTTAGTTTGGACAAAGTATATAATAATATTTTTTTTGAAATTCTAATCAGTTAGTTTAATCAACATGTTCTCATTTCAGAATCCAAACTAATCTAAAAACACATCAACAACAAAAGTAATTGAATGAGCTCGAAGAGTGTGAGACAGAGTTACCTGAAATTAAATTCAGAACCAATTCAACATTCAGCAAATTGAATCCAGAATCCATACTCAGAATCACATCAATATTCAACAAATTAAATAATCCAATTTCAAATTCAGAATACAGAATCAGCTCAGAGAACTCGAAGAGTGTGAGACAGAATTACCTAAAATTAAATTCAGAACCAATTCAACATTCAGCAAATTGAATTCAGAATCCATACTCAGAATCACATCAACATTCAATAAATTCTAGCATGTTTGGTTTAACATTCAACAAATCAAATAAATAATCTAATTTCAAACTCAAAATAGAGACTCAGCTTAGAATCTTCAAAATTAGTTGGAAAAATGATGAATGGCGATAACAGAAGGAGCTCGAAGAGTGTGAGATAGAGTTACCTAAAATCAGACGAGAAGAGAAGGGGCGACAGCCAAAACGGCGAGGAGGGAGCAGCAACGACCCACGGCGAGGAGTGGACCAACGAGGACTCACGGCGAGGAGTGGACCAACGAGGACTCACGGCGAGGAGTGGAGCAACGAGTACCCATGACGAGGAGCAGAGAAGCAGCTACGGCGAGAGAGCTCGAAGAGGGACCTTGAGCTTGGACAAAGACAAAGAGAGAGATAGAGAGAGAGAGAGCGCTTGAAGGCGACAGCCACGGTTTGTCCCGCCGGCGGCCAAAGAGAGGAGATCAATGGTGAAGAAGGTGGTGGCTAGGACTTCTAGTGGGTGTTTGCTCTGGTAGGGTTCAATTTGGGATTTTGCTTGAATACTGAATAGTGAGGGAGAAGGGAGAGGGACTGCATTTTGCTTAGGCGTTTAGCCTTTCTTTATGTTTTTCTTTTTTTTTTTATAAAGAAACAAAACGACGCCGTTTAACACTTACTTTCAAACCAAAAACCACTAAAAAGTCAAACGGTTCTCACAGTTCACCGACTAACTGCTGGTTTGATCGGTTTTTCCCCAGTTTTTTGTTAGACGATTTTTGATCTTATCCGGACCGACTAGATACCGGTTTTCAATTAATCCAGTTGAACTGACTGGTCCGATTCGATTTTCAGAACCATGGTTTATCGTAATACCGAATAAAACTTTGGAGTATATCATTTTGGGGCTTGGATTTTTATTAGCCCATTTTATATGCTTGGGCCTTATATAGAACAATATCAATTTTTATGCTGAAAATTTTAGAGTTCGATTCTTATTAGATTTCCAAAAAAAAAGCACAAAACAAATAACGAAAAAAAAAACCTATTTAAAAGTTTACACAAATTTAAACAAGGCTCTTGCATAAGTGATATATTAAAAATATAATTATTTATGTACTTCTTTCTATTAGTTTAAATTAAAAAAAATAATTTCATGACAAACATATGGTAAATAAAAAAATAATAATAACTATGTAAAATTTACTTAAACCTTCTAAAAAAAAGTCTCTCACATAAGAAAAGGATCATCATGTTAAAGATATAATTATTCATGTGACTTTTTTATTAATTTAAATTTTTTTAAAAAATAATATTATACTAATATAATATCTCACATAATAAATAATATAGCCACATATTATATTAAGTAATTTAACTAAATTATTTAATGATTGTTAACTATTATTTTTATAATAAAATATCTTCAAGTAGATAATGATCCAAAAATATACATTATTGCTACGAAGATAAATTATATTACTATCGAGTTAATAGTCAAAATCTTTCCTAAAATATACTTCAATCTCCATTTTCATTCCTAAAAGATAAAATTAATCAAATTCGTTTCCAAAAGATAACCAATCTGATCACGTTTGTCTTTCCATCATCTCTTTCGTTGAGGTGGCTGACGTTCACTGACGTGTCCCATTAACTGCCAGTTTGGCACCAAAACAAAATGACGCAATTTTGATTCAATGTTCTCTAAGCCTTGAAACGTCATCGTTTAGTGTCTAGAAGAGATATTTAAACGTTGCAAAGCCTAACCCCCTCTCATAACAATCATCTCTCTCTGTTTTGCTCCAAAACGTATCATCTCCCTATAGCTATGCCCTAAGCCTTTCACCCAAACTTTGAACTACCTCATCAACATTCGTTAGTGATGGTTAACGATTAAAATAGAAAAGTTATCGCTACTGATGAATGTGGATTTGATCTTATCCTAGAGCAGCGTTGATAGTGGAGGAACCATCGCGATGGTGAGCGATAAGGATGAAACTTGTTTGATGATTTTTGAGTTATTATGTGGTGTGAGACATTCCTAGTGTCGTGGTGTGTGCGTTCTTCTTATTTAATCCAGGGTTTGGGGTAACCAAGAGTTTGTGTGACTGTTCGTTTATCATTTTAGTGTGTGAGAATGTCTTGCTTTAACTAGCTCTGTAATTATTTTTAGTCATAGTGTTTGATTTTAATGATGGTTCTTTTAGTTTGTTGCATGTTTATTTTGGGTTTAGTGTACGTTTTCTTATGATTGATTGGTACAAAATGCATTTAGCCGTTAGTAACACATAGATAATAGCTAGTACAAGTATGTTTATTAATGCTATTTTCGTTTTTGTTATTGTAAATGGAGGGTCCTCCCATGATATTTGTGTTTTACTATGGTGAGTTGTTTAAAAAATATGAGGATGGAGAGATGATATATGAATCTGACAATACAGAAGTGTTGATGGACGTTGAAAGAGACACACTTGATGTATTCTTTGTAAGAGGTTACTATAAGGAGTTGGGATACATTGAAGTTGAAAACTAATGGTGGAAAGTTTATGGAGTTTCTATTTCATCCAAGTTAAAAAAGTTGGTGACAGATGCAGGTTTGCTTGCAATGTGCAAGAATTATAGGAAGAACCAACATTTGATCAACCTATATTTTGAGAATTGCATTTCACAGCCATGTGTAGTGGACAACATAGAAGAGAATGTAGCCATTGTGGAAGCAGAACGTAGCAAGAAGAAAAAATCTTCCCAAGTTAAGAAGCACTATTCTCAACCTGTCAAGATGTCTATTATAATGCACCCTCAACCCAACAAACCAACCTCTCATCCCACTAAAGTAGCTTCATAACCCAGTAAACCCAATAAACCCAATTCTCAACCCACTAAATCAGCATATAAATCCATCAAGACTACCTCTCAACCCATAAAGACTCCTTTACAGTCCACAAATCCCCACTCTCATCCCGCCAAGACCACCTTTCAGGTCAACGTAGTTTTACCTCAGTCCAAAATATCATCTAAACCAGCCAAAACCTCAGAAGGTAATAAAAACAAAGAAAATAGCAGAAGATGCATACTTACAAGATATAGAAGATGTGTAAAAGAAGCTCCCATCTAGAAAGAGGATTCTCACTCTTATAACTTATATGAAAGTGTTGAAGATGAACTGTACGGGCCTCCCAAAATTCTAAGAGACAATCTTTATAGCAATGATAGTAACAATTACAGTGACAGTGAAAAAAGTACACCAAAAAAGAACAACAAGTCTAGGGCTAGAGAGAAGCATAGGCCTCCTAAATTCAAATTAGGGGATAAAAAAATAGACACTAATGACTCTAGCTATGAGGGTTTTAAAAATGAAGAAAGCTTTGAGTCTAATATGTTTATATTCTTAGGGTTATTGATTTATTAATTGATTTGACAAATGTTTAGAGTAATTTATGTTTTGAATTTTTCTTGGCATATATAGAAGAGGATGATGATGATCTTGATGGTGCCTCAGATATTGACTCATGACATTCAGAGGATTCTGATAAAGAGTTGGATTTTGATGAAAAATCACCAACTGTGTATCCTCAATTTAATAAAAAGACCAAGTTTAAAAATCTGAAATTTGAGATTAGTATGATATTTAAGTTGAAAGCTGATTTTAAACAAGCTACTAGGAACTATAAAATCTAGTGGAGTAAAAATATTTTATTTGTAAAGAATGATACGGTTAAAGTCAGAGTTGTTTGTAAGATAAAAGATTATCCATCAGTAATATAATGTGTATGTAACAAACAAGACAGGTCTTGACAAATTAAAACTCTAGTTAATAATCACACTTCTAAAAATGAGAAAAATAAAGCTGCTACCCAAACCTATATACTTATTAGTAAACTAGTACCTAAGTTTAGGAAGCATCCAACTATGAAGTATCGAGAAGTTAACGATTGGTTTGTAAGAAAATGTAATATGTACTTGAATAGCACATGAATTACTAGGATTCTGAAAGCTGCTAGAAAAGTGTTGAAGGGTGATGAGATAGTACAGTATGGATTGTGTAGGATTATGCTCATGAATTACTAACCTTAGCTGAAGAAGTTAGAAGAATCATCATAAAGAATATAATTGACTATAAAAAGAAGTTGCAGAACTATTAAGGAATCCTCCCTCCTGTTCAACAAAGTAGACTAAAAGTAATGACAAAGTTGTCTAGCCATTGGGCTCATCAGTGGTCTGGTGATAAAAAAGAAGAATTGTACGAAATGCATGGCTGGCCAATTAATATAGTGGTTGACCTGGAAAAGCACACATGCACTTGTAAGTTTTGGCAACTCACAGGTAATAACTCACTACAACAAATAAGGGTTTTCGCAACGGTCAAAAACCGTTGCCGTAGATTGAAAAACCGTTCCTAAAACTTTAAGCAACGCTTTGGCAACGGTTTTTGACCTGTGGTATATGCGGCCGTTGCCAATGATCAAAGGCAACGGTTTTTTACCTAAGGCAACGGTAACAAAAAAACCGTTGCCAAAGTTACTGGCATAGACAACGGTTTTGAAATAAAATTTTAAACAACGGTTTTGAACCGTTACTCGATAAGCAACGGTTTTAAACTGTTCTCTTTCATGATCCAACGGTTTAAAACCATAACTGAATAGGCAACGGTTTTAAACTGTTGTAGTTTTATTATTCACAAAACCAACGGTTTTAAAGCGTTACTATTAGTGTCATTTTTGGCAACAGTTTTAATACCATTGCCATTTTATAGTCTTCTAAGACAACGGTTTTAAAACGTTACTATTAGTGTCGTTTTTGGCAACGATTTTAATTTCTTTAATTATTTAATGTCAATAAATAATCTAAACTATTTGAATAAAGTCACTAAAGAATAATAATTGAACATCTCCATCAAATTTGACTTATAAAAATTGTTGTAAGATCCACAATCACATATTACTTGCTAATAAGAATAAAATGTGTACATTTCCTTAAGTTTCTAAAAGAAACAAGACTAATATTCTCACTTGAACATATTCCCAAATAGCTTCTTTATCTTTAATCCCCTTGCAGTTTGTGAAAATTAATGGACAAACATCTGAATTCCTTGCCACTATGCCCAATTTGCTCAAGTTGTTTACAGCTTCATCAGTAGGACCAATTCCCTCTCCTTCAATATTTAGAGTAATTTCTTCTCTATCTTCCAACTATCTTGCATGAATCTTCAACCATTGTGTAGGTCCTCATGTTTTCTTCACGGTTGTCTCTATACAAAGAGAATAATTAAAATTACCATAATATATTCAAAGAGACTAAAACATTAATATTTTTAGCATTATATACCATCCCTCTTATCGATTTATATATATTTAATTGAAAATAAAAAACAGCTTCATCCATTTAGCCAAATGAATAAAATTCCATAATTTCACTATTGCTAATGATTTATTCCAGCTGCGTAGACAGAGAGAGTTATTTATAGAAAAATCACAGCAATTACAACTCAATGACATAGAGAGAGTTATTTA
This sequence comes from Arachis stenosperma, assembly GCF_014773155.1. Classification (NCBI taxonomy): domain Eukaryota; kingdom Viridiplantae; phylum Streptophyta; class Magnoliopsida; order Fabales; family Fabaceae; genus Arachis; species Arachis stenosperma. Next base: position 116,614,979 of record NC_080377.1, read on the forward strand.
TAGCCTAGTGCACCAAGTAAAAGTCACAGACTCTCACAACTGCTATAAGAAAACTAACTATTTAACACTTGAGTCTTGATTTTCTTGTTCGGGTTTTGCTATTTAACTTGAGTCTTGATTTTATTGAAAGCGTAGCTCAAATTAATCAATTCAAGTAAATTAATCGTGCTCATTAATGAAAATAACAAAAATCCATTTCCTCACATACAACCATTTTCATCATCATGCTCACCGAACACTCTTTTTCAGACCCCGCCCTGCCGCCCCCACCAATTAATAGATCCAATAAATTATTTATTAAAATATATCCCTATTATACAAAGAAGTCATCATATATAAATCTTTTACAGCAGTAAATTTAAAGAGAAATGATGTCATAAAATGTTTTTAAAGAGACCAAAAATTTACCTTTCATAGTATTGTCTATGACCTCAGCCTCAGTTGGATTAATATAATTCTCTTCTATATTATCTCCTTCATTCTCATCCAATTGTTCTTTACCTGTAGTGTAACTCAATTGTAGAAGATTTAAATTTTGGATTCATTGTGATTCAATATGATTAAAAAAAAGTTCAAATAGTAAAGACTATGATAGAGAATATAAAAAAATAAATAAATACGTTAAAACTTATAATATAAATGCTAGAAGAAGCTATGAAAGTACTAGTTTTTGAAGAAGATAAAAAGTATATACCAAGTCAATTTATGACTATTAAAGCCAAGACTTATTACGTACTCATCTTTTCATATATTCCTGAGTGTGGTATCTATATCCTTCTCGCAGTAAACAATCCAAAAGAAAAAAGATACTGTTTGATTTCTCTACGACACTCATCAAGCACTAAGAGTTAGTTATAGCATTTCCCAAGGCATCTCTTGCACACTGCTACCTCTGATATCAAGGTAACGCAAGCTTATCAAATCACATATGAATCTGGTAGTGTCTGCAATGGAGTGTTAGAAAGGTCAAGAAAACACATATGAATCAGTTTTCCAATACTCTTATCCTATTCTGACCAAAATCAGAATAGCACTATACCAAATCAATATTAAAATCAAAATAAAATCAAAATAGCATTTCCAGAGAACCAATTTCCAAATCAAAATCAAACAGCATTATACTAAATATAACATTAATATTAAAATCAAAACAAAACCAGAACAACATTTTCAGAGACTTAATTACCAAATCAAAATCATAACAGTATTATAACATATTAATATTAAAATTAAAACAAAATCAAAGCAGCATTGACAAAGAACCAGTTACATACTAAATCAATATTAAAATCAAAATAAAATCACAACAGCATTTCCAAATAATAATTTAGTGAACAAAAGCAACAGCAAAAGATTAGCAAATCCCACATTACCATACTTTATTCCGTTCCCTAATCGCAACACCATAATCAGTTAATCACATCTCATCTCATAATCCAAACTCTAATCACTATTCAAAGGACTGAAACAAACACAAAAACAGAAACTCACACACCGCTTTCCTTTCTTCTTCTTAACTCCAACAAAAATGGCCAACAGCCAAACACGCCCTAACTAAACAAAAGAAAATCAGAAAAAGACCACTTACCACAGATGACAACCCACAATCAGCCAAGGCAGGGAAGCAGGAAGCAGCGAAGTAGAAGTAGTGAAGCATAATTAAATATAATACTAAGTTCTCCCTCACCTTCATAATGATTTTCCAGTGAACAAAAAAGTTAGCAAATTAAATATAATACTAAGCCTAATGCTAATAATGTTTACTAATAGAGAGAGGGGATGAGGAAAACAAAAGATAACTATTAGGATAAAATTTGTGGAAAGAAGACTAAATAAAACATCTAAACAATTCGGCTACCTGGTGTTTCTCAGAGCAGTACCGCACTTGTCTGCAACTACTGCAGAGTTTATCTCCTTTCCATGTTCCACACCAATTGCAAAAAGTAGAAAAAGATTCCCATCTTTTAATAAGATGTGCCTAATCAATAGAAGTACTAATACACCAATCTTAATGTGAAAACAGGTCATATATTAGTCATATACAAAGCAAAAATAATAGTAAAAATAATGCACAGTATAGCAACAATAAAAATACAATGTAAGAGCAGCTTGTTCAGGGTATCAAATTAAGTCTGACATTGAAATATAGCAAAAGCATAGTGCTACAAAATCAAAAAGATGGATTGCATGTACTCATGAACTCTATAACTCATGCATAACTCTAGAATGCTACTCCTCAGAAGGAAATAGTCACCAGTTATAAACCATCTCCATGTTTACAGTATCTTTAGGGTGGTGAAGTGTGATAATCCATCTCTATGTTTACAGGGAGTGTCATAAATTTTAATTTACATAAAAGTTGCATCACTCAATCACCTAGAATATTATCACTGAGAGAACCCATCATTTAAACTCAGAGAAGCAGTGACCAAAACAGGCAGCATTATACCAAATTAAAATTCAAATCAAAACAGAAACCAAATCAATTAAACTCCAACAACAGTGACCATGGTTGCAGCAAAATGGAGAATTCAAACTCAATAGAATCAAAAACAGAAATGAATTCAATGGAATTCAAAACAGAGATGGCTTACAATAAAAGAACGAGGCAGCAGCAACAGTAGAGGTAGCCCCCTTCTCTCCAGTCCGTGATTCCGGCGACCAGAGGCACGGCGGTACGGTGTGTTCTCCAGTGACAATCGACGGCGGCAGCGGCTCCTCTTTTGGTGGCGACAAGCATGAACGGCGGCTCCTCTCCACGGCCTCGGCGACGGACCTTCGACGGCGACAGTGGAGATCAGACGCGACGGAGCTGGCAGCACAGGCGGCGTCTTTTTTCTCCCCTACGAGCTTCCTTCCTCGCGCATCTCTTCTCCCTCCCGACAGCAATGACATCACGGCAGCGGCGGTGTGACGGGTTCGACCGAGGCACAGCCACGGTGACGCGACGGTGCGGCTTCGACGGCGTTCGGCTCCTCGGCGGCTTCAGATCTGACGGTGACGTGACCTCCTTCGGCGGCGTGAAGGCATGGCGGCGCGGAATAGAGCCTCCCTCCTTCCCTAGTTCTCGCGTTCTCTTCTCCCTCACGTCAGACTCTCTCTCTCTCTCTCTCTCTCTCTCTCTCTCGGTCACTCCTCCACCTCCACTCTACGGCGACGGCGACGACGGTTGAACCCTTGCTGGCGCCGTCCCTTCCATCTCTTCCCTCTCTTCTTCTCTGTTTCTTCGCCCTTCTGGTTTCCCCCCTTCGAGCTCCCTTTTCTCGTTTCTTTTCTTTTCTTTTAAGTTTATGTATGGTTAATTTGGAAATTAGGTTATAGAGTTAGGGTTAAGAAAAAAAATTAAAGATAATAGGAAGATTTTAATAAAATTATAAAGTAAAATATTTATTCAATGGATATATAATATTATTCTAAAATTATTTTAATTTTATTTCTTTATATTAATATTTGTTATATATTTATAATAAAAATATATAATATTTATTATAAATTTATTTTAACTTTATGTTTTTAAAATATAATATTTTTTATATATTTATAATAATAATAATAATATATAATATTTATTATAAATTTATTTTAATTTTATTTTTTTAAAATAATATTTATTATTTATTTATAACAATAGTTTTTGAGTATTTTATAAATGTAGTATTTATAGAAAAAATAGTTTATATTTATATGATTATCTGAAATTATTTTTATTGGTATTGTTTAATTTGTATAATTATTTAAATAATATTAAAAAATAGTTGTTTCATAAACAATTGTTGTAATGGTTGTAAAATCGTTCTTTAAAATAGTCAAAGAGAACGGTTTTATTTTGTTACTATAGCGTAATGAAAAATGAACTTCAATAGCAACACTGTAAAAACCGTTGTTTAAGATCATCTAATAGAACAGTTTTAAAGTGTAGCATTTCGACAACGGTTTTAATGCGTTTCTTTTGTACAATTCTTTAAACAATAATAAAAAACCGTTGCTTAAACGTAAATCATGGTAACGGTTATAAAACCGTTCTTTAAAATAGTCAAAGAGAACGGTTTTAATTTGTTGCTATAAATTGATGAAAAATTGAATTCAACAGTAACACTTTAAAAAACCGTTGTCTAAACCTATCTAAGAGAACGGTTTTAAGGCGTTGCAAAATTTGGCGTTGCTAAAGGCCATATTTGTTGTAGTGACTTCAACATTTAGTTAATGATCTCTTCAAACATATTAGAAATTTTAATTAATCTTTTAATTTATTTTGAAAGGAATGTCGTGTATGCATACAATATCAGCAATACAGGATAAAAATGACAAGAAAGTTGAAGAATATTGTCATGACCGATTGAAGATGAAAGTGTATAGGCGAACTTACTGTTTCAACATCAATCCAGTAAAGCGATAGGATCTATGAGAAAAAAAACTCTACATCCTGCTCCAGTTCCACTCCCAACTAAGCCCAAACCTAGTAGACCGACAAAGAAAAGAGAAGGGAAAATGATGAACAACCAACTGGATCAAAGACAAAGATAAAGATAAAGTACAACCCAATCCAAATTATTGGACACAACAAAAGAGGTTGTGCAAAGAAAAAAGCTGTGGATGCTGAGCAACATATCATACAGATACAGCTGCAACTAACAGTTGTTGTTCCTGCTGCAAATAGTGCTGATCCCGAAGTAAATGCTACTCCCTGCTGATGCTGATATTGCTCCAGAAGCAATAATACAATTGTTTGCACTTTCATCACCTATTCAGCCTCCAACAGAGATTGACATCAACAAATCTGTAAGCATTTCACCAACCCAAGATACATAACAAGTTGTATCATCACTACTTAACTAAAAAAATTTCAGCTTTATTTAATCATCTAACAAATATATTTGGTACTGGATTATGTAGGATCAAGTGATAACTAAGCCACCTAAATTATAAGTCATTAAAGGAAAAGCAAGAGTTAGGTCCTCCCCTAAATCTACTGTAACTGCACCCGTGACTATTTCTGCTGAGACAATTAAAGGGATAAGTTCTGCAACTGCTAAGAAGCTAGCCCACCTCATGACTTTTGTGCTTACTCCATACTTTAAGCACCCAAGAAAGAATGATAAAAAAAGTTTGATTAGTTAGAAATATGTTATGGTTGACTATTTTTTGTATCGAACTATTTTATGTTTTTTGTACAAGACAAATGAAGTACCATATTAACATGCATTGTGGTTATATGTAATTTGAAGATTGTATTTGCCTTTTTTTTTTTGTGTGTAGCCTTCTCTTTTGGTTTGTGGTGTTATGAAAACCTTATGAATCCGCTATGGTATTTATTTTCTTAAGACAATTTCACCATTAGCGTTCAATAACAAGATTATACTAAGATTACTTAGTTTGATTATTTACTTTGTTTATGACTTAAAATATCTTATAGCAATAGTGACAGAGACTTGTTTGTAATATTTGACAAAGTTAATAACGGATAGTTTGGACTTAATCTTAGACAACCAACAATAAACAACTACTCTCATTCAAGCCATGCAATTCAATACACCATTAAATTTCAACACATTCTTGCACACAATGCCAATCCACTAACTGAATTTACTTGGAAGTACATATCAAACAACAAAGTATCACACTAATAATTACAACTACTATAAACATGAAAATCATTAGCAATTTCAAAACTCTAACTTCAGCTTCTAAGTTGTCCAATCTCCATGACACTCAACAACAGAGAACAAAATAGAAAATCTTTTACTTTTTTTAGCACTACTCACCTGGTACCTTAATCATGCATGGAACAATCTATCTGGGTTCTCTGGTGTTTCAGATTTTTTAATCACAGTCTTCAACCCACATAAATATAATTTATCATGAGTCTTCTTCTTCGTTCGCATTGAAGCGTTGAAACTATGACTGTCGTGTGATGGATACGATAAACTACCACCACAACCTCTATTTTCTATCTCCATCCTCACAGCGAACCAACAATTTCACGTTCTAACTAAGTCTATGGCCATCTAAATATTGACGGCAACTTATTTATGATTAAATTTAAGATTAGGATTCATCTATTTAGGGACTGATTTTAATTGTTCTAACATATTTATTTTGTATGTCAACAACAAAAAGATACTACTTGATATCTGATAAGTTGACAATTAATAAGACACGTCAGTAAATATTAACCATTTTAACGAAAAAAATAATAAAAAAACGAATATGATCAGATTAATTATTTTTTAGAAGCAAATTTGATTGATTTTATTTTTTAAAAACGAAAATAAAAATTAAGATATTTTTTAGAGATGATTTTAATTATTAACTCTATTACTATTTGATAGGCATTTAGACGTTATGATATCTGCTACTGCTAGCAACCTAAAATAATGGTTTGTTATATTACACCGCTTGAACACAATTATGCTCCTTGTTAACCTAGGATCTCAATTATTGCTGTAGGGTTGCTCCTATGATCCTGTTCCAAAGGAATACACGACGAAATCACAGAATCCTTAAACTAAACACATACACTCACAACCTATATATTAAGAGCCACCATATATATAGTTCACCGAAAAATAAAATAAAATCCCTGCGAATATGAATAATGATGATGATATAGTAGTGATGTTCTCCAATGTTATTGGGAATCGAAAAGTTAATTAAACTACTAGGATAACGTGAGAGACAAAGCTAGAAACACAGAGAGAGACAGCTGTCTTGTCCTTGTATTCTTGTACCGTTGTACGTATGATTTTGTCAACCTAACGTATCTTATGTTTATGAGCGTGATATGTATGGATATGCCAAAATCATGCAACTTCAAACCATACCCCACTTTTATTTAATAACAAAAACGATAGATAGGATCTAATTAGATTTTAGATATTTACAATATTATTATGCCCAGCTAATTAATTTTTATTAGGTACCCACATCATCATAATAAACATTATTTACTTTTCAATATAATACTATACTATTGTTGAAGATTTTTTGTCCAGGTGATAGAATCATTCTTGGATCAAATTGATTTTTTCTTTCTACAAAAACCTTCCATTTATTATCCCCAAAATGGTTTTTCCATTCTTCTTGTGTGCTGTGTTGGGCAAGATATTGCTTCACCTTGATGCCATTATCACTACAAAACTTCAAGATTTCTTTGTTTTGAGCATCAAATTCATTCCAATTATCAAACCCACTTGAGTGCAAAAATCCCACCGTGTAGAACACATCTTCATCTGGAATTGATGCTGACATCCTATCATCCCACCTGGAATTAATTAATTAATGATTAGTACTTTTAATTAAAAAAAGTATTTATACATTAAAATTAGTCATTAAAATCAGACATTATTTATTTTTAATACATATTTATACTAATAACTAATTTTAGTGACTAATTTTAGTATAGTCAATAAAATTAGATTTTTTGTATAACCATCTAATTATGAATTCACATCAAACCAATATTAAATTGAAATAATAAAATCTTACAACGTCAGTGTATCAAAAATAAATCTAAAATTGAAGACACGTTAATTAAAATAAGTGTGATTAATTTAATTAGGGCTTACTTGCTTCTGTTCATGGGATAAACCAATACAGGTCCAGTGGTAATGTTTCTTTTGAAAATGATGCCCCTGAAAACGCCTGAATTAAATTGCATGATTTGGGATTTTGGTATGAACAAATTAAGCCACGGATGAGGAACTTCCCACAACCCTTGTGACTGAAGCAACAACTCTCCACTTCTGACTCTATTCAAGAACTCAACATATGACACATGTTTCTCATAATAAAACCCAGGGATGTTGCCCATTCCTTCTAGCAGTTCTTCAATTTCCTACAAAAAATTTATTGTTAACAATTTTCAACACTTGGCTAGCTTTAACATTTTTATAAATTAATGTATCTAAGACCAAAAAAAGTTTGAAATAAGTATTATTAATACCACTTGTTTTACATAAGATTTTAAAATCCAAAATTCGATCATCTGTTAATTAAAAAATTATTTATATAAAAATTTATATAAATTTAAAAGAGACTATTTGTAAAAAAAAATTTAATAAAGATATATTAATTTATGTACATTTTTTTATCAGTATCTTTAAAAAAATTATTCAGTCTTTAGAAGAGAAAAAAAATAAAAATAAATATAATTTCTTTAATTTTTTGAATAATTGATACCGTCAAGTAGATATAAAAAATTAAAATAATATATTATTAAATTTAAAGATTGGTCAAAAACTAAAATAAAAGATAAATAGTATTTTTGTTTTTTATTATAGTTTAAATAATTTTGGGCATGAAGATATATATTGTACCTTGTTGAGATTTTCTTGGGATTGGTGATGATAATAATATTTAGAGAGTTCAAGGCAGTAGAGAATTTTGTGTTTGGTTATTAAGGAAGCAATTCTGAGATGATCGGAGAGAGGGAAGAAAGAGGATCTCCAATTATTAATGGGACCTTGGTGCATTAGCAATGTCCCTTCCAAATAATCCAACGCTTTGATTGAGATTAATCGTTCCTGGTCTCTTGTGAAAGCAGAGAAGTCACTATACAGCAATCTCATCCACTTAACCTGCATGCATCATGTCCCAACAAAAACTCATCATCACCATTAATCATCATTAATTATTATTAATTAACGTACTAATAATGCATGCATGCGTTTATGAATATACATGCATGGTACTATAATAATGCTTCATTCATGCTGGCCCTTGTCTTAGTAAACTACAAAAACTACCCATAGCTACTTCATGTGTTAGAAGCCTTCAATTTTAGATTAAACATATTTCTTTTAATCTATATATATAGTACTATTTATGATGTAACACATCATTCTTGTCACTTATTCTTGTCTCTCATCCCATCAATACATACATAGGTGCATGCATATTATTTCAAACAATAATGTAAGTGTCTTCAAGATGAGTTGCTCTGTGAAAATATAAATACGCATTAAAAATAAATTAAATAGTATATATTTAAAAAATTTTAATATATAAATAATATTTTTATATTTTAAATTTTAAATATCAATATTTATGTTAAAATAAATAAATAAATAATAATTTTTTATGTATTTATGTTTTTAAAATTTTCATGTGAGTAGTTTTAACAAGAGTTTAATTAAAGAATCATTTTTTCAATCAATAAAATTATTTTTATATTTTAAATTATATATCTTATTTTTTTAAAATTTAGTCCTTAATTCTAAAACTAAGCCTTTCAAAAAAATAATTAAAAATAAATTTATAACAAAAAATAAATTAATTAAAAATTAATTCCTATACTTATTCATATACATTATATGTCTTTCACCGGATGACTATATTGCACCAATGATGTGAAACGTATGAGCCAACTAACTACCAAGAAAAATATGACACAATAATGGAATAAGGACAAGAACATTTATTCTTTTCCATTAATTATGTAAATTATTACTATGTTGCATTAAGAATATACATACCGAATTATTTCTACGTTAAATTACTTTTTTCACTTCCTATAATTTTACTAAAATTATAATTATATTTTTATCTTTTAAAAGATTTCAATTAACTCTTTACATTATTTTAAATTTTGCAATTAAATTATTACTTTAAAAAAGATTTAGAGTTAATAATTTATTCTATAAATAAGAAAATGTTCAGGTTTAAAAATTTAATTCTTAAATATGAGTATTTTTAATATTTTTAAAAATTTTAAATTATAAAAATTTAATAAAATTATAAGCACTAACAAAATTATTTAAACTTTTTTTATTGATCATTATGAAAAATCTTTTACACCTATATAGTATATATAGTACATATAAAAATGAAATTAATTAAAAAAAATAAAAACAAAAATCCCCACTTTTCTCATAAGACATATGCATATGAAAGTAATCCTTTAAGCAGGAACGTAATGGTTGAAGAATAGGACAAATCAGCTTGGAATTATTAAGAATTGTTAGAAGAGAAAGCTACAAGACAAAAATTAAAGTCCAAGTTATATATTGTTGTCTAAAAAATAAAAAATTCATAATTAGAAAGTTAAGCTTTTTCTGTCAATCAATTATAAATTATTTTCTTGAAATTATTTTTAACTTTAAATTCTAAATTTTAAATTTTAATTTAAAAAAGATAAAATTAAAAAATAATTAATATTAATAAATTATTATTTTATATTTTTTAAAATGATGAAAACGTATCTTTGTGGGTGCTGGGTGAAGAGAAATTCTTGCTCTTGTTATAACTGCAAACTGTCCTAAGCCTCCAAGAACTGCGTGAAATAACTCTGAATTCTTTTGCTTAGAGCATGTTATTAAATCTCCCTTTCCTAAAAAGAAACCAAACAAATTCATTAATTAATTAAATAATATAGATAACTGCATGAATGAATCTTATAATAAACAGTGACATCATGAAAAGAAAAAGCGTTCCATGTTCATATTTCATATTATTTTATATTAATCTGAAAGAAATAGACCGTGTAAGACTTGGACTAACATACAATAAGTCATGAAGTCAAACAAAGAAAAAATAGAGGCTATGACCGTGTGAACTAGTTGCTTCTTAATCTAATAACAAGTTAACAACTAAACTATTCAACAACCAATACTTAAAATTAATTATTGAGTGAAGTCTCAAAACATGTTTAAAATAATTATAGTTTAGCTTGACATATACATGTGTGACGCAATATAATATAGGAACGTACATGTCATTTCACAAGAGAGATAAAAACTCAAACTATCTTTTTTTTTATTAATTTATATAATTTAAAAATAAAAAAATGGATATTGTTTTATATTATTTCACTTCCAACATCCATGAAACAGCTATATATTCTCTCAAAAGAAAAAGATGATAAGGGAACACAAACACAAACACAAATCCTTATGATATATATATTTTTTTATTATTAGATAAAATTAATGATATTGCCAAAAATATCACTTATATGAGATTATATATTAGAAATTACTAAAAGAAATAGTTAGCATTATATTATAAACTTATTACTTATACAGATCCAAAAATGGAGAAGTGTGTATACAAGGATTTGATTGTTAATTAAAGTGTAGAAATTGATAAATTAAAAAGGTAAATTATAAATATTTATTATTCTTAGAAAACTCAATTTTCTCATATAGTTTTACTCATTCATAACCCTATCTGCATAATCCAAAGAAGTTAACCCTTCATTCTTTGTTCACCTTACCACCTCTAAACATTTTAATTTCAATGAAAATAAAAAGAATAGTTAGATTATTTAACATATTTAATTAAATTAAAATTTAATAATTTTTAACTATTAATTTTATATAAAAACAACCGTAGCTAAATTCTCACCAAGAATTAATTAATCAAGTTAAGTAAAGTAAATTAATACCAGTAACAACATCCATCTCAAGAACATTGGAGATTTGAGGTCCATATCTGAATGATTGGCCACTAATCCCAGCGTTGGAGAGTGTCCCTCCCACACTCAAATACAAATAATCCGTCCAAGAAACAGGTGCAACTCCATTTTCAACTGTCTCATTCAACACATCCATCCAAAGTTGTTCTCCACCAACATCAACATATTCCCCACACACATCAACACTTATCCCTCCAACTCCTTTCTTCTTTCTCTCCCTCCTCAGGGCGCCCATGTCCACGACCACGCCGTCGCGAGCCATGGCCTGTCCACCCGTAGAGTGGCCCTGTCCCCTCGCGGCTATCGCGAACGGAACATGGCTACTGTACGACGATTTAATCAAGTTCGCTATGTCATCCACGGATGCCGGATGGAACACCATTGCCGGCACTTCGTGGACGATGTTGCCGTAGTCTCTGGAAACCTTCCAGAGACTTTTGGCGTCGTTACGGAGCTTATCAGAAATGTTTTCTTCCGCCAGCTGAAGGCTCGTCACAATTTTTCCCAAAGTGGTTATGATTATTAGAAGTAGTTTGAAGTAAGTTGGAAACTGAAAAGTGTTCTGAGCCATTTTTTTGAAAAGGAAAAATTAAAGATATAATAGAATTTAGTTATTTGTGAAGAAGAAGAAGAAGATTGATGTTTATGGAGGAGTAGTGGGTGGAATATAAATAGAAGGGAATGAATGGAAGAAGGAAGTTGCATGAGAAAGAGATAGAGTTTTGGAAAGTCTACGAGTGAAGGAGGGAATCTTTGTCTTTTTAGGGATAATTGAAAACGACGTCGTATTTGTGCAAAGAATTTGGGGCTTCGCCAAAGCCTAAATGTCAAATTTCAAAGATACGATGGAAACATATCATAGATTGTATTTTAATTTTTTTCCCCTTAGCTTCCCCTTCCAAAACGTCACGAGCTTTTTCATGTCAAGGCAACCATCAAAAATCACATATAATTGAGGTTCACTTTATGTAAAGTTTACTGTATCTGAATTTTTACCAATTTCAATACATCACTTAAAGTTAAAAAGAAAACAAACCGCTTAAATCATCTAAGCTTATTTTATTTAATATTTATTTATTATCAGTATATTAAATAAAACTAAAAATAATAATTTTTAATTAACAAATATTTTTAAAATTTAATTTATAATAAATGTATGATTTTTATAATTAACAAAAAAAAAAAATAAAAGGTATGAAGTTAGTATAAATGCGTATAGAATAATATATTAAAAATATAATTATTTATGAACTTAGTTATTAACTTAAATTTTTTAATAAATAATTTTATAATATAATATTAAAATTTTTATAATTACAAATTTTAAAACCTAATTTTTATTGGCTAAATATATATATATAAAGAAAATAAAAAAGAAAAAAAGTACAAAATTAACACGAACCAATAATTAATTTTAAATTAATTATTATTGGTGTATATTTGCATACGTGTTTGTTGTGGTTATGTATACGTGTTCCTTTTGATTGTGTGTGCATCATCATGATCATGAAGATTCTGAGAAATTTAACATTTGAACCCACAGATTTTCTAGCATTTGTTGTGGGCTTTATCATCCCGGAGTTAAAAAATTGAGTGAAAATGCTGGTGTAGTCAATTTTATATGAAATTAATATTTGTTAGATAATTTAATTTATTTAATTAAATTTTTATCTAATAACTCTTAGATATCAACTTCACGTAAAATCGATTTTATATATGAGTTTTTACTTAAAAAATGGAGGGAATTGAAGTAAGGCCGTTTGATTGTGATCAAAGGGTCAACATTGGTCAACTTTAGTCAATTCTTATTATCTTAGCCCCCCACCATCATTTTTTTTATGTGACCATACTAGTTATATTAGGGATGAAGCATAGTCAAAATTAGGTAATTATCAAAAGGATCTCGTCGAGATTTTGTTTTTGGAATTAGGAAGACTTAGTCATTGATGAGTGATCTAATAAGTAACATTATTATTGCAGTCAACTTTTCTGGTTCATGGAAGGGTAAAATCAAATGTGATTAATTGAATGAGACATGAGACCGGATTTTCTTCAGCCCAAGATCTTCTCTGTGAACATTAATGGAACATGTGTAATCAATGGTAAATTAAAGTTGGGCATGGAAAATATAATTACAAGTTTAGATTCATATAATTATACCCACCAATATAATCTAAGCCAAAGAAAATTATGGATCAAATAAGATTCCGTGCCAAGTTTAGATTGGTTATTAAGGTACTAAAGGAGAAGCTTTCGTTTTCATTATTAATTAATAATTAATTAGTTGGCTCTTTAATTTGGGTTTATTATATCTTTACCTAATTGACCAATAATTATATTATATTGTTCTTTGTTCAGCCTTAATTAACTAGATAATCTCATATATAATTATCTCAACAAGCACCTGACATGCATTCTATAAAAATAGAGGAAGAAAACAATACCATGCACACGCAAGAGGTTCAGTGAGATTGATACTTTTTTATGTTAAATAGCAATTTAATTAGGGTCTGGCTTAGCTAGCTTGCTTCCTGGGATCTCTTAATTAGTTATTGTTGATATTCATCGAGTTTATATTTTATACAATTAAATGTTATACATGCTAGAAATATGACCCCAATTAGTACATTGTAGGCGGTTCAAATCCAAACCGATTTAATTTAAATCGTTTATTCAATTCAATCTAAATCGAAATCGATTAAAACTGCACTAATTTGAATTTGATTAAATTTTATTTTTTGCAAACTGTTGGATTGGATCGAATTTCGGATCTACTTTTCATAACCGATTCAATCTAATGCAAACCGCACAATATACTCTAATATTATTATTTTATTATTATATTTACAATCATACTTATAACATGTTCAATTTGTTATATATTTTATACTACTCATGTATTATTATTATTATTTAATAAATATTTTATGTTTAAAATGTAATTTATTTATTTATTTTAACTAACCTATAATTTTATTTTCATTGTTATGTTATCAGTGGTTTTTAAGATATTGTTGAGACTTGTTATATCATTGTTGGTTACTTAAAATTTGATGTTAAGATTTGTTATATATATTTAATTTTTTTAATTTACAAAATCGTAAATCCAATCCAATCCAAACTGCTTGAAATTGGATCAGATCGGATCGGATTTTTTTTTTTTAAAAATATTCAATCCAAACCGCACCGCAAATAAAATTAGTATTCAGATCAGATAAATTTTTTATTCAAAATCGATCCAAATTGTACCGCGAATACTTCTAGTACATTGTGTACACAGAATGTTCTCAGCTTATTTATTTAATTACAAATATATAAATAAAGTATATATTGGTATATATTAAGCAATAGTTGTTCTTTAATGTTGTCAATTAAGGCTCTATTTGTATGTCATTTTTATTCTTATCTATATTTTTAGTCAAATAAAAATATTTTATCAATTTTGGTATATCTCTAGCTTCTTCTAAATAAATTGACGTCTAGTTTTCAATATGTCTCATATATTTTTTTTCAAGCTTAGTATATGTGTGGTAATTAAAAAGGTCCTATAAGCAACCAAAGTGGCATTCAAAGAACAATCTTTGACCAATAGATCTCACAGGTAGGAGGAGCTATCATCAGAGACCCCCCACCATGCATATTATGGCTCTGTGGAATTAACCATTAACCATTTTCTACTAATTCTTCCAATTGAAGATTGCAATCTTTGACGATACATGTGCTCCGATCCATGCATGACCGACTAATAAATGCACCACTAAGAGGACAGAAAAATATTAGATGATTATTAAAATTTATTATTTTTGGTTATTAATATTTAAAATTACCTGATAAAATATATTATTAAATTATTAAATTAAAAAAATTAAATTAATAATTAAAAATAATAAATTTTGATCATTTTTAAAATTTTTCTTAATTAACAGGAAATACTACAAGACCAACATTTTTAGATTGAAAAAATGCGAGAATCAAGTAGTGTTAATTTAAATATAAAATAAAAAAATATTGATCACCTATATAATTTCTTTTAATTATCAAAACTACGGTGTGTATATATATATAATTTTTGACCTGCTGTATTAGATAATATTGTAAGAAAAAAATAATATATATATAACAAAACACAACAACGGAATGTATATGCATGTTACTTTTTCTTAAGGGATAGTTAACTTAGGTTCACTAAATTCTAACTTTGACATTGTATTAAAACTTATACTTATTCGATCAAATGTTATTAGGCTAATTTACTTGTAAATTAAGGGTCCGTTTTGAAAAGTTTTAAAAGTTATTTTATAATTTTTAACTTATAAAAAGTAATAGTATTAACGTTTGATATAATTTTTAAAATTAAATTATATATAACTTTTTAAAAAGTTATTTAAATATTTATAAAAAAATAAAAAATAACTTTTTTATATTAATTTTTTTATTATATTTCTTTTAAAATAAATACTTTTAAAATAAAAAATTAAATATAAAATAATTTATTTATAAATTATTTTTAATATAAATATTTATTATTTAAGTTATTTTTTTAAAAAAATTATTTAAATTATTTATTCAAAAGCCTAAGTGTTTACGCCGCTTTTTATTTTTGTTATTGGAGCTAACGGTGAGTTGGACGCCAATATGGAGAAGGGGGAGCATAGACGAGTGTGTGGTGTCAGTACACCAAAACTCGGACCCTCCGAGTTCAAGCTACCACACGGACCGTCCGATTTTGGATGGGGGGCACACGGACGGTCCGATTACTGAGGGCAATGCCACGCGGCGCATAGGGACCAATCTCCATGCAAGTCTCGTGAGTGAAGACACTCCTCTCACCATCCGAAAGCATCATTATCCCAGATTTCATTTTCACTTTGCAGCTCCCTTCTTCTTCCTCTCCTCCCTCTGAAGCTTTGCATGGTGGAAAGATTTAAAGCATGCCAAAGAAAAAAAAAATTAAGGATGTGGATCGAGCTGAGCTTCATATTATGCATTATCTCAATGATTCTGATTATGTAAGTTTTTTTTAAATATTTTTAAATTTTTTATACTTAATATTATTATTATTATTGTAAACTGTTTACTTGTTTTGGTTGTTATTTTTAGAAGTGTAAGTTAGAAATAGAAGGAGAATAAATATTAGTTACAACATAGGGTTTGTTAGAATTTTTTTTAAATTTTTTTAGAATAAGTTTCGGTAAAATAAATATTACTATTGTTAGGTTTTTAGTTTTAGTTTAATAGAGGATGTTAATTTTTTTTTGTGGAAATTTTTAATATTTTATATGGTAAGCTATTTACTTGTTATTGCCATTATTAGTATTCTCCCGTATTTATGTGACATTTTTAATTTTTTAAGATTTTTTATAATTAATTTTTGGTGGTAAATATTTATTGTTAGTAATATAATTATTATTATTTTGTTGGTTCTTACATTTTAAAATGTAAATAGATGACTGTTAGGTATCTAGTTTAATAGACGATGGAATTATTTGTTTGGGAATTTTTAATATTTTGTATAGTAGTTAATATTTAAAATAAATATAACCAAATTAAATTAAATGTTATTGTGAGTCAGAAAATGTTATAGAAGAATTTAAATGTGAACCTATTATTATTATTGTTATTGTTATTGTTATTGTTGTGAGTGAGAGAGAAAATGTTAATGTTCAATGAGTAATAGGATTATTTTAATTAAGCCTTGCTATGTTTTTTCTTGATGACAATGTTACTAGTTTTTAGAATATGAATGTTAATAGTTTCTAGAGTTGTTCATGATGGCATATACTGATTGTGAATGATTTGTAATACTGAGAAAAGAATGTGTTCAACGAATGAGTAATTAGTATTAGATAATATGTAAATTATTCTAATATTGTTGAGAATATTCATTAAAAATAAATGTATGGGTCATGAATTTTATTTGCAATTATGAATAATTTTAAGGATTAATTAATAATTTTAGAAGTTAGAAGAATTAGTTATATAAGGATAGGGTGAAATGATTGATGATGGTAAGTTAGTAACTGTTGATTATTTGACTAGTAATTTGTTATGTTTTTTTTTGTAGAAATTAAGAATGTTGACATGTAACCACCCAGTTCCTCCGGATCGGTACAACGATAGGGTGGAGGAGCATTTACGAATTACTGGGTTCTATCATGTGTCTCAGATTGGCATAGTTCAGTGTCAGAAAGCATTGGTAAATGCTCTAATCGAACGTTGGCACCCAGACACACATACGTTTCACCTTCCCATTGGTGAATGTTCCGTGACTCTTGAAGATGTGTCTCTACTACTTGGTCTTCCCACAGATGGTCTTCCAGTCACAGGGATGACAATGAGTAGTTTTGAAGCCATGGAGGCGGAGTGTCTGCTTCAATTTGGGGTTGCACCTCGTAGAGAGGACTGTAGATCAAGCTGCATAAAACTGACATGGCTCCGAAATGTAAAAGAGAATTTAGAATTGAATGATGAAATCAGTATACAGAGGTATGTGAGGTGTCATATTATGATGCTGAACTTATTAATGTATTACTCATGTGGACTATGTGTAACTCATGTGGACTATGTACTGTTGTCTCATAATAATAGGCTAATATGCTACATTAGATATTTTTCTATTAATGTATTAAGCATCGTATTCTATAATGCTGCAAAGATGTTTTAATAGTAGATTGTCATTAATTTGTAGGTATGTGAGGTGTCACATTATGTTGCTGATTGGGACCATACTGTTTGGGGATAAGTCGGGGGCAGGTGTGCACTGGAAATTTCTACCCTTGCTTCGTGATTTCTTCAATATTGGACAGTATAGTTGGGGTTCGGCATGCCTAGCACACCTTTACAGGGCGTTATGCAGGGCATCTCGTTATAACTGTAAGGAAATAGATGGTCCGCTTACACTTCTGCTTGCTTGGGCTTGGATCCGATTGCCGTATCTATCCCCGCTTCCTAGAGAACCCCGCAGTTTCCCACTAGCAAACAGGTAATA
The DNA here is from genome assembly GCF_014773155.1 of Arachis stenosperma. NCBI lineage: Eukaryota > Viridiplantae > Streptophyta > Magnoliopsida > Fabales > Fabaceae > Arachis > Arachis stenosperma. Next base: position 116,633,380 of record NC_080377.1, read on the forward strand.
TTTTGTTAAAATGTATCCATTTCTTGCTATTTAAGATTCAGTTGAGCTAAAGGATGACATTGTATTAGGTGGCGTAACTGGGAACGTGGTGACCGACGATATAGATATCTGAAGCTAGGCCACTTTAGGAAGGCCTTTGATGAACTTCAGGAAGGGCAGGTGTGTTTTAAAGAAACAAGTAATAAGTTTTGGGAATATGTGGCTTCGAGAAATGTATATATCATTGTGTTAGACATTTGAATTGTGGGTTGTAATCATAGGTGTTCTTTATTTTTCCAGTTTGTCTGGGTTGCCTATGCTGTGGATCGTGTGGATCCAAACATAATTCCTACTGAAATATACATGCAGTCAGTTGTCTGGAGCGCTACGGTTCCATTGGTTTCGTTTGAATGTATCGAGTGGCATGCCACTGATAGGGTCAGGCGACAGTTCGGTTTGGTTCAGGGCGTGCCTTCTCAGGAACAGAGTTTGGATAATGCTCATGGAGAGATTCTGACTGGACCTAAAAACCTTAATTGGGCCACCACACCGACTCATTCAAAATGGGTTATGCATTGGACAAACAGGTATCACTACGTTCTTTCTGAGGTTCCTATGCCTTCACAACATCCGTTGGATACCTACCTGAACTGGTACCGATCAAAATATGGGGACCGCTTAGCCTTGTCGATTCTTGCGGGTGAAGAGAATGATGAAGGTAACCAGGATGTGGATGTAGGCAATGAGGAAATGTATGAGGGTAACGAAGATACCAATGAGGGTGGTCAGGATATGGATGAGGACAACGAAGAGCAGGAGCAACCTATATCACCTCCAATTCAGCCTCCACAAGAACAACCTCAGTCCTCAACTCAGTATCTACCTCAGACACAGTTCACCCCATCATTTCCAGTACAGCAACAATATTGGGGTATGTCACAGTTTGAAGTAGGTGATGGAACTTCTTTTAGCCAGCTGCTTGGGTTCATGTCTGCAGATGCTTCACATGCACAATATGGCCATCAGCCGGAGTTCATGCCTGGCAGGTATTCGTTGGATGCAAGGTATCCAGGCAATACCTCATCGGTTGCATCTGGAGGATTTGTATCTGTGGACTCTAGTAGGAGTGAGGGTGGACGAGGAGTTTTGAATAGTCAACATCCTAACCGATGTAACATGGGACTCATTGAAGAAGATACTAACGTACTCGAACAAGAAACCGATGCATATATAGTAGATAACCCGGATGAAGAGGGCGATGACGAGGAGGATGAAATTGAAGAGTTCGAGGAGGATGAAGAATCTCGTAATGATGGTATTATGATAATTAACTTTCTTTACATATTCGATGACTTATTTCATTTCTTTGCATAAATGGCATCAAATATTTCATTTTGCTTCTTGATTTGTGGTATTTATGTTGGTATTTGAATATGGAACGCGCTGCACATACTTGTTTATTCAAAATTCTTTACAGGTCAGGAACGTAGTCCAGATGACAACGTCAAAGGTTACAATCTGCGGATTGATCCGCCACGTCGGAGTGCTAATCGTTTCACCCCTTCGGTCTTCAAAAAAGCGGCCAAGAAATGCAAGAACTTAGTGAAAGATGTGAAGTGGAAAATGAGAAAATAGTTGTATTGGTTGGACAATATGTACCGAGGACTTTATGTAATGTTTAGAGTTACTTGTAGTGGTTATTGTTTATGTATTGATGAATTTTATTTTCCGTTTAGACTAATTTCCTACTATTGGACTATGGATACAGTACTTTATATGTGTTGGACCTTGTTGATGTAGTATGTATGGTTGCGAGAACCGGTTCAAATGGGGTTCAACCGGTTTAATTTAATTTTAAATTATTTTAATAAAGGACCAAAAAAAAAATTTAAATATATTAACTTAACCAAAAACCGTTTAATTAACCGTAAAAAAACCGGGTAAACGAAGTTAAAAAGCCGGCCGGTTCGACCGGTTTAATTTAATTTTAAATTATTTTATTAAAGGACCAAAAAAAAAATTTAAATATATTAATTTAAACAAAAAACCGTTTAAGTAACCGTAAAAAAACCGGTTAAACAAAGTTAAAAAGCTGGCCGGTTCGACCGGTTATTCATCCGGTTATTCATCCGGTCCGGTCGGTCTTTAAAAGGTGTTTTGCTTCCCGGTTTTTTAGCTTACCCGGAACGGTTAACTGACCGATTCCCGGTTTTTCCTGTTGAACCGGCAGCTCCGGTCCGGTATTTATATACATGGTAGTATGTAATAATGTCTCGTAACAGCTAAACATACCTCCAACAGATATTTATCAACCGAGGTAATAACCATCATATTATATAGTTCCACAGATTTGTTATAATAATAGAAAGTCATTAAATATAATGTTACATATAGCAGGTCAACTTACATCAGTTTGGTCATAAGGGATTTATTATACAATATCATATTAAAACTGTGAACCTAGGGGGCTTCTCCGCTGGGATTTGAACCCGCTGACCGACGACATCTACTTCGACTATGTCCCTCAGCACCACATAGAGTACATCGCCTAGGACGACGTAACATCCTCCTGTCCATCTCATTTAGAAAACGCGTCATCTTGGGGCGACCTTTCGTCACCCGTCGCAGGTACGGATTTGGTATGAACCGAGGTCCGTTGTAAGCAGGCTATGTCGTGGGATTACCTAGTGGCCGAAACCGTGCACGGTACACCCGCCGCACTTGATCCATCTTGTACACATCATGAACATACAGTCGCCAATCGAGTCGTTGGTTGGCACAACATGCGAACACATGTCGACAAGGGATCCGATCCACTTGGAACTCACCACAGTCACATCGAAGGCCACGTAGATCAACTGCAAACTCTTGTCCACTAGGCATCTCACGAACCTCAAAGACCTCATTCTGCCTATCAAAGCAACTCACCTGTATATTTCCTGATGCTATTTGGTTTGCATGCAACTTCGATGTCACTATCTCAGAAAACACATGGCCAGCATTGATCCGGGCCTCTGCCTCCGCTCTTTTACGGGTGAACAACTCATTTAGCCTGTAGAATGTTGCCTTCACAAGAGCAGTAATGGGAAGATTACGGGCACCCTTTAGAACTGAGTTGATGCACTCCACTAGATTCGTCGTCATGTGACCCCATCGGTACCCGCCATCAAAGGCCAATGCGTACTGTTCGCGAGGAATTCGGTCTAACCAGTTTGTGTACGCCTCGCCACGCTCCCTTAACCTCTGGTAACGCACGTCGAACTCCCGCACCGTCCTGGAATATCCTGGCATATCACAGCATGTAGAAAGCAAAGTAATTGAGTTCAATAGATTTATTTAAGGCACATCTATAAATAAATTTATTAAATTTAGTAAATCATTACCGATGTTAACGACCAATTTTTGGAGGTACGGTGCCTTGAACTTTCTCAGGAAATTAGACTCTATGTGCCTGATGCAAAACATATGAAACGCTCTAGGAGGTGACCAAGCTCCGTTACTACGTTCCACAGCTGCATTGATGGACTCGTGCCTGTCAGATATTAGACCCACTCCATCTCGAGTAACAACATGTTGACGGAGGTTACTTAGGAAAAAATGCCATGCATCAGAAGTCTCTCCCTCAACAATAGCAAATGCAATCGGGACTATATTGTTGTTGCCATCCTGTGAAACTGCCACAAGGAGACAACCCTTATACTTTCCGTACAAGTGAGTCCCATCCACTTGGACAACTGGCTTACAATGTCTGAATGCCCTAATACAAGGGTAATAACTCCAAAATACACGATGCAATACCCGAATATCACCCACCAAGTCATCGCCTTGATATGCAGGTATAGTCTCAAAATGGACAACAGCTGATGGCTCCTTGTGACACATGGCCTCAAACCATATAGGCAAGGCTTCATACGATGCTTCCCAACCTCCAAATATTTTTCTACTGCCCTCTGCTTAGCCAACCATGCTTTCCGGTAACTGACGGTGTAGTTGAATTTGGATTGCACTTCTGCTATAACCGATTTTACCTTTAAGGAGGGGTCAACTTCAACCAGTGGCTTTATTGCTTCTGCAATTGTGATAGAGTCCAGTTTCGAATGATCCTGTGAAATGGTGGCGGTGGTACACGTGTGGCTACCATTATACCTCCGTACAACCCAACAGTATTTCCTGCTGATCAAGCTAACTCTGATAAGCCAGTCACATCCTGACCCATACTGTGTACACTTGGCGTAAAATGTCAAAGGCTCAGACTCATATACCCGGTAGTCTACGCTTCGTCGTATGGTATACTCCTTAACCGCCTTAATAACAACTTCTCTGGAACTGAACTCCATCCCAACCGCGAACTCACCATCTGCGACCATAGGAATTTCTGCAGGGACAAATGCCATAAGATAAATTTATTTAATACGCAGCTATTTCAGAACTGACTGTAAAGGTAAATCAAATATCACTGCATCCAGTACCCTATAAATCAAACCTTGAACATGTTATGATGTCACCCTAGACAACATAACCACAGCAGCAACAACTGTAAAAAACCAAACCGGACCGACCGGTTCGACCGTAAAACCAAATGAACCGTGCCGTCCGGTCCGGTTCATGGCATTTGAACCGTTCAACAGATCCAACCTGTGCACATACTAGTTACAACCTCATGCAATTTGCTACAACCATATCTTAACAACATAAATATTATTTCCTAATAAACACATGAAGCATATAAAAGAAAGAAATAAATTCCTTAACGGGTCGACGACCAATTTCAGATCCTGACAACTACGACACAGAACGCACCATTAAATAATGCTAAAAAAGGGGTTTCATCTTCATAACTTATTCAATGTCTAACTACAAAAACACTAACACCCCGATTACGTACCTGCAGTCATATATTCCGGAAATTCAGGAACATGCATGGCTTCCAAGTCTAAAACTCGCATGAATGATGGCTCCTCAAACGGCACTTTGTTTGCAAGTGCATTCGCCACTTCTGTCACATCTGGGCACATGCCTCTGTCAGCTTGATCTTCATCTCCATCGGGAGCAACAAATTCGTAGTTGCTTTCGAAGTCTTCTTCACTGTCACTATTATAATCTTCCTGTAGAATATTCCGGTCGGCCTCGGATTGTTCAAACTCTACATACAACTCGATGAACGAGATCTGAGCGCGGTTTTCAATATACATTGAAAACATCTCCTGCATGCTCGCTTCGTCCGTGACATATCTGGTTTGAAATTGAACGAACCCACCAAATACCGGTACGGGATATCTGTATAGCATACATGATATCTTTTTTGCCCTCTCAGAATCAATCTTCTCACAGATCACACCCTTGAGCTCTTCAAATGAGATGATAAAAGGAATAACAACATCTAATGGATTTTCGCAAATAAACTTTACTCCTTCAGACGTTTGTAACAAGATTTGACCAAAATAATACACTTTAATCAAAACTCTGTCACTCATTTCTCTCAATGACAAAAAAAAAAACCCTTACCCCAACTATTAACTTCTCTAAATCATCATAACTATGAAACTGACCCAAAGAAACAACACACAGGCAGCCGCTGAAGAAGGAGAAGAAGACGGGAAGGGGAAGAATACGATTTACCTACCACTAACTCGCTGCACACTTTTATATAACCCTATCTACTCAACTCGGACCATGCGTTTTCCTTTTCCCGGTTCTCCATTCCAACCGAAAACGGACGGTCCGACTTCGGTCTACCTAAACTCAACCACTCAACAAGCAACTCGTACCGTTCGACTTCCTCAATCAAACTATGCATTTCGGACGGTCCGTTTTATATGCACACGATTTTTTTCCCTACATCATCCCAATTCGGACCATCCGATTTCGGAGAAACAAATTCACTATCAAAGAATTCGGATGGTCCGTGTTCTCCTCCCTAAACCTGACAAAACTCTGCCCCACATGCATGTCTAACCCCCCATTCTCCATATCCATGAAAAGCGCACACATGTGCTCCATTTCCATAAAAATGAGCCAGTTTATGCTCCATTGAGCTAGCTAGTTAATTTTATCCTTTTTGAAATTGAATATCTTAGCTTGTTCTATGGCAGCATCATTGGTATCTTGGCCAAGTGATATGGCATCTTTGACACCAATTTTTGTAGTAAGAGGGAAAAAATGACCACATACAATGAACTACGTACTTGATTACGTCTGCAGGTCAATACATACTGTAAGGCACTCTAGTCAAGGCAGGGTATCTATATCATCATGCATTCATGCATGCATATATTCCATATTTCATACCTTAAAAATATAAGAGAAAAAAAATCCTAAACATCTTATGATCATTATTTCGAAAGATAATAAAAGTTCCTAATAAAAAAAAATATCATTTATAATTTTTTTATGAGATTGATTAATTAATTAATAGAATAAATTTACATGGCATATTAAATTATTAATTAATCTATTAAAAATTAATTAAAATTAAATTTTTTTTGTTGAAAATCTCGTCTTTTAATAATAATTGTCAAGATTATTTAGTTTTTATTTTTATTTTTTATTATTTTTTTAAATACATTAGTTAAATTTATTATATAAAACTAAAAAATATTAATAATTTTTAAATTATTTTTATTTATAAAAATTAAATAGAGGATATATTAATAATTAATATTTTATTTAAATATATTTTAAAGAGAAATCATTATCAGAGAGACTAACCAATCTCACAAAGTTAAATATCAAGCGCTAAAAAGAATAATTTTTTTTGTTCAAAAACTTCGTAGTCTTTCAAAAAAATTATCAAGAGTTGAGTTGGATATTCACTCAAAATATAATTATTTATTTATATAATTCTAAATTTTTAAATTTTGGTAAAAATTTATACAAATTGAAAAAAAATCGTATAAAAAACATATTAAAAACATATTCATTTATATATTTTCTCTAATCAATTTAAAAAAATAATTTCACGACATGCATCATTGGTAATTCAATATGAATATTAATAAATAGTAGGTATACACAAAAACATAAAACTAAAAAAATGTGAGAGAATGCAAATACACATTAATTTGTTGGTGGAAAACATTATTGATAAGAAGGGAGATGGTGTATCTCTTTCTCAAAAATGAATAGTTTGATTCCTTGGTGGTTCAGATATGCAGAGGAAGCACACAATTTTCAGTTGGTAGTTGATGCATGCAACATGGAAGAGCAGTGCCCTGTGTTCAGAGTTTTCAGACTTCAAAGAGAGGCCCCAGTGGAAACTGTTTCTTAGATATTGCATATCTTTTTGGGGATCCAATCTACCCATCAAACCGAGAAAGATCCTTATCACGTGGTCCAAACAATTAAGAAGACGATCAATAAATAAAATAAACAATAATCAACTTGGATTGGTTTAATGATTAGTTTATTCATTAAGAAGACGAACAAATAATAAAGAATAATAGATTGCTTATTTTTCGTATCGAATTGGAGACGCGACGATTTTTGTTGCAAAATTATGGAAAATGATGAAGGGATTGGAGTTTGCATGGATAATGTGTTTCATAAAAGTAAATGTTGAAACAATAATTTAGATGAGCGGAAAATAAAAAATTGGAGTATAATTTTGTACAAATTTATATGAAAGACAATAAATAATTAGATATACTAATTGTTTAGTAAAAAAAGTTTAAATTTAGATGATAATTATATATTTTAAAATTTACCTCTTTTTAAATTAATTAGTAGTTTCAGTAATGATAAAAGACAAATTACTTTAACTCATTTAGTTTGTATTTAGGTATTAGATTTCTGAGTTTTTAGCCTCATTTCATTACCAAAGAAAAAATTTATTTAAACAAGTGTCGGTTATTTAAATTTTACTTTATGTATATAGTAATTTATTGATCAACAATTAAATTTTTAAATGAAACTCATATCTAATTACAATGAGTTAGATTTTAACCAATTCAACTGAAAAATACAATAGACAAATAAAAATAAAAAAATGTGGTCTTGGAATTAAATTAAATAATAACATTTAATAAGAATTAGCTCTGCAATATATATTCTTCCTAGAATAGCTGAATATATATATAATATCATATAAATTTTGTTTTAAAAATTAACTAATTAAATGTAATATTAATTCATATTAGACTACTACTTTTAAATTTTAACAGTAATGTAAATTTTTTTTTTAATTTGTCTTTTTTATTTATATAATAATAATTAATAAATACTAAATAAAATTAATTTAAATTGTATTAGCTGATTTTTTTTTTTCTCTCAAACATTATTGAAATTTGAATTGCCATGAGAAATGACAACGCATAGATAATAAATAGATAACAGCTAAGTCTCACTTGGAGTTTGAGTTAATAGATAGGTTGGTTAATTATTTCCACCTTCTTAATTAAGGTACAATATGAAACAGCTGCAACTATATGTACTATATTCTCTCCATTTTTGACAAAATGAGCACCTTCAACCTCCTCATTTTTCATGTTATATATATTCAACCTATCCGTAATGTGGGGTTGTATTAATTGAAAGTTTGAAACGTAACCAATTAATAAGAAATTTGTGTTAATAGAGAAAGGGCTCTTATTGTATTAAGGACAAGATTTTCTCCCACATATATAGAAGCAGGTCCCACAATTTTCTTTTTAAGTACTTTGCATAAAGATTCTTCTAATTAAGGATTTTATCTGATTGTTACTTTTTAGATAAACAACAATGCAACACATATTTGATTAACGGCTTATTTTTTCTACTCATTGAAAAATCTAGTAATGTAATCATCAGCGGTGCCTAATTTCACTACCAAATGTCTTTGGACACTATGATAATTATAATATTATTGGATAATAATAATATTGACACTAGAAAACTAATTTAATTTACTTGAGTATTTTTTTTGTTTTATTTATTTAAGTAAATATTGAAAATTTATATTTTTATTTATATAAATAATAATTATTAATTAATAATAAACTTTTAATAAATAGACTTAGATTTATGACGAATTAATTATTGATATGTAGAGTTTGAAAATAACTTAAAAAAACCAAAATAATGTAGGCAGCAAAGATTATATAAACTAGTAGGCATGATTATGTTTCCTCTGGACAATAGACGCTGATGTATAAAGCGCAGGGCACATAATAATAGTGTGTAAAGTGAACTTGTCACTAAATCAAATTGAACATGATATTCATATATAAATTACAAAGAGCATTACGCTTGCTTTCTACTCTATGCAAGTATATATGAAGTACGAATTGTAGTGCAAAAGTATATATTTATTCAAAAATATTATTTGTATACTAAGATTAGTAATTAAAATTAATTATTATGTATTTATATATAAATATATATGTTGTTTAATTTAATTTTAATATATATTTTATATTTTAATACGTATTTTACTTTAGTAATTGATTTTAATATATATCTAATATGGTTCATATTTATTATTACTTAAAAGACCTTCATCTTTCCATCATAAATGAAATGTTAGTCTTTCTAATTAAAGCTTTTTAATTCAATTCAAATTTTAATTTGAGTTAAATATAATTTTAGTTATTGAGATATAACTCGAAAATTTTTTTTATTCTAAATCTTTTTCTGTATACAAAATTGTTTCTAAAGTTTAACTTGTTTTTAAAATTGTCCTTACTTTAGAGACCAAAATCGTACAGAAGTGGCAGTGAAAGTGGAGGCAGAGGTGGATCGTAGATAACTTCTTTTTTTCTTTCCTTTTTTCTTGTTCTTCTTTTCTCCATTCGCATGAGCCGACATACTTTCTTTTTCTTATTTTTACTTTTTTTTTTATATTTTATAATTTTTTTGTTATGAGTAATTTGGTACAAAATTTTAATATTTAATTTAAAAGGATGATTTTAAAACTTGATTTAAACCTTAGAGACAATTTTATATGCAAAATAAAGTTGAAGACGAAAAAATTTTCAACCTATACTTTAAAGACCAAAATCGTAATTGTTAACCCTTTCAATTTCTTTTAAAGGTTTTGTGCTTTTTTTGATTTGGTTTTCTTATTTTATGGAAAAAAATTATTTGCACACTAAATTAAATATTAATATCAATTATTATGTATTTATATGTAAATACATGTATAATTTAACTGATTTAATGTATATATTTTAATATATTTTTATTCTGAAAATTAATTTTAGTATACACTTTACATAATAGTTTTATGAATACAGTACAATTAAGTTAATATCTTGTCTATCATTGCCAAATTCCTTTTGAGCTAGGGTTTTGTTGTTATTATTATTATGTTTATTTTTTCCTTAGACAAACTTTTGAAACTAGGGTTAATAAATAAAGATATTAGATAGATCACGTCACATTTTTCCGTTCATAGCTACAGACTGAAAGTGAGGAATCGTTTCCATAAAGATATAATACACAAGCACGAAATTAATTAAAATGATGGATAATATAAGAGCAACTCCAATAAATTTTTTTGGAGTATCATTTTTGTATTGTTAAAAAGTAAACTAATTTAAAATTAAAATTTGTATTGAAATTGATAAATAAAATAAAACCAGTGATATTTTATAAATATAGTATCATCTTGATATAAAACTAATAATATTATTAAAAATAATATAAATTTTAATTAAATTAATATAAAAATTAGAATATTAAATATCACTTTTAGTTTAAGGTCATTATTTATTTATATATAGTCTTAACATTTTAAATAAATTATTTTATGAGATTTAAAATGAAATTAAACTTAAAATTAGTATTAGAGACGTTATAATGTTGCCGTGCATTAAGTTCTAGCTTTCGTATTTTGTTTTGCTTGTTCATTTTATGATGATTATTTATATGTTAATGCAATAAAGAACCTAGCTATATATATATAGCTCTCTTAATTCCTTTCCCGTGTGTGGACGTTAACTACTTTTAATTAATAAAAATATTATTTGTATACTAAAATTAACTATTAATATTTTGTATATAAATATATGTATAATTTAATTTATTTTAATATATATTAGCAATTAATTTTAGTGACTGATTTTAATATATACGTAGCATAGTCGTTTAATCAAATACGATAAACTTAATTACACGTAACACATGATATGATCTAATTTTCATGAGAAAGAAAATGGTGGATCTATGTATGTAGCTTGAGCGGTTTGGACCATGCTATAGATATATAAAGTCACTTTCAAACAAATCGATTATTCAAAGATTCTTTGCTGGTTTCTTCTAAAATGAGAGAGCCTACTACATACCATTGACATGTATTAATTAAATTCAAGCTAGTAAAGTGCTGGTCCCTTGTTATTTATTTTCATGCGTGATGATTTTGTATGTACATACAGCCAAACTTAATTAAAACCATCACCATCTTCTTCCCTACATTGTTGAACTTATAACAAAACATTACAGCTTGCCTATAGTGAAGAAACTCAATCCATGCAGATTGTCGATCAGATATGTGATTCTCTACGATAGGAAATAGATCCTTTCACTTTTCTTTTTTTTATCTAACTTCGTCCTGTAGTGAGATAAAAAAAATATGTGAGAAAAGATACTGTATAATAAATTACACTTAATATCATCAATTAAGAGATAAATATTGAGGCGATTTATTTTTCGTATTGTTTCTCATTTTCATAATTTTCTATATAGTGAAAGTGGATAGTAATAAGTGACATTAGGACTTAGGAGTCTCTTTTTTCTTAATTGGACTTTTTGTTTTGGTTAATGGACTGGATCTCGTGGGATTAATTTAAGTGGCTCCGAATGGATTTCTTTAATTTTTGTTATGGCATTTTTCATGGTCAACCAATTGGTTTATATATATTTGGGTATATGCATATCAAGTATCCAGCCACGGGTGGATCCAGAAAGCAACTAAGGGAGCCCAAATTTTTAAGTACAATACTTGTAAAACATGGGCTTATAAAAAACTAATTACTAAAATAAGGTCCAAAAAGAGTTTTCTAAAGAAAAAAAACTCATAAACTCCTCGTTCATCTACTTAAATAAGTGTGGAGTGTTTAAAACTGTCTTATATACATAACAGTCCATCAACTCTTAAATAAAACTCATATCTATAATGGATTAGTCATTAACCTGTCGAACTAAAAAATACTGCAGATAACCCAAAAAAAAAAACTCATAAATATTGTGTGCTATTAAATTTTATTTAACAAACATAATACATGTATATTAAAAATTAATTATTAAATTAAATATATTAAAATATAAGTATTGAATTTAAAGAAAAATAAATTAATTGATAATAATTAAACATTATTATTGGATTAAAATCCAATTACGGATGTGTGTGATTAGGTTTGGTTTTTTTTTTTTTTTTTTGGATGCGTGCGATTAGGTTTGTTTATTGTACAAAAATTTACAGAAACCAAACAGCCTCAATAACAAGCAAACAAAGTCCAATAATGAGCCAAATTCATGTTCATATCATTCCACTCATTCATAGCCCATGAAAATAGTTACCATCAAGGAAAGGAAGATTTACTTTCATGTGAACCAAAACATAAAGTAACTAAACTAGTTCTCTATTTTTTCTTTGTCTCTCTCTCTCTCTTACTCACGTGAAGCATTTCAAAAAGTAAAGCAAAGAAAGAAAAATCTTATTAGGGTTTAAATCAAAGATAAAAAAATAGGTTATCAAAATCAAATAAAAAAAAAGTCAAATAAGTTAAGACTCTAAGCAAAGATCAAATCTAAAAGCTATGCTTCATTAAAGATTGTTGAAGAAGCTTTCCCTATGCATGTACCAAACTAGTAAATTAAAAATTATAAAGTTTTGTTACAAATCAAAAATAAAAAAAAAAACTTAGAGCCAAAGTACAAATGAATAGTTCAGATTATTGAAGAAACTAAAAAGAATGAAAGAGAAGATGGTGAGTATAAATGCATGTAAAGTTCAATCAATGCTACTGCTCTATCTCTTTTCTGCATCGTTGTTGCTATTGATATTTGGGAAAAAAGAATTCAAAGTTGCTGAAGCCAAGTTTTAAGTTTTGAAAACTTTACTCTTCTATTAAATGGGTAAACGGTTAGAGATTAATCCAAGAAGTGAGAGTATAAAGTTTGAGTTTCCACAGCTTATAAAACTATGCCTTCTTCTCTTTCGTGGTTCTCTATTGAATATTCAACTTTCTTAATTTTATCTTTCTTTATTTTGATAAAAAAGGCATTAAATATGAGGAATTAAGAAAAATAATCATTGAGAGAAAAGACAAAGAGAGTTAGACATGGAAAAAGACAAATATTTATTTCAAATATCATTTGTACAGTTTTCTGTTTTGTATTTATAATCTTGAAATGATTTTCTTGTTAAATTGGATAAACACTACTTAGTGGTTGAAAATCTATGGAGTGAACTTAGTCAAATATAACTTGGATACAAATTGAGTTTGTCCCAAATAGGATTAAGTTGAATCTTAGAGAATTTGGTAAATGTAATATTTGTAAAAGATAGTGAAATTTTCATAATTATTATAGTGAAAACTGGATATAGGCCACATTACACAAGATAGTTGAATCATATATATATATATATATATATATATATATATCACTGTGTCACTCTTCCTTCTCTATTATGATTTTGGTTTTATTCTCTAAGGTAGCGTTTGTTTTCGGAGACAGGGCACAGAGGTATGGACAACATCTTTAAAAAGTGTTTGGAAGCAGAGGCATAGACACTGAACACATTGTCTCTGAGACAGTTTTTTATATTTTTGTGTCCAATCTTTTACAAAAGACAATGATGGACACAAAATTTGGATGAGAGACACGGACTTTTTTTTGATTTTTTCCTTTTATCCATAGATATTTTTCATTATTCCACTGTTACTCTTTCTTATTTTTCCTAATTTGTGTTGTTCTAGAAAACGTACTTTTTTCATGCTCTTTCTCTATCTCTACGTTTCTCCTTCTTTATTTTTTTCAGGTATTCTTTTCTTTTTATAGAATTTTTTATTGGGTTAGATAATTCATTCCTTCTTATCATTCTTGATTCAATATCATTTTAACCTTGTATTATATTATTTGATTTATAATAAAAATAACACAAATAATTAGTTTTAAAATTTTTGAAAAATAAATATTATCAAAGGTAAATTAATCTTTTAAAATACTAAAAAATTTATAAATTGTAATTAATTTTATATAACTTAAAAAAAATCAATTTTTAGATAAAAAAAATTTGGTTTTCTAAATAAAAATAGATTTTTATGTGTAAAAACTAATTTTTATTCATGTAAAAATGGATTTTTTTAAAATTGATTTTTTATTTAAAATTAATTTAGCTTATTAACCTAAACGAAATTTTTTATTAATCAAACTCAGATTTAAATTTTTGTTAATATTAGCCATATGTATTCCTACATATTAATAATAAATTTAAAAATAAAATAATTATATTTATAAATTTTATTTTAATATAAATATTATTATATAATTTTTTATTAAAATTTTTGGTCCCTTCAAACATTTTTTTCAAGTTCTACTCTCATTTTCTATTAAATTAGTTTGTGATACAGAAAATTTGGAATTACATAGTTATTTTAGTCATTTCATATAATATTTTAGTCTCCATGTGTACCCAAACATAATATTGAACATTACATTAGTGTCTTATACATTGTATCCAAACAATACACAAATAATTTTTAATATCTCCGTCTTGTTGTCTCTGTCTCAGTGTTATGTTCTGTTCTGTCTTTAAAACAAATGCTACCTAAAAGACAAAATATTGTGTCTTCTACTTATTCAATCCAGTAAGTCGTCATAACAACTTTGCTTATTCATAATTTTGTTTTGGCTTTTCTATCGATAAGAGACGAAATAAATTAAAGTGTCTCAAGCGTTTTCAACAAAAGCAGACTTAAAAGATTTTTAAATTTCTTTCAATTTGAAGTAAAAATAAATAAAATAAAAAGAGGTTTAAATTCAAGTCAATCTCATTTTCTAAACTACTGATAATCATCAATAAAATATATATTAAAAATATTAAAATAGTATATATTTATATATAAATTTCAATACATACGGCGGACTGATTTAATAACTAATTTCTTATTTATACCATATCAATTTGTTTATGCAATATCAGATATATAGAATTTTAGGACAAAGTACCTAATTAAATAAATTGAGTGAATCTTTTATCTAAATACACAAAAGAGAAACTTGTTACGTACATGTGTATTTTTACTATTATGTAAATCGTGATAGCCAACTACGGTTTTTAATTTCTACATAAACCGTGGCTATCAGGGATGGATTATGGTGGGAACACATTGGGCGTAAACCATGGCTGATTGCAACGGATTAGGAAGGAAAAAAAGTTAGGCATAAACCGTGGTAGCCTCCCACGGTTTATGAAGGCAGCAAAATGTACATAAAACATTGTGACTGATGAGCGGATAATTTATATGCTTTTTGGCATTGTTTTTAGTATGTTTTTAGTATGATTTAGTTAGTTTTTAGTATATTTTTATTAGTTTTTAGTTAAATTCACTTTTCTGGACTTTACTATGAGTTTATGTATTTTTCTGTGATTTCAGGTATTTTCTGGCTGAAATTGAGGGATCTGAGCAAAAAAAATCTGATTTAGAGGCTGAAAAGGACTGCAGATGCTGTTGGATTCTGACCTCCCTGCACTCGAAGTAGATTTTCTGGAGCTACAGAAGCCCAATTGGCGCGCTCTCAACGGCGTTGGAAAGTAGACATCCTGGGCTTTCCAGCAATGTATAATAGTCCATACTTTGCCCGAGATTTGATGGCCCAAACCGGCGTTGCAAATCGGCCTCAGAATTTCCAGCGTTTAACGCTGGAACTGGCATAAAAATTGGAGTTAAACGCCCAAACTGGCATGAAAGCTGGCGTTTAACTCCAGAAAAGGTCTCTACACATGAAAACTTCAATGCTCAGCCCAAGCACACACTAAGTGGACCCAGAAGTGGATTTTACGTCATTTACTCATTCCTGTATACCCTAGGTTACTAGTTCACTATTAATAGGATCTTTGACATTGTATCTGTACCTCATGACACTTTACACATTTCTTTGTGTACTTCTTACAGCATGAGTCTCTAAACCCCATGGTTGGGGGTGAGGAGCTCTGCTGTGTCTTGATGGATTAATGCAATTACTACTGTTTCTTATTCAATCATGCTTGCTTCCGTTCTAAGATATCACTTGTTCTTAACCCGGATGAATGTGATGACCCGTGACACTCATCATATTCTCAACTATGAACGCGTGCCTGACAACCACCTCCGTTCTACTTTCGAGTGAGTAGATATCTCTTGGATTCTTTAATCAGAATCTTCGTGGTATAAGCTAGAATTGATGGCGGCATTCAAGAGAATCCGGAAGGTCTAAACCTTGTCTGTGGTATTCTGAGTAGGATTCAATGATTGAATGACTGTGACGAGCTTCAAACTCCTGAGGGCGGGGCGTTAGTGACAGACGCAAAAAATCATTGGATTCTATTCCGGCCTGATTGAGAACCGACAGATGGATAGCCGTGCCGTGACAGGGTGCGTTGAACATTTCCACTGAGAAGATGGGAGGTAGCCATTGACAACGGTGAAACCCTACATACAGCTTGCCATGGAAGGAGCCTTGCGTGTTTGATGAAGAAGACAGTAGGAAAGCAGAGATTCAGAAGATGGAGCATCTCCAAAACCTCAACCTGTTCCCCATTACTGCAAAACAAGTACTTATTTCATGTTCTTTTACTTTTCACAATCAACCCTGATAATCTTTGATATCCTGACTAAGATTTACAAGATAACCATAGCTTGCTTCAAGCCGACAATCTCCGTGGGATCGACCCTTACTCACATAAGGTATTACTTGGATGACCCAGTGCACTTGCTGGTTAGTTGTGCGGGATTGCAAAAGTGTGATTGCAATTTCGTGCACCAAGTTTTTGGCACCGTTGCCGGGGATTGTTCGAGTTTGGACAACTGACGGTTTATCTTGTTGCTTAGATTAGGACTGTTTTATTTTTGTTGGTTTAGAGCCTTTTAGCTGAGTCTAGTTTCATATTTTAGGTTTGGTGTCAATTGCATGCTTTTGTTTTTCTTCTAATTTTCGAATTTGCATGTCTTTAGTCCCTTTTTGATCCGTAAAAATTCTAAGTTTGGTGTCCTCTTTGTGTTTTTTCGTTAAAATTTTCGAAAAATTGTGTTTAATTTTCTAAAAATTTTAAGTTTGGTGTCATTTTGTTGTTTTTCTCTTTCTTCATTCAAAAATCAAATCTTTTTCATAAATTTTTCTCAATCATATCTTTCTAATTGCTAATCTCAAAATCTTTTCAATTAACTAATTGATTCAGTTTTCAATTTGCTTTGATCTTATTCTCTTTTAATTTTCGAATTTTTATTTTATTTTTCTTTTGTTTTATTTTATTTTATCTTTTTCGGATAATTCAAAAAAAAAAATTTATCTATTTGCAATCCATATCATTACCCTTTATCCATTATGGACCTAAGTGGGATTGATCAGTCCAGAAGGACTCTGGGGTCATATACCAACCCCATTACAGCTGCATATGGGAGTAGCATCTGTACACCTCCCATCAAAGCAAGCAGCTTTGAGCTAAATCCTCAACTCATTATCATAGTGCAGCAAAATTGCCAGTATTTCGGTCTTCCACAGGAAGAACCTACTGAGTTTCTGGCATAGTTCTTACAAATTGCTGACACAGTATATGATAAAGAGGTGGATCAGGATGTCTACAGACTGTTACTATTTCCATTTGCTGTAAAAGATCAAGCTAAAAGGTGGTTGAATAACCAACCTACAGCAAGCATAAAGACATGGAAACAGTTATCAGACAAATTTCTGAATCATTTTTACCCTCCAAAGAGGATGACACAGCTAAGGCTGGACATCCAAGGCTTTAAACAAGAGGATAATGAATCCCTTTATAATGCCTGGGAGAGGTATAGAGGTATGCTAAGAAAATGCCCCTCTGAAATGTTTTCAGAGTGGGTACAGTTAGACATCTTCTACTATGGGCTTACAGAAAAAGCTCAGATGTCTTTAGACCAGCTGGTGGATCTATACACATGAGGAAGACAATTGAAGAGGCTCAAGAGCTTATAGACACTGTTGCTAGAAACCAATACTTATACTCTAGCAATGAGTTCTCTCCAAAAGAGGAAGTCATGGCAGTAGTCACTGATCCTAATCCTCAAGAACAGATGATTGAGCTTAATCAACAATTGCTCCTGATGACAGAACAGTTAGCAGAATTTAAAGAAATGCTCCATGAAACTAAAGTTGCTAACAAGAACATAGAACTGCAGTTGAATCAAGCAAAACAGCAGATATCTAAACAGATAACAGGAGAGTGTCAAGCAGTTCAACTGAGGAGTGGGAAGACACTGAACAACACCACTCAAAAGAGCAAAAAGTCAAATAGGAACAATTGACAGAGGATAACCAAATCACTGTTCAAAATCCCTCTGAGGACAGTAAGAGCCTAGAGAAGAATGCTAGTGGCGTTCAAACGCCAGAAAGGGAAGGAAAGCTGGCGTTAAACGCCCATTCCCTGCCCAGTTCTGGCGTTCAAACGCCAGAAAAGGGGGAAAAGTTGGCATTTAACGCCCATTTTCCACCCAATCTTGGCGTTCAGACGCCAAGGGAGGATCAGACACCTGAGAGTGCTGACAGTAATCCCTCTAAAAAGGATTCTTCAACCACTTCTGTAAGGAACAAGCCTACAGCAACTAAGGTTGAAGAATATAAAGCCAAGATGCCTTATCCTCAGAAACTCTGCCAAGCGGAGCAGGATAAGCAATTTGCCCGCTTTGCAGATTATCTCAGGACTCTTGAAATAAAGATTCCATTTGCAGAGGCACTTGAGCAAATACCTTCTTATGCTAAGTTCATGAAAGAGATCTTAAGTCATAAGAAGGATTGGAAAGAAAAAAAAGTATTTCTCACTGAAGAATGCAGTGCAGTCATTCTGAAAAGCCTACCAGAAAAGCTTCAAGATCCAGGAAGCTTTATGATACCATGCACATTAGAAGGCGCTTGCACCAAGACAGCCCTATGTGATCTTGGAGCAAGCATCAATCTAATACCTGCATCCACTATCAGAAAGCTTGGGTTGACTGGAGAAGTCAAACCAACCCGGATATGCCTCAAACTTGCTGATGGCTCCATTAAACATCCATCAGGCATAATAGAGGATATGATTGTCAAGGTCGGGCCATTTGCCTTTCCAATTGACTTTGTGGTGCTGGAAATGGAGGAGCACAAAAGTGCAACTCTCATTCAAGGAAGACCTTTCCTAGCAACTGGACGAACTCTCATTGATGTACAAAAAGGGGAAGTAACCCTGAGAGTCAATGAGATGAGTTCAAGTTGAATGCTGTAAAAGCTATGCAGCATCCAGACACACCAAATGACTGCATGGGCGCTGACATTATTGACTCTCTGGTAGAAGAGATCAATATGACTGAAAGCCTAGAATCAGAGCTTGAAGACATCTTCAAGGATGTTCAACCTGATCAAGAAGAACCACAGGAAACAAAGGAATTTTCGAAAATTCCTCAGGAGGAGGATAAGCCTCCCAAACCTGAACTCAAACCACTACCACTATCCCTGAAGTATGCATTTCTGGGAGAGGTGACACTTTTCCAGTGATTATAAGCTCTGCTTTGAATCCACGGAAGAGGAAGCATTGATTCAAGTGCTAAGGACACACAAGACAGCTCTTGGGTGGTCCATAAGTGATCTTAAGGGCATTAGCCTAGCTAGATGCATGCACAAGATCCTGTTAGAGGATAATGCCAAACCAATGGTCCAACCACAGAGGAGGCTAAATCCAGCCATGAAGGTGGTGCAGAAAGAGGTTACTAAATTACTAGAGGCTGGGATTATTTATCCTATTTCTGATAGCCCCTGGGTGAGCCCTGTCCAAGTTGTCCCCAAAAAGGGAGGTATGACAGTGGTTCATAATGAAAAAAATGAACTGGTTCCTACAAGAACAGTCACAGGGTGGCGTATGTGTATTGACTACAGAAGGCTCAATACAGCCACCAGAAAGGATCATTTTCCTTTACCGTTCATAGACCAAATGCTAGAAAGACTAGCTGGTCATGATTACTGCTTTTTGGATGGCTATTCAGGTTACAACCAAATTGCAGTAGATCCTCAGGACCAAGAGAAAACAGCATTTACTTGCCCTTCTGGCGTGTTTGCCTACAGAAGGATGCCTTTTGGTCTGTGTAATGCTCCTGCAACCTTTCAGAGATACATGCTATCCATCTTCTCTGATATGGTGGAGAAATTCCTGGAAGTCTTCATGGATGACTTCTCAGTATATGGAGACTCATTCAGCTCCTGTCTTAATCACCTAGCACTTGTCCTGAAAAGGTGCCAAGAGACTAACCTTGTTTTAAACTGGGAGAAATGTCACTTTATGGTGACTGAAGGAATTGTCCTTGGGCACAAAATTTCAGGCAGGGGAATAGAGGTGGATAAGGCAAAGGTAGAGGTAATTGAAAAATTACCACCACCTGCCAATGTTAAGGCAATCAGAAGCTTTCTGGGGCATGCAGGATTCTACAGAAGGTTCATAAAGGATTTTTCAAAAATTGCAAAACCTTTGAGTAACCTGCTAGCTGCTGACACGCCATTTGTGTTTGACACACAGTGTCAGCAGGCGTTTGAGACCCTGAAAGCTAAGCTGGTCACAGCACCAGTCATCTCTGCACCAGATTGGACATTGCCATTTGAATTAATGTGTGATGCTAGTGACCATGCCATTGGTGCAGTGTTGGGACAGAGGCATAACAAGCTTCTGCATGTCATTTATTATGCCAGCCGTGTTCTAAATGATGCACAGAAGAATTACACAACCACAGAAAAATTACTTGTAGTGGTCTATGCCATTGACAAGTTTAGATCTTATCTAGTGGGATCAAAGGTAATTGTGTACACTGACCATGCTGCTCTTAAATACTTACTCACAAAGCAGGATTCAAACCCAGGCTTATAAGATGGGTGTTGCTTCTGCAAGAGTTTGATATAGAAATAAGAGACAGAAAAGGAACAGAGAACCAAGTAGCTGATTATCTGTCCCGAATAGAACCAGTAGCTGGGACGTCCCTCCCTTCTACTGAGATCTCTGAGACTTTCCCAGATGAGCAACTCTTTGCCATTCAGGAAGCTCCATGGTTTGCAGATATTGCAAACTATAAAGCTGTGAGGTTCATACCCCAGGAGTACAGCAGAGTGCAAAGAAAGAAATTAATTTCAGATGCCAAGTACTACCTATGGGAGCCATATCTCTTTAAGAGATGTGCAGACGGAATGATCCGCAGATGTGTACCCAGAGAAGAAGCACAAAGGATCCTATGGCATTGCCATGGATCACAGTATGGAGGACATTTTGGAAGTGAGCGAACAGCCACTAAAGTCCTCCAATGTGGCTTCTACTGGCCTACTCTCTATAAAGATTCCCGAGAGTTTGTACGTAACTGTGACAGTTGCCAAAGAGCTGGTAACTTGCCTCACGGATATGCCATGCCTCAACAAGGAATATTAGAGATAGAATTGTTTGATGTATGGGGAATTGACTTCATGGGTCCATTTCCACCATCATACTCAAACACTTACATTCTGGTGGCAGTGGACTATGTATCTAAGTGGGTAGAAGCAATTGCTACACCCACTAATGATACCAAGACCGTGCTGAAATTCCTCCAGAAACACATCTTCAGCAGGTTTGGTGTTCCCAGAGTACTAATCAGTGACGGGGCACTCATTTCTACAATAGACAACTATACTCTGTTATGGTCAGATATGGAATTAGCCACAAAGTGGCAACTCCGTATCATCCAGACAAATGGGCAAGTTGAAGTCTCTAACAGAGAACTGAAAGGAATCCTAGAACGGACTGTGATAGCTCAAAGAAGGATTGGGCAAAGAGTTTGGATGATGCTCTGTGGGCATACAGAACAGCATTCAAGACTCCTATAGAAACCTCTCCATACCAACTAGTGTATGGGAAGGCCTGTCATCTGCCCGTGGAACTGGAACATAAAGCCTACTGGGCAACCAGGTTCCTAAACATGGATGCTCAGTTAGCTGGTGAAAAAAGATTGCTCCAGCTAAATGAGCTAGAGGAATTCAGACTCAATGCCTTTTGGTGCACGAAATTGCAATAACACTTTTGCAATCCCGCACAACTAACCAGCAAGTGCACTGGGTCGTCCAAGTAATACCTTGCGTGAGCAAGGGTCGATCCCACGGAGATTGTCGGCTTGAAGCAAGCTATGGTTATCTTGTAAATCTTAGTCAGGATATCAGAAATTATCAGGATTGATTGTAAAAAGCAAAAGAACATGTAATGGTTACTTGTATTGCAGTAATGGAGAATGGGTTGAGGTTTGGAGATGCTCCATCTTCCGAATCTCTGCTTTCCTACTGTCTTCTTCATCAAACGCATGTCTCCTTCCATGGCAAGCTCGTGTAGGGTCTCACTGTTGTCAGCAGCTACCTCCCATCCGCGCAGTGAAAGCTAATGCACACACTCTGTCACAGTGCTGCCAATCACCGGTTTGGTTCCCTCCCCTACCGGAATAGAATCACTCTTTTGCGTCTGTCACTAACGCCCAGTAGGTTACAGGTTTGAAGCACGTCACAGTCATTCAATCATTGAATCCTACTCAGAATACCACAGACAAGGTTTAGACCTTCCGGACTCTCTTGAATGCTGCCATCAGGTCCTGCCTATACCACGAAGATTCCGATTAAAGAACCCAAGAGATAACTACTCAATCTAAGATAGAACAGAGGTGGTTGTCAGGCACGTGTTCATGGTTGAGAATGATGATGATTGTCACGGATCATCACATTCATCCGGATTAAGAACAAGTGTTATCTTAGAATGGAAGCAAGCATGATTGAATAAGAAACAGTAGTAATTGCATTAATCCATCAAGACACAGCAGAGCTCCTCACCCCCAACCATGGGGTTTAGAAACTCATGCTGTGGAAGAAAATGTGTACAATGTCATAAGGTCACATCCGGTACTGATACAATGTCAAAAGATCCTATAAGTAGTAACTAGTGTCCTAAGGTTTACAGAATTGAGTAAATGACAGAAAAATCCACTTCCGGGCCCACTTGGTGTGTGCTTGGGCTGAGCATTGAAGCTTTTATGTGTAGAGACGTTTTCTGGAGTTAAACGCCAGCTTTCATGCCAGTTTGGGCGTTTAACTCCAGTTTTTATGCCAGTTCCGGCGTTTAACGCTGGAATTTCTGTAGGTGACTTTGAGCGCCGGTTTGGACCATCAAATCTTGGGCAAAGTATGGACTATTATATATTTCTGGAAAGCCCAGGATGTCTACTTTCCAATGCCGTTGAGAGCGCGCCAATTGGGTTTCTGTAGATCCAGAAAATCCACTTCGAGTGCAGGGAGGTCAGAATCCAACAGCATCTGCAGTCCTTTTCAGTCTCTGGATCAGATTTTTGCTCAAGACCCTCAATTTCAGTCAGAAAATACCTGAAATCACAGAAAAACACACAAACTCATAGTAAAGTCCAGAAAAGTGAATTTTAATTAAAAACTAATAAAAATATACTAAAACTAACTAAAAGATACTAAAAACATACTAAAAACAATGCCAAAAAGCATACAAATTATCCGCTCATCACAACACCAACTTAAATTGTTGCTTGTCCCCAAGCAACTGAAAATCAAAATAGGATAAAAAGAAGAATATACTATAGACTCCAAAATATCAAAGAAACATAGCTCCAATCAGATGAGCGGGACTAGTAGCTTTTTGCCTCCGAACAGTTTTGGCATCTCACTCTATCCTTTGAAGTTCAGAATGATTGGCATCTATAAGAACTCAGAACTTAGATAGTGTTATTGATTCTCCTAGTTAAGTATATTGATTCTTGAACATAGCTAGTGTATGAGTCTTGGCTGTGGCCCAAAGCACTCTATCTTCCAGTATTACCACCGGATACATACATGCCACAGACACATAATTGGGTGAACCTTTTTTTTGATTGTGACTCAGCTTTGCTAAAGTCCCCAATTAGAGGTGTCCAGGGTTCTTAAGCACACTCTTGTGCCTTGGATCACAACTTTATTCCTTTCTTTTTCTCTTCTCTTTTTTTTTCGAAATTTTTTTTTTCACTGCTTTTTCTTGCTTCAAGAATCAATTTGATGATTTTTCAGATCCTCAATAACAGTTCTCTTTCTCCTCATTCTTTCAAGAGCCAACAAATTTAACATTCTTAAAAACAACAAATTCAAAAGACATATGCACTGTTCAAGCATTCATTCAGAAAACAAAAAGTATTGTCACCACATCAAACTAATCAACTAGTTTCAGAGATAAATTTCGAAATCCTGTACTTCTTGTTCTTTTGTGATTAAAGCATTTTTCATTTAAGAGAGGTGATGGATTCATAGGACATTCTAACTTTAGGCATAACTTTAATTTTATTAATTATGAATTAAGAACAAGACTCAAAAATAAATATAAGATGAAACAAAATAAAAAAAACGAAAACAATAGGTACTAATGATAGAGGTTTTCACAGAGTTAGGACTCAACAACCTTGATTTTGAGAAGTGGATGCTCCCTCAGCTTGAGAGGAGAGCTTTTGGCGTTTCAGCTCTTGGAGTTCACGCCCCTGCTTCTCTTGTTCCTTCAGCAATTTGCAGAGCATGCAGTTCTGATTCTGCTGTTCTTCCTTCAGTTGCTCCATAGTCTCTTGCAGCTTGTTAATAGATGCTTCTAGGCTGGACCAGTAGTCAATTCTTGGGAATTCAGGGAGGAATTCCTGCGCCCTCCTCTTGATGGAGTTGTCTTGCACTTGTCCTTCCATTGACTTCTTGGTGATTGGTGTTCAATGGGTATGAACTCATCTACTCCCATCTTCACCCCAGCCTCTTTACAGAGCAAGGAAATCAAGCTTGGGTAAGCCAGTTGGCCTCAGTGGAATTCTTATTTGCAATGGTGTAGATCTCACAAGCAATCACATGATGACCTCCACTTCTTTTCCAAGCATAATGCAATGAATCATCACTGCTCTCTTGATGGTGACCTCAGAACGGTTGCTAGTGGGCAATATGGAACGCCCAATGAAGTCTAGCCAACCTCTTGCAATTGGCTTGAGGTCTCCCCTCTTGATTGGTTTGGGACACCCTTAGAATTGGTTATCCACTTAGTTCCAGGGAGGCATATGTCCTCTAGAACTTGATCCAACCCCTTATCTACTCTCACCATCCTCCTATTAAAGGAATCAGGATCATCTTGTAGTTGAGGCAACTTGAATATTTCTCTTATTTTGTCCAGATGGAAGTATATAACTTTCCCTCTGACCATGGTTCTATGGGTATGGTAAGCAGTTCCAGTCATTCTCTGCTTATCTGTTAGCCACAGATTTGAGTAGAATTCCTGAACCATGTTCCTTCCAACCTTTGTCTCAGGATTGGTTAGAACTTCCCATCCTCTATTTCGAATTTGCTCTTGGATCCCCGGATATTCATCTTCTTTCAGATCAAACTTAACTTCCGGGATCACTGACCTCAGACCCATTATTTTATGATAATGGTCTTCATGTTCTTTGGTTAAGAACTTCTCTTCATTCCAAAGATTCTTTGGATTAGTCTCTTTCTTTCCTCTTGAGTTGGTTTGTTTTCCCTTGGGAGCCATGATCTTGATAGATTTTGGCTTAGTGATCACGGAAAAGCACACCAAACTTAGAGGTTTTGCTTGTCCTCAAGCAAAAAGAAAGAAAGAAGAGAAGAGAGAGAGAGAGAGAGGATATTCGAATGGTGTGAGGAAGGAGGGTGAGGAACGTTCATTTATAGAGTGGGGGGGAGAGATTTTCGAAAACAAAGAGAGATTTGAAAGGAAATTTGAAAAGATTTTGAAAAATTTGAGAAAAGGGTGAGTTTTTGAAGAAGATTTGAGATTATTTTGAAATAGATTTGAAGAATGGTTTTGATTTGTGAAGATTTGAAAGTGAATGATGAAAGGTGAAGTGCATTTATGTAGAAGATTATGGGTAAAAAGAGGAAAGTTTGAAAAAATTTGAGTTGAAAACGAAAATGTGGTCCCCCCACCTTTCTGGCGTTAAACGCCCAGAATGGTACCCATTCTGGCGTTTAACGCCCACTTGGCACCCTTTTTGGGCGTTTAACGCCCAGCCAGGTACCCTGGCTGGCGTTAAACGCCAGAAAACCTTCCTCACTGGGCGTTTTTCTGAACGCCCAGTGATGCTGCACACCTGGCGTTAAACGCCCAGAATGGTACCCATTCTGGCGTTTAACGCCCAAAATGGTACCATTACTGGCGTTAAACGCCCAAAATGCCTCTTACTGGCGTTTTTTCGCCAGTAAGCTCATTTCCTCTGCTTTTTGAGCTGAATCCTTCTGTAACTCTGTGAATTCCTTCATTTTTGATACTTGCCTCTGTAAGAACAATTCATACAACTTCCTAATGACTGGGTTGCCTCCCAGCAAGCGCTTCTTTACTGTCTTTAGCTGGACTTTCACTGAGAATCACTCAAGTCTCAGTTTTGAGCATTCCTGCTCAAAATTTCCGTCAAGATAGTGCTTGATTCTCTGTCCATTAACAATGAACTTCTTGTCAGAATCAGTATCTTGAAGCTCAACATATCCATATGGTGATACTCCTGTAATCACATACGGACCCCTCCACCGGGATTTGAGCTTTCCTGGAAACAGTTTGAGCCTGGAGTTGAAGAGCAGAACTTTTTGTCCTGGCTCAAAGACTCTGGTTGACAATCTCTTGTCATGCCATTTCTTTGCCTTTTCCTTATAAATTTTTGCATTTTCAAAGGCATTGAGTCTGAACTCTTCTAGCTCATTCAGCTGGAGCAGTCTTTTCTCACCAGCTAACTGTGCATCCATGTTTAGGAATCTGGTTGCCCAGTAGGCTTTATGTTCCAGTTCCACAGGCAAATGACAGGCCTTCCCATATACTAATTGGTATGGAGAGGTGCCTATAGGAGTCTTGAATGCTGTTCTGTATGCCCACAGAGCATCATCCAAGCTCTTTGCCCAATCCTTTCTTCGGGCTATCACAGTCCGTTCTAGGATTCTTTTTAGCTCTCTGTTAGAGACTTCAGCTTGCCCATTTGTCTGTGGATGATACGGAGTTGCCACTTTATGGCTGATTCCATATCTAACCATAGCAGAGTATAGCTGTTTATTGCAGAAATGAGTGCCCCCATCACTGATTAGCACTCTGGGGACGCCAAATCTGCTGAAAATGTTCTTCTGGAGGAATTTCAGTACGGTCTTAGTATCATTAGTGGGTGTAGCTACTGCTTCTACCCACTTAGATACATAGTCCACTGCCACCAGAATGTAAGTGTTTGAGTATGATGGTGGGAATGGCCCCATGAAGTCAATTCCCCATACATCAAACAACTCTATCTCTAATATCCCTTGTTGAGGCATGGCATATCCATGAGGCAGGTTACCAGCTCTTTGGCAACTGTCACAGTTACGCACAAACTCTCGGGAATCTTTATAGAGAGTAGGCCAGTAGAAGCCACATTGGAGGACTTTAGTGGCTGTTCGCTCACTTCCAAAGTGTCCTCCATACTGTGATCCATGGCAGTGCCATAGGATCCTCTGTGCTTCTTCTCTGGGTACACACCTGCGGATCACTCCGTCAGCACATTTCTTAAAGAGATATGGTTCATCCCAGAGGTAGTACTTGGCATCTGAAATTAATTTCTTTCTCTGCATGTAACTGTACTCCTTGGGTATGAACCTCACAGCTTTATAGTTTGCAATATCTGCAAACCATGGAGCTTCCTGAATGGCAAAGAGTTGCTCATCTGGGAAAGTCTCGGAGATCTCAGTAGAAGGGAGGGACGCCCCAGCTACTGGTTCTATTCTGGACAGATGATCAGCTACTTGATTCTCTGTCCCTTTTCTGTCTCTTATTTCGATATCAAACTCTTGCAGAAGCAACACCCATCTGATAAGCCTGGGTTTTGAATCCTGCTTTGTGAGTAAGTATTTAAGAGCAGCATGGTCAGTGTACACAATCACTTTGGATCCTACTAGGTAGGATCTAAACTTGTCAATGGCATAAACCACTACAAGTAATTCTTTTTCTGTGGTTGTGTAATTTTTCTGTGCATCATTTAGAACACGACTAGCATAATAAATGACATGCAGAAGTTTATTATGCCTCTGTCCCAACACTGCACCAATGGCATGATCACTGGCATCACACATTAATTCAAATGGTAATGCCCAATCTGGTGCAGAGATAACTGGTGCTGTGACCAACTTAGCTTTCAGGGTCTCAAATGCCTGCAGACACTCATTATCAAAGATAAATGGAGTGTCAGCAGCTAGCAGATTACTCAGAGGTTTGGCAATTTTCGAAAAATCCTTGATAAACCTTCTGTAAAATCCTGCATGTCCCAGAAAGCTTCTGATTGCCTTAACATTGGCAGGTGGTGGTAATTTTTCAATTACCTCTACCTTTGCCTTATCCACCTCTATTCCCCTGCTTGAAATTTTGTGCCCAAGGACAATTCCTTCAGTCACCATAAAGTGACATTTCTCCCAGTTTAAAACCAGGTTAGTCTCTTGGCATCTTTTCAGGACAAGTGATAGGTGGTTAAGACAGGAGCTAAATGAGTCTCCATATACTGAGAAGTCATCCATGAAGACTTCCAGAAATTTCTCTACCATATCTGAGAAGATAGAGAGCATGCACCTTTGGAAGGTTGCAGGTGCATTGCACAGACCAAAAGGCATTCTTCTATAGGCAAACACGCCTGAAGGGCAGGTGAATGCTGTTTTTTCTTGGTCCTGAGGATCTACTGCAATTTGGTTGTAGCCTGAATAGCCATCCAAAAAGCAGTAGTAATCATGGCCAGCTAGTCTTTCTAGCATTTGGTCTATGAATGGTAAAGGAAAATGATCCTTTCTGGTGGCTGTATTGAGCCTTCTGTAGTCAATACACATGCGCCACCCTGTGACTGTTCTTGTAGGAACCAGTTCATTTTTTTCATTATGAACCACTGTCATGCCTCCCTTTTTGGGAACAACTTGGACAGGGCTCACCCAGGGGCTATCAGAAATAGGATAAATAATCCCAGCCTCTAGTAATTTAGTGACCTCTTTCTGCACCACCTCCTTCATGGCAGGATTTAGCCTCCTCTGTGGTTGAACAACTGGTTTGGCATTATCCTCCAACAGGATCTTGTGCATGCATCTAGCTGGGCTAATGCCCTTGAGATCACTTATGGACCACCCAAGAGCTGTCTTGTGCGTCCTCAGCACTTTAATCAGTGCTTCCTCTTCCTGTGGATTTAAAGCAGAGCTTATAATCACTGGAAAAGTGTCACCCTCTCCCAGAAATGCATATTTCAGGGATGGTGGTAGAGGTTTGAGTTCAGGTTTGGGAGGCTTATCCTCCTCCTGAGGAATTTTCGAGAATTCCTTTACTTCCTCTAGTTCTTCCTGATCAGGTTGAGCATCTTTGAAGATGTCCTCAAGCTCTGATTCTAGGCTTTCAGCCATATTGATCTCTTCTACCAGAGAATCAATAATGTCAACGTCCATGCAGTCTTCTGGTGTGTCTGGATGCTGCATAGCTTTTACAGCATTCAACTTGAACTCATCCTCATTGACTCTCAGGGTTACTTCCCCTTTATGTACATCAATGAGAGTTCGTCCAGTTGCTAGGAAAGGTCTTCCTAGAATGAGAGTTGCACTCTTGTGCTCCTCCATTTCCAGCACCACAAAGTCAGTTGGAAAGGCAAATGGCCCAACCTTGACAATCATGTCCTCTATTATGCCTGATGGGTGTTTAATGGAACCATCAGCAAGCTGGAGGCATATCCTGGTTGGTTTGACTTCTCCAGTCAACCCAAGCTTTCTGATAGTGGATGCAGGTATTAGATTTATGCTTGCTCCAAGATCACATAAGGCTATCTTGGTGCAGGCACCTTCTAATGTGCAGGGTATCATAAAGCTTCCAGGATCTTGAAGCTTTTCTGGTAAGCTTTTCAAAATGACTGCACTGCATTCTTCAGTGAGAAACACTTTTTCAGTTTCTCTCCAATCCTTCTTATGGCTTAAGATCTCTTTCATGAACTTAGCATAAGAGGGTATTTGCTCAAGTGCCTCTGCAAACGGAATCTTTATTTCAAGAGTCCTTAGATAGTCTGCAAAGCGGGCAAATTGCTTATCCTGTTCCGCTTTGCGGAGTTTCTGAGGATAAGGCATCTTGGCTTGATATTCTTCAACCTTAGATGCTGCAGGTTTATTCCTTACAGAAGTGGTTGAAGAAGCCTTGTTAGGGGGATAATCACCAGAACTCTCAGGTGCCTGATTCTCCTTGGGCGTTTGAACGCCAGGAGTGGATGAAGTTTGGGCGTTAAACGCCAACTTCTCCCCCTTTTCTGGCGTTTGAACGCCAGAACTGGGCAGGGAATGGGCGTTTAACGCCAACTTTCCTTCCCTTTCTGGCGTTTGAACGCCAATAATATTCCTCTCTGGGCTCTTACTGTCCTCAGAGGGATTTTGAACAGTGGCTTGGTCATCCTCTGTCAACTGTTCCTTATTTGGCTTTTTGCTCTTTTGAACAGTGTTATTCAAGGTCTTTCCACTCCTCAATTGAACTGCTTGGCACTCCTCTATTATCTGTTTAGATATTTGCTGTTTTGCTTGATTCAACTGCAGTTCTATGCTCTTGTTAGCAACCTTAGTATCATGGAGCATTTCTTTAAATTCTGCTAACTGTTCTGCCATCAGGAGCAATTGTTGATTAAGCTCATTCATCTGTTCTTGAGGATTAGGATCAGTGACTAAGGCCATGACCTCCTCTTTTGGAACGAACTCATTGCTAGAATATAAGTATTGGTTTCTAGCAACAGTGTCTATAAGCTCTTGAGCTTCTTCAATTGTCTTCCTCATGTGTATAGATCCACCAGCTGAGTGGTCTAAAGACATCTGAGCTTTTTCTGTGAGCCCATAGTAGAAGATGTCTAACTGTACCCATTCTAAAAACATTTCAGAGGGGCATTTTCTAAGCATACCTCTATACCTCTCCCAGGCATTATAAAGGGATTCATTATCCTCTTGTTTAAAGCCTTGGATGTCCAGCCTTAGCTGTGTCATCCTTTTTGGAGGGTAAAAATGATTCAGGAATTTGTCTGATAACTGTTTCCATGTCTTTATGCTTGCTGTAGGTTGGTTATTTAACCACCTTTTAGCTTGATCTTTTACAGCAAATGGAAACAGTAATAGTCTGTAGACATCCTGATCTACCTCTTTATCATGTACTGTGTCAGCAATTTGTAAGAACTGTGCCAGAAACTCAGTAGGTTCTTCCTGTGGAAGACCGGAATACTGGCAATTTTGCTGCACTATGATAATGAGTTGAGGGTTTAGCTCAAAGCTGCTTGCTTTGATGGGAGGTATACAGATGCTACTCCCATATGCAGCTGTAATGGGGTTAGCATAAGACCCCAGAGTCCTCTTGGACTGATTAATTCCACTTAAGTCCATAATGGACAAAAGGGAAATGAGAATAGTTGCAAAGAGATAAATTTTGTTTATTTTTTTTTTTTGAAATAGCCGAAAAAAAAGAAAATTAAAATAAAATAAAATAAGATAAAAGAAAAATAAAATAAAATTCGAAAATCAAAATAAAATAAGATCAGAGCAAATTGAGAACTGAATCAATTAGTAAAGAAAAAGATTTTGAAAACAGCAATTAAGAAGATATGATTGAAAACTTTTTATGAAAAAGATTTGATTCTTAAAAAGAGGAAAGAGAAAAACACAAAAAGACACCAAACTTAAAATTTTAGAAAATCAAACACTAATTTTTTTCGAAATTTTAAAGAGAAAAACATAAAGGGGACACCAAACTTAGAACTTTTATGAATCAAAAAGGGACTAAGAACATGCAAGAATCGAAAATTAAAAGAAAGACAAAAGCATGCAAATGACACCAAACTTAGAATATGAAACTAGACTCAACTAAAAGACTCTAAACCAACAAAAATAAAACAGTCCTAATCTAAGCAACAAGACAAGCCGTCAGTTGTCCAAACTCGAACAATCCCCGGCAACGGCGCCAAAAACTTGGTGCACGAAATTGCAATAACACTTTTGCAATCCCGCACAACTAACCAGCAAGTGCACTGGGTCGTCCAAGTAATACCTTGCGTGAGCAAGGGTCGATCCCACGGAGATTGTCGGCTTGAAGCAAGCTATGGTTATCTTGTAAATCTTAGTCAGGATATCAGAAATTATCAGGATTGATTGTAAAAAGCAAAAGAACATGTAATGGTTACTTGTATTGCAGTAATGGAGAATGGGTTGAGGTTTGGAGATGCTCCATCTTCCGAATCTCTGCTTTCCTACTGTCTTCTTCATCAAACACGCATGTCTCCTTCCATGGCAAGCTCGTGTAGGGTCTCACTGTTGTCAGCAGCTACCTCCCATCCGCGCAGTGAAAGCTAATGCACACACTCTGTCACAGTGCTGCCAATCACCGGTTTGGTTCCCTCCCCTACCGGAATAGAATCACTCTTTTGCGTCTGTCACTAACGCCCAGTAGGTTACAGGTTTGAAGCACGTCACAGTCATTCAATCATTGAATCCTACTCAGAATACCACAGACAAGGTTTAGACCTTCCGGACTCTCTTGAATGCTGCCATCAGGTCCTGCCTATACCACGAAGATTCCGATTAAAGAACCCAAGAGATAACTACTCAATCTAAGATAGAACAGAGGTGGTTGTCAGGCACGTGTTCATGGTTGAGAATGATGATGATTGTCACGGATCATCACATTCATCCGGATTAAGAACAAGTGTTATCTTAGAATGGAAGCAAGCATGATTGAATAAGAAACAGTAGTAATTGCATTAATCCATCAAGACACAGCAGAGCTCCTCACCCCCAACCATGGGGTTTAGAAACTCATGCTGTGGAAGAAAATGTGTACAATGTCATAAGGTCACATCCGGTACTGATACAATGTCAAAAGATCCTATAAGTAGTAAACTAGTGTCCTAAGGTTTACAGAATTGAGTAAATGACAGAAAAATCCACTTCCGGGCCCACTTGGTGTGTGCTTGGGCTGAGCATTGAAGCTTTTATGTGTAGAGACGTTTTCTGGAGTTAAACGCCAGCTTTCATGCCAGTTTGGGCGTTTAACTCCAGTTTTTATGCCAGTTCCGGCGTTTAACGCTGGAATTTCTGTAGGTGACTTTGAGCGCCGGTTTGGACCATCAAATCTTGGGCAAAGTATGGACTATTATATATTTCTGGAAAGCCCAGGATGTCTACTTTCCAATGCCGTTGAGAGCGCGCCAATTGGGTTTCTGTAGATCCAGAAAATCCACTTCGAGTGCAGGGAGGTCAGAATCCAACAGCATCTGCAGTCCTTTTCAGTCTCTGGATCAGATTTTTGCTCAAGACCCTCAATTTCAGTCAGAAAATACCTGAAATCACAGAAAAACACACAAACTCATAGTAAAGTCCAGAAAAGTGAATTTTAATTAAAAACTAATAAAAATATACTAAAAACTAACTAAAAGATACTAAAAACATACTAAAAACAATGCCAAAAAGCATACAAATTATCCGCTCATCACCTTTGAAAATGCAAAAATTTATAAGGAAAAGGCAAAGAAGTGGCATGACAAGAAGTTGTCAACCAGAGTCTTTGAGCCAGGACAAAAAGTTCTGCTCTTCAACTCTAGGCTCAGATTGTTTCCAGGAAAACTTAAATCCTGGTGGAGGGGTCCGTATGTGATTACAGGAGTGTCACCATATGGATATGTTGAACTTCAAGATATTGATTCTGACAAAAAGTTCATTGTTAATGGGCAAAGAATCAAGCATTATCTTGAAGGCAATTTTGAGCAGGAATGCTCAAAACTGAGACTTGAGTGATTCTCAGTAAAGGTCCAGCTAAAGATAGTAAAGAAGCGCTTGCTGGGAGGCAACCCAGTCATTAGCAGGTTATATGTTTTGTTTTTACAAAGGCAAGTATCAAAAATGAAGGAATTCACAGAGTTACAGAAGGATTCAGCGCAAAAAGCAGAGAAAAAGAGCTTACTGGCGAAAAAACGCCAGTAAGGGGCATTTTGGGCGTTAAACGCCAGAATGGGCACCATTCTAGGCGTTTAACGCCAGTAAAGGTGCCATTTTGGGCGTTAAACGCCAGAATGGGCACCATTCTGGGCGTTTAACGCCAGGTGTGCAGCATCCTGGGCGTTTAGCAAAACGCCCAGTGACAAAGGGGATTCTGGCGTTTAACGCCAGCCAGGGCACCTGGCTGGGCGTTAAACGCCCACAATGGGCAACAATTGGGCGTTAAACGCCAGAATGGATGCCATTCTGGGCGTTTAACGCCAGAAAGGTGGGGGATCAAGATTTTGCTCTCCAATCAAATCTTTTTCAAACTTTCCTTTTCTTACCCATGCTTTTCTACATAAACCCATCTCAACCTTTCATCATTCACTTTCAAATCCTCAAAAATTAAAATCATTCTTCAAATCTCTCTCAAATCAATCCCAAATCTTATTCAAAAACTCACCCTTCTCTCAAATTCTCTCCATATCTTCTCAAATCTCCTTTCAATTTCTTTCGAAATCTCCTTCCCCCCCTTATAAAACCACGTTCGGCCTCACCATTCCCCCACACCATTCGAATTTGCTCTTCTCCTCTCTCTTCTCCTTCCTTTCTTTTGCTTGAGGACAAGCAAACCTCTAAGTTTGGTGTGCTTTTTCGTGATCACTAAAGCTAAGATTCATCAAGATCATGGCTCCTAAGGGAAAACAAACCAATTTAAGAGGAAAGAAAGAGAATAATCCAAAGAATCTTTGGAATCAATAGAAGTTCTTAACCAAAGAACATGAAGACCATTATCACAAAATAATGGGTCTGAGGTCAGTGATCCCGGAAGTAAAATTTGATCTGAAAGAAGATGAATATCCGGGGATCCAAGAGCAAATCCGAAACAGAGGATGGGAAGTTCTAACCAATCCTGAGA
This sequence comes from Arachis stenosperma, assembly GCF_014773155.1. Classification (NCBI taxonomy): domain Eukaryota; kingdom Viridiplantae; phylum Streptophyta; class Magnoliopsida; order Fabales; family Fabaceae; genus Arachis; species Arachis stenosperma. Next base: position 116,668,442 of record NC_080377.1, read on the forward strand.
TAAAGGTTGGAAGGAATATGGTTCAGGAATTCTACTCAAATCTGTGGCTAACAGATAAGCAGAGAATGACTGGAACCGCTTACCATACTTACAGAACTATGGTCAGAGGGAAAGTTATGTACTTCCATCTGGACAAAATAAGAGAAATCTTCAAATTGCCTCAACTGCAAGATGATCCTGAATCCTTTAATAGGAGAATGGTGAGAGCAGATAAAGGGTTGGATCAAGTTCTAGAGGACATATGCCTCCCTGGAACTAAGTGGATAACTAATTCAAAGGGTGTCCCAAACCAACTCAAGAGGGGAGACCTCAAACCAATTGCAAGAGGTTGACTAGACTTTATTGGGCGTTCCATACTGCCCACTAGCAACCATTCTGAGGTCACTATCAAGAGAGCAGTGATGATTCATTGCATTATGCTTGGAAAAGAAGTGGAGGTGCATCATGTGATCGCTTGTGAGATCTACACAATTGCAAATAAGAATTCCACTGAAGCCAAATTGGCTTACCCAAGCTTGATCTCCTTGCTCTGTAAAGAGGCTGGGGTAAAGATGGGAGTAGATGAATTCATACCCATTGAACATCCAATCACTAAGAAGTCAATGGAATGACAAATACAAGACAACTCTATCAAAAGGAGGGCGCAGGAGTTCCTTCCTGAATTTCCTGAAATCGGCTACTAGGCCAGCCTAGAAGCATCTATCACCAAGTTGCAAGAGACTATGGAGCAACTTAAGGAAGAACAGCAGAATCAGAACTGCATGCTCTGCAAATTGCTGAAGGAACAAGAGAAGCAGGGGCATGAACTTCAAGAACTGAAACGCCAAAAGTTCTCCCCTCAATTTGAGGGAGCATCCACTTCTCAAAATCAAGGTTGTTGAGTCCTAACTCTGTGAAAACCTCTATCATTAGGAGCCTATTTAAATTTTTGTTTTCTAGTTTCATCTTATATCTATTTTTGAGTCTTGTTCTTAATTCATAATTAATAAAATTTAAAGTTTATGCCTTAAAGCTATGAATGTCCTATGAATCCATCACCTCTCTTAAATGAAAAATGCTTTAATCACAAAAGAACAAGAAGTACAGGATTTCGAATTTAGCCTTGAAACTAGTTGAATTAGTTTGATGTGGTGACAATACTTTTTGTTTTCTGAATGAATGCTTGAACAGTGCATATGTCTTTTGAATTTGTTGTTTTGAGAATGTTAAAACTATTGGCTCTTGAAAGAATGAGGGAAAAAGGGAACTGTTATTGAGGATCTGAAAAATCATCAAATTGATTCTTGAAGCAAGAAAAAGCAGTTATTCAAAAAAAAAAAAGGGAGAAAGAAAGAAATAAAGTTGTGATCCAAGGCAAAAAGAGTGTGCTTAAGAACCCTGGACACCTCTAATTGGGGACTCTAGCAAAGCTGGGTCATAATCTAAAAAGGTTCACCCAAGTAAGTGTCTGTGGCATGTGTGTATCCGGTGGTAATACTGGAAGACAGAGTGCTTTGGGCCACAGCCAAGACTCATACACTAGCTATGTTCAAGAATCATTATACTTAACTAGGAGAATCAATAACACTATCTGAGTTCTGAGTTCCTAAAGATGCCAATCATTCTGAACTTCAAAGGATAAAGTGAGATGCCAAAACTGTTCGGAAGCAAAAAGCTACTGGTCACGCTCATCTAATTGGAACTATGTTTCTTTGATATTTTGGAGTCTATAGTATATTCTCTTCTTTTTATTCTATTTTGATTTTCAGTTGCTTGGGGACAAGCAACAATTTAAGTTTGGTGTTGTGATGAGCGGATAATTTATACGCTTTTTGGCATTGTTTTTAGTATGTTTTTAGTATGATTTAGTTAGTTTTTAGTATATTTTTATTAGTTTTTAGTTAAAATTCACTTTTCTGGACTTTACTATGAGTTTGTGTGTTTTTCTGTGATTTCAGGTATTTTCTGGCTGAAATTGAGGGATCTGAGCAAAAAAAATCTGATTTAGAGGCTGAAAAGGACTGCAGATGCTGTTGGATTCTGACCTCCCTGCACTCGAAGTGGATTTTCTGGAGCTACAGACGCCCAATTGGCGCGCTCCCAACGGCGTTGGAAAGTAGACATCCTGGGCTTTCCAGCAATGTATAATGGTCCATACTTTGCCCGAGATTTGATGGTCCAAACCGGCGTTGCAAATCGGCCTCAGAATTTTCAGCGTTTAACGCTGGAACTGGCATAAAAATTGGAGTTAAACGCCCAAACTGGCATGAAAGCTGGCGTTTAACTCCAGAAAATGTCTCTACACATGAAAGCTTCAATGCTCAGCCCAAGCACACACTAAGTGGACCCAGAAGTGGATTTTTACGTCATTTACTCATTCCTGTATACCCTAGGTTACTAGTTCACTATTAATAGGATCTTTTGACATTGTATCTGTACCTCATGACACTTTACACATTTCTTTGTGTACTTCTTACATCATGAGTCTCTAAACCCCATGGTTGGGGGTGAGGAGCTCTGCTGTGTCTTGATGGATTAATGCAATTACTACTGTTTCTTATTCAATCATGCTTGCTTCCGTTCTAAGATATCACTTGTTCTTAACCCGGATGAATGTGATGACCCGTGACACTCATCATATTCTCAACTATGAACGCGTGCCTGACAACCACCTCCGTTCTACTTTCGAGTGAGTAGATATCTCTTGGATTCTTTAATCAGAATCTTCGTGGTATAAGCTAGAATTGATGGCGGCATTCAAGAGAATCCGGAAGGTCTAAACCTTGTTTGTGGTATTCTGAGTAGGATTCAATGATTGAATGACTGTGACGAGCTTCAAACTCCTGAGGGCGGGGCGTTAGTGACAGACGCAAAAGAATCATTGGATTCTATTCCGGCCTGATTGAGAACCGACAGATGGATAGCCGTGCCGTGACAGGGTGCGTTGAACATTTCCACTGAGAGGATGGGAGGTAGCCATTGACAACGGTGAAACCCTACATACAGCTTGCCATGGAAGGAGCCTTGCGTGTTTGATGAAGAAGACAGTAGGAAAGCAGAGATTCAGAAGATGGAGCATCTCCAAAACCTCAACCTGTTCCCCATTACTGCAAAACAAGTACTTATTTCATGTTCTTTTACTTTTCACAATCAACCCTGATAATCTTTGATATCCTGACTAAGATTTACAAGATAACCATAGCTTGCTTCAAGCCGACAATCTCCGTGGGATCGACCCTTACTCACGTAAGGTATTACTTGGACGACCCAGTGCACTTGCTGGTTAGTTGTGCGGGATTGCAAAAGTGTGATTGCAATTTCGTGCACCAGTGACCAACAACGGTTTATGAAGGAGTTCATATGGCCATAAACCTTGGTTAGTTGCAACGGTTTATGAGGAGTGAAATTCTATATATAAGTGTGTGAGATATTCAAGCTGCATAAGAGATCATTGTCACAATGGCAAGTGAGGAAGAGAGTTTTCTTGTCTTAGTGCATTGCTTTGGAAAAATCCAAAAAAGCAAAAAATATGGTGTGAAGTTCACTGACAGAGAACCACTAAGTGTTTTCATCAGTTCATCAAGCACTTTGTCAGATTCGAAGAACAGCATCTTGCAGAAGTTTGGGGTGTTTGGTAGCAAGTGGGTGAAGAAGCTATTCTACAAGATTCTCATCGCAGTTGTCTCGACCGGTGTTAAGTATGATACCTTTGTGCTAGCGGCTGATGAAGATATTAGAGTTCTGTTCCATTGTGTTAGGAGTTTTTCAGAGGTCAGAATACACAAGTTGTTTGCGAAGTTGGAGGTTGGTGTCGATAGTTCTGGGGCATCAGCTCCAGTTCATAGCTCGACTGCCGCGGGCGATGTGCCTAGTTCGATGCCTGCGGTGAGACCATCCGTTCCGCTGGTAGCATCCCTTTCATCCGCGGTTGATTTAGATCGAACGGAGGTTGTTGGTTCTGTACCTTTGGAGAATGCCGGGATCTTTGAGCAGGCGTATGAGGTGGGCACCGGTGGTGGCTTGCTATCTGATATGCAAGGCTTTGGAGAACCTGATCGAGTAGAGAATGCAATGTGTGACGATGACTCTGACCAGGAGCCTGTAGATATCATTGGGGACAGCGATGATGACACAGGTGCCAATCCACATGCACAACATGGGCCTTCAAGTTTTGACACTCAGCAGTACTCTCCACACTTCTCCACACTAAACTTGGAGGCTCTGGGTCCACAGGCGGACGGTGGTCCTACAGTTGGGGGCTCTTCTACAGAATTTCAGATTGGACAATCACTCCAGAATAAAGATGAGGCTGTGCTGAGTGTGAAGGACTATAACATCCGCCGAGGTGTTGAGTACAGAGTCATCGAATCAGATCATCTTAAGTATCATGAAAAATGCAAGAAGTTCAGCAAGGGTTGTACTTGGTTGATTCACGTAGCGCTGCATGCACGAAAGGGCACTTGGGAGGTTAGGAGGTACAACGGGTCACACACTTGCTTGGCAACCTCTATTTCTAGTGATCACCGTCAGCTGGATTACCATGTTATCTGTGCTAGAATTCTTCCGTTGGTTAGGGCAGATGCTGCGGTCATAGTAAAGGTATTGCAACAAGCTACAGAAGCCGATTACGGTTTCAGGCCTAGTTACAGGAAGGTTTGGATGATGAAGCAGAAGGCAGTGGCACAAATATATGGAGATTGGAAAGAGTCATATGCGGAGTTGCCACGTTGGATGCTAGGGGTACAGTCAACCATGCCTGGGACAGTTTCTGTGTTGAAGACTTCTCCTGTTCGGCTTGGGGGTGAGGTTGATGAGTCCACGGTGTATTTTCATCAAATTTTCTGGACATTTTCACCCTGTATCGAAGCATTCCGGCATTGCAAGCCCCTCGTGAGTATTAATGGTATCCACTTGTATGGCAAGTATAGAGGGACGCTGCTGCTGGTGATAACGCATGATGGGAACTCGAACATCCTCCCGATAGCCTTCGCCCTTGTGGAGGGAGAAAACGCAGAGTCATGGTCATTCTTCTTGTCCAACCTACGAGCGCATGTGACGCCACAAGAGGGTATCATTGTTATCTCTGACAGGCATAATGGTATCAAGGCAGCACTTGAGGCCCCTGAGACTGGATGGCTGCCTCCACGTGCTTTTTGAGCGTACTGTAATCATCATGTGGCTGCGAATTTTGCCCTTACCTTCAAAGGTAAGGATGCAAGGAGGATGTTGGTGAATGCTGCCTACGCAAAAACTGAAGCAGAATTTTATTATTGGTTTGACATCATGCAGATTGAGAATCCGGCAATGTGTGACTGGGCCAACCGCATGGAATACGACAAATGGACCCAACACGAGGATAGTGGTAGACGGTTCGGGCATATAACAACCAACATTAGTGAATGTGTGAACTCCGTGTTAAAGGAAACTCGCAACCTCCCAGTCACATCATTGGTTAAGTCAACTTACGGGAGGCTTGTTGAGCTATTCGTGGTCCGCGGACAGACAGCAGAGGCACAAGTCGGATCTGGGCATGAATTTTGTCAGGCGTTGGTCAAGGCTATTGATAGGAACATAAGAGACTCAAGGTGCTTCACCGTGATGTTATACAACAGGCACCAATCGAAGTACACTGTGGCCGAGACAACACCGACCGGGAACTTCTCGCTGGGTAGCTAAAGAGTTTCCTTTAAGGATCACACCTGCGACTGTGGCCACTTTCAGGCGCTCCATTATCCTTGTTGCCATGCCATTTCATGTTGCGCCTACTCGCGCCTTAATTAGGCGTCATATGTTCACGATGTGTATCGTATGAGTGAGGTGTTCAACGTTTACAAGCAGGGTTTTGTTCCGCCCATCCCAGAAGGCCTATGGCTCCCATATGCTGGGCCAACTATCATTCCTGATCCTAACATGAGACGTGCAAAGGAAGGTCGTCCGAAGGCAACTAGAATCTGTGGTAGTATGGATCAGTTTATGGAGAACCAGCCGAAGCGCTGTGGGCTATGCCGTCAGCCTGGGCATACGTAGAGAAACTGTGACCAGCAAAGACATGCTGCTGGAGGGGATGCTTAGATCTCATTACGTTTATTGGGTCGTCGTTGTTGTTTAAGTTGTATTAGGCACTCTTAATTTGAGTAATGTAAGGTTGGTTAAGTCAATGAATGTCGACATGTTTGTTTAGTGTACTAAATTCATCTGAATAAGTCCGTTTATTTTATATGTTTAATTGAATCACTTTTATATGTTTGTTTTTATACTACTTAACATGTAAACCGTCGGAAGTTATGGGGTTTATGTTCAAAGCATCATCTTTATAAATCGTAGGAGACTACCACGGTTTATGCCTAGCTTTTTTTCCTTTTTAATCCGTTACAATCAACTATGATTTACGTAGAAATTAAAAATCGTGATTAACTACTACGGTTTACATAATAATAAAAATGCACATGTACGTAACAAAATTCTATTTTATGTATTTAAATAAATGATTCATTCAATTTATTTAATTAGGTAAATTGCCCAAAATTTTATATATGACGACTACTCCTTCTTGTCTATTTTGCAAGGTTATTAGATTTGTGGACCAAGGATTAAAATATGGTTGTCCCTCTAGGCTTGAATTTATGCCGCAAGGTATGGATCATGAAAAATATAATAAAATTATACTATCATAATAGATTTGTTTTTTTTTTTTTTTTACTATTTTTCTCAACAATCATGTATATAATAAGCAATGATTGTATAAAAATAATTGGATATCTGTGCACATATATACATGTATTACAATACCAGTTGCTTGTAAAACAAATAAATAATGTATAAAATAGTCAAATACTATGTAAAGTACTTACGTCCCTGAAAACGGGGAACGTTGTTTTGGACCAATTCTTAGAAGAAAAAGAAAAGAAAAACAAACTTAGGTGACTGTAATACTTTGTTTTAAAAGAAAAAAGAAAAAAAAAACTAAAAAAATGTCGGACGTTAGAAAAAATTTTAAGTGTATCCGATATATTAATATTTTAATAATTTTTAATCGTTAATTTTAATTATAAAAAATATATATAATATATAATTAAAATCAACCCTTAAAAATCATTAAAATATCAATATATCGATATACCTAAAAACTTTTTCTTACGTTAATGTTTTCTATGCAAACTTAGATAAGTTAGGTGAGTGTAAACGTGTAATGTAACATCATATTATTTTAATATTTCAAATTCATACTAATTGATAGGTGGAATTTGACTTTCGTATATTTTTTTTGGTGGCTATTTGACTTTGGTATATTAAATGCAAAGAAATTTTACATAAATATATAATCATATTATTGCAGGTATTATTTTTTAAAATTTACTACTTGAACATTTATTTAAATTCATAAATTTAATCGGATAATAGTATATATATTTTTTATATTATTACTACGTTAAAGTTAATCTCTTAATTTAAACTAAAATATGTTAATTGTTAAAACTGTATTATATCTTAAAGGTATAATATATTAACAAAATTGAAGTTATTTACTTTACATATATATTTCCACCAATGATTTTTTTTATTTCACGTTAAGTGGCGGAGCTTAGCTCAGACAAAGGAGGGTCATGGTCCCCAAATTTTTTATAAAAAAATTAGTAGTACCTTTTTAAAAGATAAAAAATAATTCAATTGGATTAAATACTTTACTATGATTTAAAGTACCCAATAAATTTAATAAACAACACTCTCTCTATCTTTAAGTTTAAATATAAAAAATTAGATATTTTTTATTTATTTAATTAATATTATTTTATATTTTACTATTTATTTAATTTAATTTTTTATATGATAAAAAATAATAGAATATTCAATAAGTATTAATATTATTGTATTTGTATAAATTGGTAAAAAAAATTCAATAATAAAAAATCAAAGAATTGATGATTTTTTAAAGGAAAGGCTAATATTTAAGAAGGAGAACATATAATTTTTACAATATCAACACATTTAAATAGTTTTTCTACTTTAATGAATCGTGAAAAAAGTGAGATACAACTTTAAAAAATTCAAAAAGTTATATCTGATGAGTTTGACCTTAGAACGAGACCCTAAAAATCGGCTTTAAATTTGACAATATCACCAAAACCAGAAAAATAAGATTAGACGAGCTTATCTTAAATGAGGTTCATATCAAAAACATTTTGACAATTATTTTCTATGTGATCCCCCAAAATTTTATTTCAAATTCTGCCACTACTCACGCTATCTCTTTTACGTCCAAAAATAATTATTTGGTGCGTAAACATTAATAACTTCTAATACAATATTAAAATTAAGATTGAAAAATATCTTACACATAAAGACCTTATCTTTGATAAATTTAGAATTTGTAATAAAAAATAAGCGTTGAAAAGCAATGTTACATCATCCTTTGATCCGTGAGGATTAATTTGTTGGTGATACAATAATTTGTAGTTTCTTGCTAAAGTTATTGAAGTAGCTAGATAGTCTCACTCCCAGCTAATCACGTTGTTCTTAAAAGTATAGTCATTTATATTTTTTTATCAATTTAAATTTTTTAGATAAGTCATATCATGTTATGGTATTATAAGATATAATTATTTATATTATTTTTTTATTAACATAAAATTTTAAAATAAATAATTTTATAATATAATATCATAATTCTATGTTCAAAAAATCTAAAATTTAATACTTGATAAATTTTAAAATAAAAAAATAATATAAGATAAATAAAAAAATTTAATAAAAATTAAATAAATTTAAAAAAATCTTTTATTTAAAAAAATATTAAAAATATAATTATTTATGTTATTTTTTTATCAACTTAAATATGTAGGATGAAAGTTTCATGACGCATGTAATCCACGTCATTATTATATGCTAGAAATTGAGAAAGTTATCATAGTCTAAGCAGTCGTAAGCACATATATGATTAATTTCCCTACTGTTCAAATAACTATATTTGACTAATAAACATAGTATGCATATATACAGTAATAATGTACCCACTATTGGAATAAAATTGGATATATTGACTAATACATAAACTAAATACTTTGTCCGGTTCATGGAGACGACTAGTGTGTATGAGTTTGAAACTTTGAATTAATAATGTGCTTGGCGATATAATGGCGTCTTTGAATACACCTTTATTCATATGTGACATTTCAAATTCTGGAACAAACATATTCAGCCAAGATAGTGAACCATCGAAACCTCCATTTTTTTTTTTTTATCTAAAAATACATTTCTTATCTTTGTTAGGAAGCAATTCTTTTTATCTTTTTATAACAAAGTTTTGATTGGAGAGGGGGACACGCCTATATGGATAAGTCCAAACTGTTGACCGTGAGATCATGCAAAAATTGAATTTCTCTCTTTCATTTGCAATTTTTCCCAGACATGCTCTTGAATGTTCAGCACTTATATAGTTGGTTATTATTAGTTGCATCTGATTATTCTTCCTTCTTCATAAAAAACACATTTTTCTTTACTCTTTTCTCTCCCTGTCTCTTTTTCCTTTATCATTTTAATTGGTCAAAAAAATAAAATTTAAATTTTATTAATTAATTATAAGCCACAAAAGTTAATTCTTTATTTAAATTCGGGTACAATGTTATATGAGATCAATGCAATACCTCAAAGTCAACAAATCATCTGTTTATATGGTAGATATTTAATTTTCTCTTTAAAATTCTAAACGTGTTTTGTCTAAAAATCGACAGTGATTCGATTCTAATATTCTAAAAGCAAAATCTACTTTTTTTTGCAGATACCAGTTCTATAAGTGCATTAAAGATTTTCGAATTAGACGAGTATTAAAATAGGAAATAAGTTCGAATAGTGCCAAAAAAAAGAAGTGTAAAAGAAAAAATTCGAAAAGTAAACTGATTGAAATCGAAATAACTTGTGCTGAATTATAAAAAAAGCGATTAAAATGCCTTCGATTTGATCAAATGGCTTTATCTTGACAGAAAATTTAAAGATACAGAAACATAAATTGGACAGATAAATGAAGAAAATTTTGAATATAAATCTAACAATATAATTATATGATGCTTTGAAGATAAATCTGACAAGAAAAAGTAATAAAGTTTACAGAAATTATAAATGGAAAATTAAAAACGATGGAAGGAACCCTACAGAAATCAAATTCGTTGGGGATGTGAGTGTGCTTGAGTGTATTTCTGAAGAAAAGTTTCAACCTTTATTTCCTAAAACTTACTAATATTTATAACCCATATCTGTAATCGATCATTAATTACACGACGCTGCCTTTGTAAGCGAATTCTTAGGTAACTGTTCCCGCTCTTTTGCCCACAGACGTTACCCATAAATTCCTCACTCAAAGAAAGTCTTCAACTTCTTTACTTACATAACTGCTCGATTCTCTATTCGAACAACTGTTCAATTCTTCATTCGAGTGCTTGTTCGATTTAACAAGGAGTTTAGGTCGAGTCCATGTAAAATAACTTCTAATTAATGCCTGCACGTGCGTTTTCTCGACCTCTGATTTCTTCTTGACCATTCACTAGCGTTTCGAATCAATTAAGACTTTCAAAAATAATTATTTCAACTAACAGTATGAATTGAAATTAAATTAAATCATGGAGAGATTAAATAAACTCTTAAAATAATATATTCTTATAAATTGAATTAAACATTATAAAAGTTAAAACTATATCAAATCAAGCTTATAATCACAAAAAATTATATATTTATCTTATATTTATATTTTAGAGTAAAGGACAAATTCATTCCTGGCCTTTTTTTTTTTGCAGACATTTTCGTCTTCGAAGATTGGAAAATACTTTAATGTCTCTGATCCCTCCGAAAAGTGGACATATCTACCCCTCCGTTAGAGTCGCTCCATTTAGCATGACAGAAAACAGTGACGTGGCCCCCGTGACGCTGACCTGGTTGTTATGGACTGCCACGTGGGATGGACTTTTGAAAAGAGGACGTATTAGTCCTCATGAACCAAAACGTTGCAGTTTCTTCCCCATCCCCAATCTATGAAATCCTTGAGCCCTAATCCTTCAACAAAATATGCGTCATTTACGATGTCATTTGTTCATGAACCAAATTTATAATATTCTCATGAATGGCTCTCTTCCTTTTCATCACATCAACTCATTGACCGAAAGGACCCTGCAATTATGCGTCGTTTACGATGTCAAGGTAATATGGTAAGACAACTAGCTAACGATGAAAGCTAGAAAATCACAAAGATATTATTCCTAGTGGCTTGCTAGGAGCAGGCATTGTAAACTCATACATGATATATCATGGAACATAAATGATCATTAACATAGATATCAATATGTGTGAGATGACACTAACAACCATGAAACAACACACCAAAACTTAAGTTAATGGAAACACAAACTACCTGTACATGCTTTGATTTAGCTGCTTTCCCTTCAGCTTCCAAGATAGTCTGCTTTGGCTTGAAAATTACATGATCTAGTTAACTTACGATAAAATGATCAAGCCATTAGACAATTTGTATATAATCTTATACTCACCTAAACTTTTTCAAATGCTCTGAAAATGCAAGGGCCATTAACTCTCCAGTTTCCAATACATTCTTGAACATCTGATGTAGAACCTCGCGTGGCAAATTCTTTACTCTTCAAATAGACTCCTTAGATGATAAGAGTTTTGTCTTCATATATAAACGGAATGCATTGTTACATGTTCTCTGCAATGACTCTAATTCTGCATTAGTATCAATAATTTCCCTAACTCTATCTGAAACAAGGTCAAGGACTGTTTGAGGGAATCGGCCATAAACAATTTCTCCATTTGTCATTGTCTGTTCAATTTTTGACATTACTCCAGTCATATTCTGTAAGACCTCCTCTTCGGTGGGAGCAACTTTTATTGGCTTTGACAAAAACAAATGAAGATCCAATAGGTAAGCCATATCCTTCGATGTCACGAAGGAATAAGCAGTGCCAGTACGGCCAGCCCTTGCAGCCCTTCCAACACGATGAACGAATATCTTAGGCTTTGGAGGAAGTCCCAATTGATAACATTATCAAGCAACGGAATATCAATGCCACGAGCTGCAACATCCGTCACAATCAATAGCATCGTTTTCCTCGACCTAAACTTTGCGTAGGATGGGATTTGATGGATTAAGGTTTAAGGATTTCATAGATTAGGAGGGGAGGGGGGAGGGGGGAAACGGCAACGTTTTGGTTCATGGGACTAATACGTCCTCTTTTCAAAAGCCCATCCCACGTGGCAATCCGTAATGGCCAGGTCAGCGCCATGGGAGCCACGTCACCGTTTTTCGTCATGCTAAACGGAACGACTCTAACAGAGGAGTAGATATGTCCACTTTTTCGAAGGGTTAGGGACATTAAAATACTTTTCAATTCTCGGAGATGAAAATATCCACACAAAAAAAGATCAGAGACGGATTTATCCTTTACTCTATATTTTATATTCGGTTAAGATTTTAGTTCCTTTCTAATATTTGTATGATTGAATTTTTATTCCCACAAAATCACCGTTCTATATTAATTTCTCTCTCTAGCTAGACTATATTGATGAGCGGATAATTTGTACCCTTTTTGGCATTGTTTTTAGTATGTTTTTGGTAGTTTGAGTTGAGTTTTTAGTATATTTTTATTAGTTTTTAATTAAAATTCACTTTTCTGGACTTTACTATGAGTTTGTGTGTTTTTCTGTGATTTCAGGTATTTTCTGGCTGAAATTGAAGGTTCTGAGCAAAAATCTGATTCCGAGACTGAAAAGGACTGCAGATGCTGTTGGATTCTGACCTCCCTGCACTCGAAGTGGATTTTCTGGAGCTACAGAAGCCCAATTGGCGCGCTCTCAACGGCGTTGGAAAGTAGACATCCTGGGCTTTCCAGCAATATATGATAGTCGATACTTTGCCCAAGATTTGATGGCCCAAACCGGCGTTCAAAGTCACCTTCAGAAATCCCAGCGTTAAACGCCGGAACTGGCACCTAAATGGGAGTTAAACGCCCAAACTGGCATAAAAGCTGGCGTTTAACTCCAAGAAGAGTCTCTACACGAAAATGCTTCATTGCTCAGCCCAAGCACACACCAAGTGGGCCCGGAAGTGGATTTTTATGTCATTTACTCATCTCTGTACACCCTAGGCTACTAGTTCTCTATATATAGGACCTTTTACTATTGTATTTTTCATCTTCGGACATCTAGTTCTTAGATCATTTGGGAGGCTGGCCTCACGGCCATGCCTAGACCTTGTTCTTATGTATTTTCAACGGTGGAGTTTCTACACACCATAGATTAAGGTGTGGAGCTCTGCTGTACCTCGAGTATTAATGCAATTACTATTGTTCTTCTATTCAATTCCGCTTGTTCTTTGTCCAAGATATCACTTGTTCTTCAACTTGATGAATGTGATGATCCGTGACACTCATCATCATTCTCACCTATGAACAAGGTGACTGACAACCATTCTTGTTCTACAAGCATATGAGGCTTAGTGAATATCTCTTGGATTTCTGATTGCATGATGCATGGTTGATCGCCTGACAACCGAGTGCTCGCCTGACAAACGAGCCAGCCATTCCGTGAGATCAGAGTCTTCGTGGTATAGGCAAGAACTGATGGCGGCATTCAAGAGAATCCGGAAGGTCTAACCTTGTCTGTGGTATTCTGAGTAGGATTCAATGATTGAATGACTGTGACGTGCTTCAAACTCCTGAGGGCGGGGCGTTAGTGACAGACGCCAAAAGAATCACTGGATTCTATTCCGGTCTGATTGAGAACCGACAGATGATTAGCCTATGCTGTGACAGAGCATCAGGGACATATTTTCACTGAGAGGATGGGAGGTAGCCATTGACAACGGTGAAACCCTACACAAGCTTGCCATGGAAAGGAGCAGGAAGGATTGGATGAAGACAGTAGGAAAGCAGAGAGACGGAAGGGAAGGCATCTTCATGCGCTTGTCTGAAGTTCCTACCAATGATATACATAAGTATCTCTATCTTTATCTTTATGTTATTTTCGTTCATCACCATTATACATTTGAGTCTGCCTGACTAAGATTTACAAGGTGACCATAGCTTGCTTCATACCAACAATCTCCGTGGGATCGACCCTTACTCGCGTAAGGTATTACTTGGACGACCCAGTGCACTTGCTGGTTAGTTGTGCGAAGTTGTGTTTCTGCCATGGTATTGAGCACCAAGTCTTTGGAGCCATTACTAGGGATTGTTTATGTTTTGAAAAGTATTAATCACAATTTCGTGCACCATATATTTACAGGTACAAATAATTATTTAATTATCCAACAAAAATTGACACGACTCGATTATATGAATTCTGAATTATTCGATAGGTAATATGATGCAATTAGGTCAAATTCGATTAAGCTTGACGTTAATTGGTTCAAGTATGGATTTTGGTATTGTGAAACTGAACCAATCCATTTAGGTTTATATTAAATAAATAAATATATATAATAATATATACACAACTTTATCCCATTTTATTGAGTTGAGAAATCAACTAAATTAATTAGTGATGACAAGTATTATTTTTGAGCAAAATAAATAATTAGTATTGATTAATTATAATTACTTATTACTAATTATTTATTGTTGCAGGCCAAAATTCAACAGCTCAAATAGAATGAAAAGCAATCAGCAAGACTAGTGGGCTGGTCAAACAAGCAAAGCCCAAAAGAAACAAATCCAAAATTAAACGGGTTGCTTAATGGATATCTGATCCAAGACCAAGTTGATTTCATTTCTCTCTATCTTGCTCTTACCAAAGCAACGCTCCTCTTTCTGTTGTCTTAGTCAAATCAAAATTTCAGAAAAGTAAGAAAGAGAAAGAGAAAGAGCTTCTTCCACACGCCATTCACAGAAGAAGAAATAAAGAGAAAGATCAAGCTTGAGAGGCCGAAGTCTAATAATCCAGAATAAACCAAATCAAGCTTAGGTCAAGATTAAAGGTAAACTATTTCCTCTTCCATGCATCAGATCTTCTTTTCTTTTTCCCAACTCTCTGCAAGTCCGAAAATGGCATACAAGGAAAAGTTGCCTTCAGCCCTAATCTGCTGTGTATCCACGGGTCCAGATTAAGTTGACCACTAGAAGAGTTTTGTGGTTGCTGCGTTATGGCTTTCGGCCAAGATGAAGGAGTCAAAAGAAAAAGTTTCTACTCTAAGGTTTAAGAAGAAAAAGTGAATCTGTGGGTTGGTGAAGCTCAAGGCTCAAGGTGTTGACCTTGGAAGAAGAACCAAGCAACATGCAAGGAGATAAAAGAAGTTGGGTGCTCACTCAGAAGACAAAGAGAGTTAACCAGAGTATTGAGGTTTTGTTCTGAGAAGTGTTCTTTGAGAAAGTTCAACTAACTGGACAGTGTATCCTAATCAAAGGTGCATTCTGCCAGTATGAAGAACTGAATCAGAGGCTTGCTAATCTGGTTTTTGCATAGCACAAAGGCTGTTGATGAAGTCAATCTCCTTCATGTTTTACTGATTGTAATGTACTTTTTTATGTTTATCTTTCTGTAATTTCTTGTGAGAAAAGGCATTGTGAGAAAGCTCAAGTAAAAGCCATGAGTGAAAAAAGGCTGAGTGATACACTTGAGAAAAAAGCCTAGAGTTATTTTTTGATTTCTTTAGGTTGGTTAAGTGTCTTGTATCTTGTACCTGTTTGGTATCCCTTTCTTAGTTGGGTTAGCACTAAGAGTGAATAGTTAGGTGTTAGTGAAGAACTGAAGATTGATGGTTTAGAAATTATGGTAAAATCTCGTTGCAAGTATAGTTACTAAACCAAGCAATCAACCTTTCTTGCAAACGTTTTGGTAGTCACAAGTAACAAACCCCTAAATAAATTGATAACCGAAGTATTTAAACCTCGGGTCATCTTCTCAAGGAATTGCAGGGAGGTATGTTCTTATTATTGGTTATGAGTTTGTAAATTGGGGGTTTTAAGAATGAGGGGTAATTATGATAAATGATGAATAAAATAAATAAATGACTGTAAAATAAACTCTTGGCAAGGTACGAGAAATTGGAAGTCCTATCCTAGTTATCCTTATCAATGATGATAAAAATTGAATCTTAATTCCACTTAGTTAACCTCTGCTGGTGCAAAGGAAGGTCAAGTGGCTAATTAGATTGATATTCAAATCCTAGTTAATTCCTAGAAAAAGATTGGGATTATAGAAGTTCAAGCTAATTGGCAAAGATAGCGGTTATCGATCATGTTGAGTTTGATAACTCAAGAGTTACTAATTTCTTAACCAAAACCAAAAGGGAATAAAATCTACTTGAATGAAAATAAATTGGATAAAGCCAAAGCATCCATAACATATAAATCTGAAATACCTCAAATTATATTAAATAAAAATGTCAATTCTAACATGGACAATATCATCAGCCAATTGGGCAACATCAATCAAACACAAATAAAAATATCAGAGTAAATAAAAGTAGAAGAGAAACATAAATTATTGAACATTGAACCTGTGATGAAGAAGATGAAATTCCTAATTTCTAAAAATCCTAATCCTAAATCCTAAGAGAGAGGAGAGAGCCTCTCTCTCTAAAAACTACATCTAAAACTAAAATTATGAATTATGAAAGCCTGTTGAGTCTCTGCATGTTCCCTGACTTTAATCTGTGTTTCTAGGTCGAAAACTGGTTTGAAATGCGGCCCAGAATTTCTGCCAGCGACTTTTGTAATTATGCAGATCGCGCACGTCACGCGTTCGCGTCGTCCACGCGATCGCGTCACTCAGCGTTTTTCATATCACGCGTGCGCGTCGTCCATGCATTCGCGTCGTTCGTGCAGCTTCCAATCCGCGCGGTCGTGTCAGGCACGCGATCGCGTCACTCTGATTTCTTCCATTTCGTGCGGTCGCGTGAGCCATGCGACCGCGTGACTTCTCGCTGGTCATCTCCTCAATTCCTTGTGTTCCTTCCATCTTTGCACACTTCCTCTTCATTCTCTAAGCCATTCCTGCCCTATGAAGTCTGAAACACTTAACATACAGATCAAGGCATCGAATGGTAATAAGAGAGGTTTAAGATTAGCTAAATTAAGACCAAAGAAGCATGTTTTCAATCATGTAATAATTTTAGGAAGGAAATATAAATGCATGCTAATTATATGAATAAGTGGGTAAAGACCATGATAAAACCACACAATTAAACACATTGTAAACCATAAAATAGTGGTTTATCAACCTCCCCACACTTAAACATTAGCATGTCCTCTTGCTAAACTCAAGTAGACCAAATAAATGAGTAGGGAAAGGCAAGACTCATGCAATGCAACCTATGAATGTGAATGCAACTATATGCAAAATGTTTCTACCTACTTGGTTAAAAGTAAATAAGTTCTTCAAGACAAATATGAATTAAATTCCACTAATTCAAATTACACAATAAAAAGCAAATAAACTTGTGAGAAGATAGCTAATGAAAGCAGTGAACATAGAATTAAGCATTGAACCCTCATTGGTAGTATATATCACTCTAATCTCTCAAGTGTCTAGGGTCAATCACTCTATTCTTCTCTAATCATGCTTTCTAAACTTTGTCCTTCATCTAACTAATCAACAAATATTTAATATACCGATGCACACATCATGAGGTCTTTTCAAGGTTGTAATGGGGTTGAGGTAAAGATAAGGATGTACATATAAGGCTAAGTGAGCTAACAGAGTGAATCATTGATTAGTCTAAGATCTCACCTAACATATACATACTTTATAAAATTTAAAATTCTTTACCTAGCTACCCAAATTTTTCCCACTTTTGTATTACATGCTCATGTATCAAACTTTATTTTTTTTTGAATTTTGTCCCATGTGCATTGCGTTATTTTGCATTTGGGGAATTCTTTTGTATCCCCTTTATTTAAATACTGAAAATTTTTTTATATGCACATGGTAATTTAATTACTTTGATTTCACATGAGCATGCTTCCCAAAAAAAAAATTTTTATTTTGAAATATCTTTATTCTTTTTAACTTTCTACCTTGTTTCTATCATCCGTGTTCCCATAAAGTTTCCCCACACTTAAACAATTACACAATTTCTATCTTAAGCTAACTGGTGCACAAATTTGCAATCCGTACAACTAACCAGCAAGTGCACTGGGTCGTCCAAGTAATACCTTACGTGAGTAAGGGTCGATCCCACGGAGATTATTGGTTTGAAGCAAGCTATGTTTATTTTATTATTCTTAGTCAGGATATTAATTAAAATTATCAGTTGGAATTATTAGATTGAAAAGAATAAAAGAGAATAAAATCGTTACTTGTTGTGCAGTAATGAGAAATATGTTGGAGTTTTGGAGATGCTTTGTCCTCTGAATTTCTGCAATGTAATATTCAACTCAATTATTTGTAAAGCACGTCTACGGCAAGCTGTATGTAGGGTGTCACCATTGTCAGTGGCTACCTCCCATCCTCTCAGTGAAAACGGTCCAGGTGCTCTGTCACAGCACGGCTAATCAGCTGTTGGTTCTCGATCATGTTGGAATAGGATCCATTGATCCTTTTGCGTTTGTCATCACGCCCAGCAATCGCGAGTTTGAAGCGCGTCACAGCCATTCAATCCTTGACTCCTACTTGGAATACCACAGACAAGATTGAGACCTTCCGGATTCTCAAGAGTGGCCGCCATTAATTCTAGCTTATACCGCGGAGATTCTGATTAAGGAATCTAAGAGAAGCTCATTCAGTCTAATGTAGAACGGAGGTGTTTGTCAGGCACACGTTCATGGATTGAGGGAGGTGATGAGTGTCACGGATCATCACCTCCTTCATAATTAAGCGCGAATAAACATCTTAGATCGGACCATACACACGTTTGAGTGGAATAGAAACAATTGCATTAATTCATCGAGACGCTGCATAGCTCCTCACCCCCAACAATGGAGTTTAGAGACTCATGCCGTCAAAGTGTATAAAATTCATATCTGAAAATGTCATGAGGTACAAGATAAGTCTCTAAAAGTTGTTTAAATAGTAAACTAGTAACCTAGGTTTACAGAATATGAATAAACTAAGATAATTGGTACAAAAATCCACTTCTGGGGCCCACTTGGTGTGTGCTGGGGCTGAGACTAAAGCTATCCACGAGCTAAGGCTTTTCTTGGAGTTGAACTCCAAGTTATGACGTGTTTTGGGCGTTCAACTCCGGATCATGACGTGTTTCTGGCGTTTAACTCCAGACAGCAGCGTGTACTTGGCGTTCAACGCCAAGTTACATCATCTATCTTCGCGCAAAGTATGGACTATTATACATTGTTGGAAAGCCCTGGATGTCTACTTTCCAACGCCGTTGAGAGCGCGCCAATTGGACTTTTGTAGCTCTAGAAAATCCATTTTGAGTGCAGGGAGGTCAGAATCCAACAACATCAGCAGTCCTTTTTCAGCCTAACTCAGATTTTTGCTCAGCTCCCTCAATTTCAGCCAGAAAATACCTGAAATCACAGAAAAACACAAAAACTCATAGTAAAGTCCAGAAATATGATTTTTGCCTAAAAACTAATAATATTCTACTAAAAACCAATTAAAATATACTAAAATCTACATGAAATTACCCCCAAAAAGCGTATAAAATATCCGCTCATCACAACACCAAACTTAAACTGTTGCTTGTCCTCAAGCAACTAGATAAATAAAATAGGATGAAAGAAATTAAGAAGTAATAATCTCTAAGAATTTTAAATGGAGCTCAGATTCTTATTAGATGAGCGGGGCTTGTAGCTTTTTGTTTCTGAACAGTTTTGGCATCTCTCTTTATCCTTTGACATTTAGAATGATTGGCATCCATAGGAACTCAGAATTCAGATAGTATTATTGATTCTCCTAGTGTAGTGTGTTGATTCTTGAACACAGTTAATTTATGAGTCTTGGCCGTGGCCCTAAGCACTTTGTTTTCCAGTATTACCACCGGATACATAAATGCCACAGACACATGACTGGGTGAACCTTTTCAGATTGTGACTCAGCTTTGCTAGAGTCTCCAGTTAGAGGTGTCCAAAGCTCTTAAGCACACTCTTTTGCTTTGGATCGCGACTTTAACCACTCAGTCTCAAGCTTTTCACTTGGACCTGCATGCCACAAGCACATGGCTAGGGATAGCTTGATTTAGCCGCTTAGGCCTGGAATTACTTCCTTGGGCCCTCCTATCCACTGATGCTCAAAGCCTTGGATCCTTTTCTTGATCCAATGAATTTTTTTTTGTTGCTTTTTCTTGCTTCAAGAATCAAATTCATGATTTTTCAGATCATCAATAATATTTTTCGTGTTCCTCATTCCTTCAGGAGCCAATATTCATAAAATTCAAGATCAAAATCATGCACTGTTCAAGCATTCATTCAGAGAACAAAAAGTATTGCCACCACATATAGTTAATTATAATTTTTTATTATTAAGAACTCGAAAAAGAAAAATTACTTCTTTATTCTAATTATCTACTATTTTATTCATGCCTGGTGATGATGAGAAAAATAAATTATAACTTAATTGGGAATAAAACCAGAATAGATATACTAATTACTACTACTGCTACTACTACTATATATATCTCCTAAGGTAAATTTCTATAAAAAACACTATCACAGAGTTAAAGCTAAAAATTGGAACTCAGCAACATGTTGTTTTGAGAAGTAGATGTTCCTCTAATCTGTGGGGTGCTTTTCAAGGATTAATTTTTGGCGCTTCAGCTCCCTTAGATCACGCCATTGCTCTTCCTGTTCCTTAAGCAGTTTGCAGAGCATGCTACTTTGATTGTTCTGTTCTTCCTTTATTTGGTCCATAGCTTCTTGCAATTTGGAAATAGAAGCCTCAAGATGTCCCCAATATTCGAATTGAGGGAGTTCTGGGAGGACTTCCTGTGCTCTCCTCTTGATTGGATCATCCTGCAGCTGTTGTCTGTCCATTGATATTCTAGTGATTGGCCTCTCAACTGAGATGTACTCTGTTATTCCCATCTTCACTCCGGCATCTTTGCGGAGCATAGAAATTAAGCTTGGATAGGCCAATCTGGCGTCCTTGGAATTCCTGTTTGCTATTTTGTATAATTCACACGAGATCAGTTGATGGACTTCTACTTCTTTTCCCAACATGATGCAGTGAATCATCACTGCTCTTTTAATAGTAACTTCAGAACGGTTGCTGGTGGGCAATATAGAATGCCCAATGAAATCCAGCCAGCCTCTGGCTACTGGTTTTAGATCTTCTCTTTTGAGTTGATTTGGGATGCCAGTCGTGCTGGTGGTCCACCTGGCTTCAGGGATGCATATATCCTCTAGAATCTTGTCCAGACCTTTATTTACCCTCATCATTCTCCTATTAAAGGAGTCTGGGTCATCTTTCAGTTGAGGAATCTTAAATATCTCCCTGATCTTGTCAGGATGGGTATGTACAATCTTTCCTCTGACTAAGGTCCGATGGTCATAGAGAGCAGCTCCAATTATTCTTTGCCTGTCTGTCTGCCATAGATTAGCATAGAACTCCTGAACCATGTTCCTTCCCACTTTCGTTTCAGGATTGGCTAGAATTTCCCAGCTCCTATTTTGAATTTGCTCTTGGATCTCCGGATATTCATCTTTCTTCAGATCAAATTTGACTTCCGGGATCACTGATCTGTGACTCATTATTTTGTAGTAATGGTCTGAATGTTCTTTAGTTAAGAACTTCCCTTGATTCCAAAGTGGCTTTGGAGTATTCTCTTTCTTGCCTCTTGGGGTGGGTTGTTTTCCTTTAGGAGCCATGATCTTAATGAGTATGTTTTTGTGATCACGGATAAACACACCAAACTTAGAGCTTTGCTTGTCCTCAAGCAAAAGAGAAGAAAGGAGAGGGATAGGAGGAGAACAAGTGTGGCATGGTGATGATGAGAGGGGCGCCGAATTCAATATATAGGGAGGGGGTGGGAAATTTCGAAAATAAGAAAAAAGATAAGATAGAAGATAGGATTTATAAAAGATCGATATGATAAGAGAAAGATATAGTTTAAAAAGAGAAATATATGAATAATATTCAAAAAGATAAATTTGAATTTTTAATTTTGAAAAAGATTTTAAAAAAAAGATAATTGAGTTTTGAAAAACTTAGAAGAGTTGGATTGGATTGGAAAATAATATGTCTTTATGGATTAAGACATATTTGATATTTTTGAAAAAGGGATTTTAGAAATTAGGGTTCTTAGAAAACTAATTTGATTTTGAAGGATGACGTTTTGAAACATGTTTATGCAAGAAATCATGAATTGAAACATAAAAATTTAGAAAAATTGTAAAGAAAAACGAATTTTACCTCCTCCCCACCATCCTGGCGTTAAACGCCCAAACGCTGCATGTTTTGGGCGTTTAACGCCCAAATGCTGCTTCTCCTGGGCGTTCAACACCCAGCTGATGCTTCTTTCTGGCGTTGAACGCCAGGAAGTCCTTTGTCACTGGGCGTTTTTCTGAACGCCCAGGATGCTAACAATCTGGCGTTAAACGCCCAGAAGGTGCTTCTTTCTGGCGTTCAACGCCCAGAAGATGCTCCTTTCTGGCGTTTAACGCCCAGACGGCTACCCTTACTGGCGTTGAACGCCCAGTGGGTGCTTCTTTTGGGCGTTCAACGCCCAAAATGTTTCTTACTGGCTTTTTCACGCCAGTGAGCTTCCAAATTTTCCTGTAACTCTGTGAATTCAATCAATTGCTATTTTTACCTTTTGAAGATACTTGGACACATACCTATAAAAAAAGGAAATTTATTTAATTAGTAAATAAACTTTGTAAATGGCTGGGTTGCCTCCCAGCAAGCGCTTCTTTATTGTCTTTAGCTGGACTACCACTGAGCTCTAATCAAGTCTCAGTTTTGAGCATTCTTGCTCGAAGTTACTTTCAAGATAATGTTTAATTCTCTGTCCATTAGCAATGAACTTTTTGTTAGAGTCATTATCCTGAAGCTCTACGTATCCATATGGTGATACACTTGTAATTACATATGGACCTCTCCACCGGGATTTTAATTTCCCGGGGAATAATTTGAGCCTAGAATTAAATAGCAGAACTTTCTGCCCCGGCTCAAAGACTCTGGATGACAATTTCTTATCATGCCATCTTTTCGCTTTCTCTTTGTAAATTTTTGCATTCTCGAAAGCATTGAGTCTAAATTCCTCTAGCTCATTTAGCTGGAGTAAACGTTTTTCTCCAGCTAACTTGGCATCAAGGTTCAGGAATCTGGTTGCCCAGTAGGCCTTGTGTTCCAGTTCCACTGGCAAGTGACATGCCTTTCCATACACAAATTGGTATGGAAAGGTCCCTATAGGGGTCTTGAATGCTGTTCTGTATGCCCACAGAGCATCATCCAAGCTCCTTGCCTAATCCCTTCTACGGTTAATTACAGTCCGTTCCAGGATTCTTTTGAGTTCTCTATTTGAGACTTCAGCTTGCCCATTAGTCTGTGGGTGGTATGGAGTAGCTACCCTGTGGCTAACTCCATAACGAACCAAAGCAGAGTAAAGCTGTTTATTGCAGAAATGAGTGCCCCCATCACTGATTAATACTCTAGGGGTACCAAATCTACTGAAGATGTGTTTCTGGAGGAATTTTAACACTATTTTAGTGTCATTAGTGGGTGTTGCAATAGCCTCCACCCATTTGGATACATAATCCACTGCCACCAGAATATAAGTGTTTGAGTATGATGGTGGGAAAGGTCCCATGAAGTCAATGCCCCATACATCAAATAACTCAATCTCCAAGATCCCTTGTTGAGGCATGGCATAACTGTGAGGTAGATTGCCAGATCTTTAGCAACTGTCACAATTAAGCACAAACACTCGGGAATCTTTATAGAGAGTAGGCCAGTAGAACCCACTTTGGAGGACTCTTGTGGCTGTTCGCTCACTTCCAAAATGTCCTCCATACTGTGATCCATGGCAATGCCAGAGGATCTTCTGCGCTTCTTCTTTAGGCACACATCTACGGATTACTCCGTCTGCACATCTCTTAAAGAGATACGGCTCATCCCAAAGATAATACTTTGCATCCGTGATCAGCTTCTTTGATTGCTGTCTACTGTATTCTTTGGGTATGAATCTTACTGCCTTGTAGTTTGCAATGTCTGCAAACCATGGCACTTCCTGGATGGCAAAAAGTTGCTCATCTGGAAAGTTTTCAGAGATTTCAGTAAGAGGGAGGCCTTCTACTGGTTCTATTCGGGACAGGTGGTCTGCCACCTGATTCTCTGTCCCTTTTCTGTCTCTTATTTCTATATCAAACTCTTGCAGAAGCAATACCCACCTTATGAGTCTGGGTTTTGAATCCTACTTTGTGAGTAGATATTTAAGAGCAGCATGGTCAGTGTACACAATCACTTTTGATCCTACTAAGTAGGATCTAAACTTGTCAATGGCGTAAACCACTGCAAGTACCTCTTTTTCTGTGGTTGTGTAGTTCTTCTGTGCGTCATTTAGAACACGACTAGCATAGTAAATGACGTGCAGAAGTTTGTTATGCCGTTGTCCCAACCCTGCACCAATGGCATGGTCACTGGCATCACACATTAGTTCAAATGGCAATGCTCAGTTTGGTGCAAAGATGATTGGTGCTGAGACCAATTTAGCTTTCAGAGTCTCAAATGCCTGCAGACACTCTTTATCAAAGATAAATGGCGTGTCAGCAGCTAGCAGATTGCTTAGAGGTTTGGCTATTTTTGAAAAATCCTTTATAAACCTCCTATAGAATCCTGCATGCCCCAGAAAGCTTCTGATTGCCTTAACATTGGTTGGTGGTGGTAATTTTTCAATTACCTCTACCTTAGCTTGATCCACCTCTATTCCCTTGTTCGAGATTTTGTGCCCAAGGACAATTTCTTCAGTCACCATAAAGTGACACTTCTCCCAGTTTAAAACCAGGTTAGTCTCTTGGCATCTCTTTAGAACAAGTGCTAGATGGTTAAGGCAGGAGCTGAATGAGTCTCCAAACACTGAAAAGTCATCCATGAAGACTTCCAGAAATTTTTCCACCATATAAGAGAAAATTGAGAGCATGCACCTCTGAAAGGTTGCAGGTGCATTGCACAGGGCAAATGGCATCCTTCTGTATGCAAATACTCCAGATGGACATGTGAATGCCGTTTCCTCTTGATCCTGGGGATCTACTGCAATTTGATTATAACCTGAATATCCATCCAGGAAGCAGTAGTATTCATGGCCTGCCAGTCTTTCTAGCATCTGGTCTATGAATGGTAAAGGAGAATGATCCTTTTTGGTAGCTGTATTGAGCCTTCTATAATCAATACACATACGCCACCCTGTAACTGTTCTTGTAGGAACCAGTTCATTTTTTTCATTATGAACCACTGTCATGCCACCTTTCTTAGGGACGACTTGGACAGGGCTCACCCAGGGGCTGTCAGAGATAGGATAAATAATCCCAGCCTCTAGTAACTTAGTGACCTCTTTCTGCACCACCTCCTTCATGGCTGGATTCAGCCGCCTTTGTGGTTGGACCACTGGCTTGGCGTCACCCTCCAATAGGATCTTGTGCATGCATCTGGCTGGGCTAATGCCCTTAAGATCACTGATGGACCACCCAAGAGCTGTCTTGTGTGTCCTTAGCACTTGAATTAGTGCTTCCTCTTCCTGTGGCTCTAGAGTAGAGCTTATGATTACAGGAAAGGTATCACCTTCTCCCAGAAATGCATATTTCAGGGATGGTGGTAATGGTTTGAGCTCGGGTTTGGGAGGTTTCTCCTCTTCCTGAGGGATTTTCAGAGGTTCTATTATTCTCTCTGATTCCTCCAAATCAGGCGGAACATCTTTAAAGATGTCCTCTAGCTCTGATTCGAGACTCTCAGCCATATTGACCTCTCTTACCAGAGAGTCAATAATATCAACACTCATGCAGTCATTTGGGGTGTCTGGATGTTGCATGGCTTTGACAACATTCAACTTGAACTCCTCCTCATTGACTCTCAAGGTTACTTCCCCTTTTTGGACGTCAATGAGGGTTCGGCCAGTTGCTAGGAAAGGTCTTCCTAGAATGAGAGTTGCACTCTTGTGCTCCTCCATTTCCAGCACCACAAAGTCAGTAGGAAAGGCAAATGGCCCAACCTTGACGATCATGTCTTCAATCACGCCTGATGGGTATTTAATGGAGCCATCAGGAAGTTGAATACATATCCGGGTTGGTTTGACTTCTTCTGTCAAACCGAGCTTTGTGATAATAGATGCGGGTATCAGGTTGATACTTGCCCCAAGATCACATAGAGCTTGCTTGGTACAATTACCCTCTAATGTGCAAGGTATCATAAAACTCCCGGGGTCTTTAAGCTTCTCAGGTAAGCTTTTCAAAATGACTGCACTGCATTCTTCAGTGAGGTAAACTTTTTCAGTTTCTCTCCAATCCTTCTTATGACTTAAGATCTCTTTCATGAACTTAGCATAAGAGGGTATTTGCTCAAGTGCTTCTGCAAATGGAATCTTTATTTCAAGAGTCCTGAGATAGTCTGCAAAGCGGGCAAATTGCTTATCCTGTTTCGCTTGGCAGAGTTTTTGAGGATAAGGCATTTTGGCTTTATATTCCTCAACCTTAGTTGCTGCAGGTTTATTACCTACAGAAGTGGGTTGGGAAGCCTTTTTAGAAGGGTTGTTATCAGCACTTGGATGTGACTGATCCCCCACTGGCATTTGAATGCCAGGGGTGGAAGCTGGAGTGGCATTAGACGCCACCTCCTTATTTGTTACTGGCGTCTGAACGCCAGAACTATGCTCCCTTTAGGCGTTCAACGCCAGATTCATGCTTGTTTCTGGCGTTGAACGCCAGGAATGAGCATGGGCTGGGCGTTCAGCGCTAGCATTATTCCTCTCTGGGCTCTGATTGTCCTCAGAGGGATTTTGAGTAGCCATTTGTTCATTTCTTGGCCTTCTGCTGCTTTGAAGTGAGGTATTTAATGTTTTCCCAGTTCTTAATTGAACTGCTTGGCATTCTTCTGCTATTTGTTTTGACAGTTGCTTTTCTGTTTGCTTTAACTGTACTTCCATATTCCTGTTAGCATTTCTTGTTTCCTGTAGTATTTCCTTAAATTCGGCTAGCTGCTGAGTTAGAAAGTCTAATTGCTGATTGAATTCATTAGCCTGATCTACAGGACTGAGTTCAGCAGTTACTGTTTTAGCTTCTTCTTTCATGGAAGATTCACTGCTTAGGTACAGATGCTGATTTCTGGCAACTGTATCAATAAGCTCTTGAGCTTCTTCAATTGTTTTTCTCATATGTATAGATCCACCAGCTGAGTGGTCTAGAGAAATTTGAGCTTTTTCTGTAAGCCCATAGTAGAAGATGTCTAATTGCACCCACTCTGAAAATATTTCAGAGGGGCATTTTCTTAGCATCTTCCTGTATCTCTCCCAGGCATCATAAAGGGATTCATTATCTCCTTGTTTGAAGCTTTGGATGCTTAGCCTTAGCTGTGTCATCCGTTTTGGAGGGAAATAGTGATTCAGGAATTTTTCTGACAACTGCTTCCATGTTTTTATGCTGTTCTTAGGTTGGTTATTTAACCACCTCTTAGCTTGATCTTTTACAGCAAATGGAAACAGTAATAATCTGTAGACATCCTGATCTACTTCATTATCATGTACTATGTCAGCAATTTGTAAAAATTGTGCCAAAAATTCTGTAGGTTCTTCATGTGGAAGACCGGAATACTGGCAGCTTTGCTGCACCATGATAATGAGCTGAGGATTCAACTCAAAGCTACTAACTCCAATGGAGGGTATACAGATACTACTCCCATATGAAGCAGTAGTGGGGTTAGCATATGACCCCAGAGTCCTCTTGGACTGTTCATTTCCACTTAATTCCATGATGGAACAAGGGGGATGATATGTATGTTGATATTATTTATTTTATAGAAGTGAAATAAATAAAAACGGAATATATATAAAAAAAATTTGAAAATATTTTGTGAAAATTTTTCGAAAAAATTTGAAATTGAAATCTGAATTTTATGTAAAAATTTCGAAAATGTAGTTATAAAATTAGTTAGAAAATATAATTTTTTTTTGAATTTTGAATTTTATGATGAAAGAGAAAAACACATAAAAGACATAAGACTTAAAATTTTTAGATCTAATGCTCCTTATTTTCGAAAATTTTGGAGGAAAAACACCAAGGAACACCAAACTTAAAAATTTTAAGATCAAGACACAAGAAAAACTCAAGAACACCTTGAAGATTCTCAAGAACACCAAGAACAAAAGGAAGAACACCAAACTTAAAATTTTTAGAAAACTTTAATAAAATTTTCGAAAATTATGAAAAGATTAACAAGAAAACACCAAACTTAAAGTTTGGCACAAGATTAAATCAAGAAGAATTATTTTTGAAAAAGGATTTTAAAAAGAAGGTACCCAATTGCTAAGAACATAAACCCACGCTATAACCAACTGAGCTAAAAATGTAACGTATTTTAAAGATGTATTATTTTTATGGATAAAAGTATAATTTTTGAAAGTTAATGTTTTGAAAAAGCACAAGAAAAACAAGAAAAGACACAAAACAAGAAAAACTCAAGATCAAACAAGAAAAATAAACAAGAACAACTTGAAGATAAATGAAGAACAAAGAGCACAAGTTCGAAAATTTAAAGAAAAATATAAAAGATGCAATTGACACCAAACTTAGAACAAGACACTAGACTCACGAAAAATTAACAATTAATAAAAAAAATAATATTTTTTTTTGAAAAGAAATTATCCTATCAGAATTTAATGACTCTATAACAATAAAAATAAATTATTCCTAATCTAAGAAATAAAATAAACCTTTAGTTGTTCA
Organism: Arachis stenosperma; assembly: GCF_014773155.1. Taxonomy (NCBI): domain Eukaryota; kingdom Viridiplantae; phylum Streptophyta; class Magnoliopsida; order Fabales; family Fabaceae; genus Arachis; species Arachis stenosperma. The sequence goes on from NC_080377.1 coordinate 116,697,247, forward strand.
AGCTCGAATAATCCCCGGAAACGGCGCCAAAAACTTGGTGCACGAATTTGCAATCCGTACAACTAACCAGCAAGTGCACTGGGTCGTCCAAGTAATACCTTACGTGAGTAAGGGTCGATCCCACGGAGATTATTGGTTTGAAGCAAGCTATATTTATTTATTATTCTTAGTCAGGATATTAATTAAAATTATCAGTTGGAATTATTAGATTGAAAAGAATAAAAGAGAATAAAATCGTTACTTGTTGTGCAGTAATGAGAAATATGTTGGAGTTTTGGAGATGCTTTGTCCTCTGAATTTCTGCAATGTAATATTCAACTCAATTGTTTGTAAAGCACGTCTACGGCAAGCTGTATGTAGGGTGTCACCATTGTCAGTGGCTACCTCCCATCCTCTCAGTGAAAATGGTCCAGGTGCTCTGTCACAGCACGGCTAATCAGCGGTTGGTTCTCGATCATGTTGGAATAGGATCCATTGATCCTTTTGCGTTTGTCATCACACCCAGCAATCGCGAGTTTGAAGCGCGTCACAGCCATTCAATCCTTGACTCCTACTTGGAATACCACAGACAAGATTTAGACCTTCCGGATTCTCAAGAGTGGCCGCCATTAATTCTAGCTTATACCGCGGAGATTCTGATTAAGGAATCTAAGAGAAGCTCATTCAGTCTAATGTAGAACGGAGGTGTTTGTCAGGCACACGTTCATGGATTGAGGGAGGTGATGAGTGTCACGGATCATCACCTCCTTCATAATTAAGCGCGAATAAACATCTTAGAGCGGACCATACACACGTTTGAGTGGAATAGAAACAATTGCATTAAGTCATCGAGACGCTGCAGAGCTCCTCACCCCCAACAATGGAGTTTAGAGACTCATGCCGTCAAAGTGTATAAAATTCAGATCTGAAAATGTCATGAGGTACAAGATAAGTCTCTAAAAGTTGTTTAAATAGTAAACTAGTAACCTAGGTTTACAGAATATGAATAAACTAAGATAATTGGTGCAAAAATCCACTTCTGGGGCCCACTTGGTGTGTGCTGGGGCTGAGACTAAAGCTATCCACGAGCTGAGGCTTTTCTTGGAGTTGAACTCCAAGTTATGACGTGTTTTGGGCGTTCAACTCCGGATCATGACGTGTTTCTGGCGTTTAACTCCAGACAGCAGCGTGTACTTGGTGTTCAACGCCAAGTTACGTCATCTATCTTCGCGCAAAGTATAAACTATTATATATTGCTGGAAAGCTCTGAATGTCTACTTTTCAACGCCGTTGAGAGCGCGCCAATTGGACTCCTGTAGCTCCAGAAAATCCATTTCGAGTGCAGGGAGGTCAGAATCCAACAGCATCAGCAGTCCTTTTTCAGCCTAACTCAGATTTTTGCTCAGCTCCCTCAATTTCAGCCAGAAAATACCTGAAATCACAGAAAAATACACAAACTCATAGTAAAGTCCAGAAATATGATTTTTGCCTAAAAACTAATAATATTCTACTAAAAACCAATTAAAATATACTAAAATCTACATGAAATTACCCCCAAAAAGCATATAAAATATCCGCTCATCACTAACCAAGGATTCAACTTGGGATTTTTATTTTGTTTTTCTGCTTAAAGCTTGTAATGTGGTTATAAAACAAGAGGGGATTTAAAGGCTCAAGGGGGCTAACAAGGGTGATGTAAAGGTAGGCTAATTTGGGAATGGTGAGCTAGAATCAAACAATGGCCTCAATCATATGCAAACATGTAAATATACTAAATAATGGACATATAGAATGGAACAAAGTAAAGATTGCAATTATAGAGAAGAAAACACATAAGAATAAATATTATGGTTAAATAATGTAACCATGTAAATAAGCTCAAAATCTCGCAGGTTGTGTGTTCTTTGGCTCAAAAATCATGTTCCAAATACAATTTCAAACAAATTTAACACATAAATTTTTTTAATTTAAATTAGTAAAATACTATAAAAATTTCTTGAAAAGAAAATATTACTTCAACCAAGTAGTAACTAAATGCATAAAATCAAACAAACATGCAATCAAATATGCAAATACAATAATGAATAAACAAAGAAAATAAAACAATGGTGTTGAAAAGAAGAAAATAGCTAACCCATGGAGATTGGTATCGACCTCCCCACACTTAAAGATTGCACCGTCCTCGGTGCATGCTAAGATGTGCAGGTGGACGGGTTGTTCCAACTGATGCTTCTCTCCAAATATTGTGAAAATGGACTTGTCTCGTCTCCCCATGTAAACGTCTTTCGGTTCCCCTCCGGGTGGACATCCTGAAAGAAAAAGCGAAGAAAAGTAACCCAGAAATAAAGATAAGAAAGTAAATGAAGTATGGATGGGTTAATGCCAAATGATAAGGGTCTCATTTACATGGAAGCTTCAACATGTACGTGAGAAAACAATAGAAGTCATGGCATGCCAGTGGTATAAAATGTACAACAATGGAGAAGAGAGTGGGTAATGAAAGACAATGTAAGTTCATGTCAATGCAAAAGGAATACAGGTATCATAAAAGATTGACATTGATAGAAAAATAGCATCACCCAACATTGTAAAACAAGTCACTAGAAATTATACCAGAAAAGATGCAACAGTTAAATAAGAAAATCAACACCAAAGGAAAAATAATAAATTTAGAAAAGAAAAGAAAAATATGCACTAAATTAAAATACAATGAATGAAATATGCAAATAAATGAAATGAAAGATAATAAGAATGAGAAGGAAAAGAAGTGAGTAAGAAAGGAGGGAGGAAAAATTAGGATTGGGGAAGAAAAGATAAGATATTTGGCAAATTAGGATAAGTTGTGCGGTGCAAGCGACGCGGACGCGTGGGGCACGCGGTCACGTGACTTGCGTTTGAAGTTAATCGACGCGGTCGCGTCGGTCACGCGGTCGCGTGACACGTTTTATGCTACTGGCGCGAGGGTAGCCTCGCGCTCGTACAACTCTTTGTTCAAAATCTTATTTTACCAAATTTTGGGTGACGCGATCGCATGGGCACGTGATCGTTCGTGCAGCTTCTAATCCGTGCGGTTGTGTCAGGCACGCAATCGCGTCACTCTGATTTCTTCCATTTCGCGCGGTCGTGTGAGTTATGCAACCGCGTGACTTCTCGCTGGTCATATCCTCAATTTCTTGTGTTCCTTCCATCTTTGCACACTTCCTCTTCATTCTCTAAGCCATTCCTGCCCTATGAAGCCTGAAACACTTAACACACAGATCAAGGCATCGAATGGTAATAAGAGAGGTTTAAGATTAGCTAAATTAAGACCAAAGAAGCATGTTTTCAATCATGTAATAATTTTAGGAAGGAAATATAAATGCATGCTAATTATATGAATAAGTGGGTAAAGACCATGATAAAACCACACAATTAAACACATTGTAAACCATAAAATATTGGTTTATCAGTTAGCATAGCCAATGTCAAGTTAGGTTAGAACTTGAGTGTGAAATTGGTGTATGTAATACTTTTAACTATAGTGGAAATTCCTCCATTGTTGTGGAGGAGACTGGACGTAGGTTGCATATCATAAGGCAACCGAACCAGGAGATATGCTGGTGTTAGCTTTTCTCTTCTCTGCTGTGTTCTATTTTTCTGATGTTCATGAGACAAAAATAAATTGTCTCATAAATTTTTGCTGCTGAGTACAAACAGAATCAGATTTGAAAGTTTTGTTTAAAAAAAAGGTTATAACAACTGTAAAAGGAAAACATAGATTCAACCCCCTTCTCTAAGCCTACCACAACCTTCAATTGGTATCAGAGCTAAGGTCTCAAGAATCAAGCTTAACCACTTGGAGCAAAGATCCAATGGCGAACAACTTGGGCACAACCACAGTTGCCTACACCCTCACTGAAGGCCAGTCAAACAACCGGCCACCTTTCTTTAACGGGAAGAACTATTTCTACTGGAAAGAAAGGATAAGGATCTTCATTCAATTCACTGACTACAACATATGGAAGATTGTTGTGAGCGATCCCAAGATCCCAACAAAAATAAGTGCTGATGGAGTGGTAACTCCAAAAGAAGAAGCTGAGTGGAACGAAGATGACAAGAAGAAGATAGAGCTGAATGCTAAAGCAATCAACCTTCTTCACTGTGCTATCAGTTTTGAAGAGTACCGGAAGGTGTCTAGATGCAAGATAGCCAAAGAAATTTGGGAAAAACTCCAGGTTACACACGAAGGCACTAAACAAGTCAAAGAAACGAGGATTGATATGCTGCAAAAAGAGTACGAGATGTTCAGCATGAAGGATGGAGAAAGCATTGATGAAGCATTTGAGATATTCTCAATCATAATCAACAACCTTGATGCTATGGGTACAAACTATGCAGAACAAACCTTGGTGAAAAAACTCCTTAGAAGCCTCATAAAAGAATGGGAAAACACTGCTACTGTTCTAACTGAGAGCAACAACATAAGTCCCATAACCTATGATGAGCTGAGAGGAAAACTCCTTGCCTATGAAGTCACACACACAAACACAGACTCAAAGAAAAAGGGAATATCCCTCAAATCTCAGATAGAACCGAAAGAGAGTGAGTCTAGTGATGGTATTTCAGATGATGAGCTTTTGTTTTTTGCTAGGAGATTTAGAAGGATGATGAAGAACAAGGGAAAATACAAGGTCTCAAGTTCAAAGGACCACATGTTCGACCTGAGCAAGGTGACGTGCCATCACTGCAAGGAGGCTGGACACTTCAAGCTAAACTGTCCAAAGCTCAAGAAGGAGGACAGAGGAAAGAAGGAAAGGAAGAGAGTACTCATGGAAGCTTGGGAGAATCTTGAGAATGACTCATATGAAGAAGAAGAATCTGAAGGTGAAGACCAAGATTATTTCATGGCTGGAAACAACAATCTTGATGAGGTAAATTACTATGATTTAACCATAGATGATTTACATGCTATTATTGATGATCTCACCTTAAATACATCAAAACTGCTAGATAAATGCAATGAGTGCATATCTGAAAGAGATGTGTTAAGAGCTGAAAATGATTTTTTGAAAGAAAAAGTAAAGGAAACTGAATGTGCTTTGGACATTATTGAAGAAAACAGATTTTTAAAATTTGAACTTGAAAAATTAAAAGGAAAGCACATTATGGATCATTCTCATGAGTTAATTGCTGAAAATGAAAGATTAAATGATACGATTAAAAGGCCGAATGGTGACTTAGCAAAATTTGCTCAAGGTTCAAGTAACTTGGACAAATTACTTGTAAGTCAAAGACCATTGTTTGAAAAATCTGGTTTAGGCTACATAGCCAAGGAAGATGCAGTTTCCAATATTTTCTCTATAAAGTTTGTGGCTTCTTCATCAAATACAAAAAAACACATCTAACAAATCAGGTATTGGGTATGTTCCCACACTTGAGGAGAAATTTGATGAAGTTCACACAAGCGAAACTGAACCTTCACCAAGAACCGAACCTACTTCAAACAGCCCATGTTTGGGTTACATTTCGAAAAATAAGGCTGCTTTCAAGAAATCAATTTTCTACAACAAAACCTTATTTTCGAAAAATCCAAAGAGTTTCAAAAATTCTGGTGAATATATTTTTGCAAAGAGGAATAATTATAACAAAAATTAGTTTGTCAAAAGAAATCCATCTCCTCCGAAAACCAGAAAATTTCAACCATTTAATCACTTCAAGTAATATAACCCACCTCACTTTTAGCAATACACATTAAAAAATCATTGTGTTAATTGCAAGAATTTTGGTCGCTTATATGCACAATGCTTCATTAAAAAGAGAGTTGTAGGAAACAAAGTTTACAATGTTGTTTGTGATTTCAATGCACTTGGGCAACCAAAATGGATTAACTTCAAAGGATCCAAATTAATTTGGATACCTAAGGCTACTTGAAACTCTTCATGCAAATTTGCCTAGCATCCAAGAACAAAAAGGACATTTGGTACATGGATAGTGGATGTTCAAGGCACATGACTGGAAGGTCAACCTACTTCATCAAACTAAGCAAGTATGATGGAGGTTTTGTGACCTTTGGAGATGATGGTAAAGGTAAAATCATTGCTGTTGGAAAAGTAGGTAATGAGCAATCTACTTTCATTGATGATGTATTTTTGGTATGTGGTTTGAAACATAATCTTTTGAGTATAAGTCAGCTGTGTGATTTAGGATATTTAGTGACTTTCAAAAGATTTGAATGCTGTGTTGTAAATGAAAAGACAAATGAAGTAATGTTTGTTGCCAAGCGTTTTAATAATATGTATGGACTTACTCTTGATGAACTAAAGGATCAAAATGTAGCTTGTCTTCACTCTAAAGAATCTGAAAAGTGGTTATGGCACAAGAGATTGGGCCATGCAAGTATGTTTCAAATAATAAACTTGTAAAGAAAAAATTAGTAAGAGGTCTTCCGTTGATAAAGTTTGACAAAGACATCACTTGTGATGCTTGCCAAATGGGAAAACAAACAAAAAGTTCTTTTAAACCAAAGGAAGATATCTCTACTAAAAGACCACTTGAGTTGCTACACATTGATTTATTTAGTCCAACAAGAACTCAAAGTCTAGGTGGTAAACATTATGGTTTAGTAATTGTGGATGACTATACTAGGTTTTGTTGGGTTTTATTTCTTGCACACAAAAATGAAGCTTTTTCGACCTTTGAACCTTTTTGCAAGAAAATTCAAAATGAAAAGGATTTAAAAATCTCCTCTATAAGGAGTGATCATAGAACTGAATTTGAAAATAATTTATTCGAATCTTTTTGTGAGGAATTTGGAATATCTCACAACTTCTCTTGTCCAAGAACACCTCAACAAAATGGTGTTGTGGAAAGAAGAAATAGAAGCATACAAGAGATGAGAAGAGCTATGCTTTGTGAGAGTAATGTTCCAAAATTCCTTTCGGCTGAAGCAGTTAACACAGCTTGCCACATTTTGAATAGAACAATCATAAGGAAATTTTTGAAGAAAATCCCTTATGAACTTTGGAAAGGCTACCCACCAAACTTAGACTACTTACACATCTTTGGATGCAAATGTTTTGTTTTAAATAACAAGGATAATTTGGGTAAATTTGATCCAAAGGCTTATGAGTGTTTGTTTGTAGGATATTCCACAACTAGTAAAGCATATATGGTTTATCATCAAGATGCTAGGATTATTGAGGAGTCCATACATGTTACATTTTTTTATACTAACTTGGTGCAAAGCATTTTGGAAGATTGTGATGCAGAAAATTAAGCTCAAAAGGGAGTTGAAACTGGGAAAAATCAAGAAAATGAAAATTTTGCTCAACCTGACCAAGAAACTGCAGCTGCTAAAACTTCGAGAGACAATTCTATTTTGTCTCATGAATCTGAGGGAGATCCTGAAGACAGCAGCACCCAAAATTCCTTGGTAACTGAATCTACCTCCAAGTCCACCAGACCTCGTGAATGGAGATTCTTGAAGAATTATCCAGAAGAATTTGTCATTGGGGACGTCTCTCAAGGGGTTAGAACTCGGTCATCCACTAGAAAGGCAAATGAAGGTTCAAACATTGCCCTTCTCTCACAAATAGAGCCTCAAAATGTCAAGGAAGCCCTTAGTGACCCTTCTTGGGTTAAAGCAATGGAGGATGAGCTTCTTGAGTTTGAGAAGAACCAAGTGTGGACTTTGGTTCCAAGGCCGAATGGAAAGAAAGTGACTGGCACCAAGTGGATATTTCGGAACAAGTTAGGAGAAGATGGCAGCATTGCAAGAAACAAGGCAAGGCTTGTGGCTCAAGGATATGACCAAGAAGAAGGAATAGACTTTGATGAATCCTTTGCCCCTGTTGCCCGAATGGAAGCCATAAGACTTCTCTTAGCCTATGCTGCATTTTGTGATTTTAAATTATATCAAATGGATGTGAAATGTGCATTTTTGAATGGTGTGATAGATAGAAAAGTGTATGTGGAGCAGCCACCTGGTTTTGAAAATAAAGGGCATTCTGATCATGTTTTCAAATAATCTAAAGCTCTCTATGGTTTAAGACAAGCTCCTAGAGCTTAGTATGAGAGACTTAGCTCTTTTCTTTTGAAAAATGGTTTTTAAAGAGGCACCATAGACACAACTCTATTTATCAAGAATTCTAATGAGTCTTTTATTCTAGTCCAAATATATATTGATGAAATTATTTTTGGATCAGCAAATGAATCCCTTTTGTTCTGAATTTGGAAAACTCATGACAAGTGAATTTGACATGAGTATGATGGGTGAACTTAATTTTTTCCTTGGGCTACAAATTAAACAAATTGAAAATGGTATTTTCATTTATCAAGAGAAGTATGCCAAGGAATTAGTTAAGAAATTTGGTATGGAAAATGCCAAACCCATGAGAACTCCCATGCACCCTAATTCTAAATTAGATAAGGGAGAAACTGAGAAAGATGTAGATGAGACTAGGTATAGAGGAATGATTGGGTCTCTTATGTACTTAACATCCTCTAGACCCGACATTGTGCAAATTGTTGGATTGTGTTCAAGGTTCCAATCCAAACCTAAAGAGTCACATCTTTCAGCAGTTAAAAGGATCATTAGATATGTTCATGGCACATCCAATTTTGGTCTTTGGTATCCTAAGATTGATGATTTTTCTGCTGTTGGTTATTGTGATGCAGATTTTGCTGGTGATAGAGTTGATAGAAGAAGCACTTCAGGCCTATGTTGTTTCCTTGGAAAGTCCTTAAATGTTTGGTCAAGTAAGAAGCAACCGACAGTGGCCTTATCCACTGCAGAGGCTGAGTATATAGCTGCTTCTTCTTGTCGTTCTCAGCTTTTATGGTTAAAAACACAGCTTGCTGATTATAAATTAAATGCTGAAAATATTCCCTTGATGTGTGATAATATGAGTGCCATCAATATTTCTAAAAATCCAGTTTTTCACTCTACGACAAAGCATATTGAAATGAAATTTCACTCAATAAGAGAATATGTCCAAAAAGGGGATATTAGTATTCAATTTGTTAAATCTGAAGAGCAATTAGCAGACATTTTTACAAAACCATTAGCTGAGGATAGATTCTGCATGCTTAGGACTTGTCTAGGAATTTTGAGTTATGATTTCTTATTTAAAAAATACTAATGTATTTGCTGGAGCTTTTTGTCTCATAAACAGGTATGAGACAACTCTGGGCAGGTGATGAACGTTTCCTTCAAATCAGTGTGTTCTGGGCTTGTTTCAAGTGAAAGTTAATCTGAGCCAACCCAAAAATCAGATCTAGAGTGGTCCAATGTGTTTCCTTAAATCCAACCATCTCTGGGCCCATATATGAATGTTACATTTTTTTTGTTGTTGTTTTTGGTGGGGTGTGTGCTTAATTTTTTTGAAAGGATTTTTCATTTAATGTTCTTGATCCAAAAAGATTTTCAGTTTGAGGTTTTTCAAAATTTAAAATTAATTTCCTTTTTTAATTTTTAAATCAAATAAAATCTTTCTTTTATGAGGTCAAGTTTTTTCATGTCATTTCAAAAGGTGATGTAGTTGCATGGTTTTGGAAATCCACTTTTGGGTACGGTTACCAACACTCCCTCTCTTTCCTTCATAACTTCTCCTCAAACCCTTCGATTTCTTCCCTTTCACTCAACTGCTTCTCTTCCATCAAAAACCTAAATCTAACCAAATGGGAAAGAAAGTTATTGCTAAAAGAGCATCGCGTGAAAAGATCTATAAACTTTCAGGATATCCTAGACCATCAACTCGTTCTCAAGACACCACTTTCACTCCCTCACCTTCTCCTCCTACTTCTCCTCCTCGCACTGTTCCCATGGCACGGACCAAGACCACGCTACGTTTTCCAGCCCCTGCCAAGCCGACGCCACCGCCTAAGGTAGCGCTAACCAAACCAACTTCCTCGAAACCTAGTTCATCCAAGGGTAAGCGTCCTGCTATTGAAGACCCTGTTCCTGAGACAGCAAAATCTAAGCCAAGGTCTGTTCCTGTGCGTTCACAAAGAGTGAAACAGGAAAAAGTACCAACTCGATCTGAGAGAGTGGTTCTAGATGATGATGATGATGAAGAGTTCACTCCGGATGACTCTCCTCCTCCTTCCACCGAGGGTACTTCCATCTCTATTGGGAAGCAATCCGCTCTGCTGAATGTAGTCAAGGATGTGGTCCAGGAGTTTGTCTCCCAATAAAATCATTGATTGCCATGAGCAAGGAACAAAGGAAGCTAGCTAGCAAGCATGAAATTTCCTTCGAAAATCAAGGGATATAGTGGCTGTATTTATCAAGTTCATTGATAACCTGAACCAGGATAGAGATCAGGCCACTGAGGATGAGGAAGAAGCTGTTTCGGAGGGGAATGGTCATGAATACTGCTGCTGCTGTGGTCTCATTTTGTCTCATGAACTCTGTTTAATTTGCTACTTTTGAACTGTTTTATCTCGGATGACTGTAATAACTCTAAACACTGTTGCTTTATTAGAATAGTTGAAACTTTGTATTGTGATCTAACCTTTTCTTGCAGTGATTAAGGTGCTATTTTTATTGACTTTACTTATTTTCCATCCTTGATGACAAAAGGGGGAGTAATATGTGCAATTCTGGAATACTGAATGCAAAATTGACTGAAGTTGCTTTTGATTACTGTTTTTGTGGATTTAGTTTGACTGCTGTAGATTTTAATAATCTTGACTTGCAAATGTTTGCAAATATTGTGAATAAGGTTGGAAACTTGCTTAATGATATGTTGCTATCTTGACCCTGACCCTGATGTGTTAAAGCTTTTTTTTGGCAATTAAAACTATCTCTGTTTGTTGCATTTTTGGTTAGTATATAGCATCTGTTTGGCTCCATATAAGCATATGTAAACAGGAACAAAGAGGAAAGCATAAATCCAGGGGGAGCTAATTCTGAAAAAGAAAGGGGGAGCAATATAAAAGCAAATAACAAAAATCAAAGGGAGTTTCTAAATCTACTCAAATTTGTTTCCTTTTGATGATTGCTTATATCATATTTGTCATCAAGGGGGAGATTTTTGAGTTGAGAAATCAACTAAATTAATTAGTGATAACAAACATTATTTTTGGGCAAAATAAATAATTAGTGTTGATTAATTATAATTACTTATTACTAATTGTTTATTATTGCAGGCCAAAATTCAACAACCAAAATGGAATGAAAAGCAATCAGCAAGACTGGTGTAAACCCCGATTAATTAGTAGATAATTAGTCAATAAATTAATTTTAATAAGAAAGATTAGAAATGCAAATATTATATCAAATTAGGATAGAGCTCATCAAAACGAGAATTTTGACACTAATTTCGAAGAAATCGGTCCAAGATTGAACCGAACGGGCTGAACCGGTTGAATCGGGCCCAAACCGGACCGTCGGTCCAACCGGACCAACCTATTAAATGAACCCAGCACAGCCTTCTTCCTCATTTCAACAGAAACGCAGCTGAAGCTCCATGGAGAAGAGAAACGTTCCCGAACCCTACGGCAAATTTCAACCCGCCGTAATTTCTCCGTCCGAAATCCGATCGCCGCACCGTTTGCGGCCACGCGTCCACCGCGTCGAGCTCTACGTTTCTACCGGAACAATTTCATAGGTAAGTCACTAAATACTCCCAGCCACTCTTTTCCCCCAATTTTTGAGTTTTGAGAAGGGGTATTGAATTTCTTTGATTTTTGATGTTTTAGGATCCAATTAGCTTGAGGAAAGCGTTCACTCTTGCTTATGTGAAGCTTGGGTAAGGTGAGGATATGATAATTCTATTTTAATTTTATTGAATTTGATCTTTGAGTATTAAATTGGATATATATGTGTTATGAATGTGTATTAGGTTGTGAATAAATAATTGGAGCTTGAAATTGTGAATAATGGAACTTGGAGGAAGCGGATTAGTTGAATTTTGAGGGGCTGCCTTGATTTTAAATAATTTGCTTTGGTCGACGTGGAAATCGGCCAAGGTATGGTTTAGGTTTCTTGCATTTAATATATAATGTTCTGTGAAAACTTAGGCTAGACGACCATAGGATAAGTTGGAATGCAGGTGTATGTTTAATGTTTAGTAATTTGTTGATGAATATATTTGGTTGAAGTTTATTGGATAATTAGTTATTAATTTTGGATGGTGAATGTTGTTATGTTAATTTGGAGAGAATTATGGTTGAATATTATTGTTGATGAACATGGTTGGTTTGGTGCTTGTTGATTAACTAATAATTTGGTGAATTATTGATTTGAGGTATTTTGTGTTAGAAGCCTAGGATTAGTGAACTATGATTCTTAGTTGAATTTTGGTTGTTGGATTTGAATATTATATGAGTATAATTGTTGATCTGAGGTAGATTTATTGTGGTGATTGTTATGATAATGAGAAAGGGTATGTTGAATTGAAGAGAATGTAGGTTTGGACTTGAAAAGGGTGGCAAAGTCCGAGTTTTAGAGGAAATACTGCCGAAATTTTATAAAAAAAATTAGAGATTTTGTTTATATGATTATTTAAAAAGGTTTAGATTCAACGGTTATATGGTCTGATTTTGAGTTATTAAGAAAATGAGCATGTTTTAGGTTTAATTCATTTAGAAAAGGATAAATTATGTTTTGAATTGGAACTATTGATGGATGGAATGGGAGGTGTGATGATGAAGGATAAGGATTGAATATGTTTGATGTATGATGATGAATGAGATGCAATTGAGAATAATGTGGATGCTGATGAATTATAATTGAATTATTTATATGGCTTATGAATTTGAATAATCTGAGATACGAGGTTCCCTGGATTAAGTGTCGTGGCTTGCCACCACGTGTACCAGGTTGAAAACTCGATACTCTGTTGACCCTACGACGTAAGTGTGACCGGGCACTATATAAATTCCCGGGAATGTTACCCCCATTGAGCAATATTGATTATTTGAGATAAAGCTATGCATAGACTCTTGGGAATGCACGTCGGGGGACAGTCTAAGGACACTTCAGACTTGTCGGGTTGGCTGGATAACCGACAGATGAGCCTCATCAGCCATAGGACAGGCATGCATCATATGCATATTACTTGAACTACTTGCTTGTGCTTTAATTGGGTGTGCTTAAATGTATTTGCTATGCTAAATGTATATTTGTTACCTGCAGTATTTGTAACCTTCCTGTGCTTTCCTTTATCTGTTTATTTGTCTGTGAAATACTGATGGAGATGGAGGTGTGGAGGAATGGCAGTATGAGATTTAGGTTTAAGGTTAAGTTAAGTCAGGTCTACATATTTTTTAGAAAACCTCCTTTTATGGCTTCTGTTTAATACTTTAAGCTCTACAATCTGAGTGTCGGCGTTCTAGGATTGCCTCTGGCATTCCCAGGACCTTATATATTATATGTGTGACACCTTTACCATACTGAGAACCTCCGGTTCTCATTCCATACGATGTTGTTATTTTTCAGATGCAGGTCGAGAGGCATCTCGTTAGGCGTCTGGACTCTTGAAGCAGAGTGGTTACTGGGTTATTTTGTTATGCTATGATGTATATATATGTACTTAGCTTTCTCTCCACATAACTTATTCTTTTTTATCCTCCTAGAGGTGTATGGAGAGGCAGGATTTTGTTTATGTACATTTGGGTTTTGGATATGTATGTATATGTATATATGTGTGTATATTCTCCGGCCAGTCTTGACTTCGCATGCTGAGTCAGGAGCTCGTTTTTTGTATCTTTGACTCTCTGTTCCTGTTTTGGGTTACTTTACACTTGACACCTGTGGCTTTCTTAGCATGCAAGTTAACTCATTTCTCGAGCGTTGCGCTTTTATATTCGCGATTTTTATTTCCTCTATTCTTCAAGGCTCCTAGCATATTATAATTCTTCTGCTATTATATGTACTCATTTTATTTTAGAGGTCGTAATACCACACCACCTCTGTTTTACGACTTAAGCGTAAAGCTTAGTGTGGTAGGGTGTTACATTATGGTATCAGAGCAGTTCGTTCCTATAAAGCCTGAAAGACGGACAGATTGTACTTCTGTGCATTCTCTGTATATGTGTTTATGTGCTATTAGGATATCTGACTGATATATAGGGCATAAACGTCTGTGAGCATGCATTTGGAACTTAAAGCATTAGACCTGCGATATTGAGACTGATCAACTTAATATCACTTGTTTAGTGTGTATAAGGACCAGCTGTCGACTCGCGGACACGGTCATGGGTGAGGTAGAAGTAGGATAGGCACCGTTACTCCTGGTTTGGCAGGGAATGATCTAGTAGGATTTATGGCTGCTCTGGGAAATATGGCTGCAGCTATGCAGGCAACAGCTGAGGTGTTGGGTAACCAGATAAATCAGAGTAATCATGAGAACAATAATGATGAAGACGGTCCTATGACACTTGCTACATTTCTGAAAGTTCACCCTCCGACTTTTAGGGGAACCTCAAATCCTACTGATGCAGATAATTGGATTCAGGCTATGGAATGGGCATTGCAGGCCCAACAAGTTCCTGAAGAGCAGTGAGTTGAATTAGAAACTTATCAGCTGCAAGACGAGGCTCAGAATTGGTGGTAGGGAATACGACATATCCTGCAGGAAGATGATGCTGGGATAACCGGGAGATTGGTTATCTAAGAATCATGTTTTACTTGATTGTTCTGAGAAGTCAGTACAATTTATGCCGGAAGGGTCAGAAGCGCCGATTGTGGTGAATAGTTATTATTTGAACTCTATGATAGTAAACTATTCTAGAACTGAATGTCAGGGTGTTATGTTATTAACTGTGGGAGTATCAGGTGATGATCAGAATTTAGAGCAGATTCCGGTTGTATGTGATTTTCCAGATGTGTTCCCGAATGATATAAATTCTTTCCACCTAATAGGGAAGTGGAATTTGCAATTGAGTTGGTGCTTGGAGCCGGTCCGATTTCGATTACTTTTTATAGGATGTCACCTTTAGAAATGGCTGAACTGAAGGCTCAACTGGAAGATCTGTTGGGTAAGCATTTTATCCGACCAAGTGTTTTTCCGTGGGGAGCGCCAGTGTTACTGGTAAAGAAGAAGGATGGGAGTATGCGGTTATGTGTCGATTATTGGCAATTGAATAAGATCACTGTGAAGAATAAATATTCGTTGCCTAGAATCGATGATCTAATGGATCAATTACAGGGTGCTGGTGTGTTTTCTAAGATTGACCTGCGATCCGGGTATCACCAGATAAAGGTTAGAGACGAGGATATTCCGAAAACTGCTTTCAGAACCCGTTATGGTCATTATGAGTATACAGTGATGTCTTTCGGGTTAACTAATGCCCCGGCAGTATTTATGGATTATATGAACAGGATTTTCCGACCGTATCTGGACAAGTTTATTATTGTCTTCATTGATGACATTCTTGTTTATTTTAAGTCTGAAGAGGAACATGCTAAACTCTTGCGAACTGTGCTGCAAATTCTGAGAGACAGGAAGTTACATGCTAAGCTATCTAAATGTGAGTTCTGGAAGAGTGAAGTGAAGTTTCTCGGTCACATGGTGAGTAAGCTGGGAATAGCTGTGGATCCTGCTAAGGTGGAAGCAGTGATGAATTGGGAGCGACCAACTTCAGTGACAGAGATCAGGAGTTTCTTAGGTTTGGCGGGGTATTATCGCAGATTCATTAAAGGAATTTCATAGCTCACCTTACCTTTAAGTAAGTTGATTAGGAATGATACACTTTTTATTTGGACCCAGAGTGTGAAGAGAGTTTTTGAGCATTAAAGCACAGATTGACTACTACACCCGTGTTGGTATTGCCTTAATTGAGTGAACCGTTTGAGGTGTATTGTGATGTATCACTGAAGGGCTTGGGGTGCGTTCTGATGCAGCACCAGAATGTTGTAGCATATGTCTCACGGCAGTTAAGACCGCATGAAATGAACTACCCGACACATGATTTGGAACTTGCTGCTGTTGTGTTTGCTTTAAAGATTTGGAGGCATTATCTTTATGGTGTTAAGTTTCATATTTTCTCAGACCATAAGAGTTTAAAGTATCTTTTTGAGAAGAAGGAGTTGAATATGCGCTAGAGGAGATGGATGGAGCTTCTGAAAGATTATGATTTTCAATTAAATTATCATCCAGGAAAAGTGAACATTGTGGCAGACGCTTTGAGTCGAAAGTCTTTATATGCAACTTGGATGATGCTATGGGAAGAAGAATTACTAAAGGCATTTCAAGGTTTGAATTTGGAAATTCAAGAAGAATCTGGAATCCTGTGTTTGAGTCAGTTGCAGATTTCAAGTGATTTTAAGTTAGAACTTTTGAAGGCTCGTCGAGATAATGAAGCGTTACGTAAGGTATTACCAGCAGTTGAACAGGAAAAAGAGTGGAGAGTGTCAGAAGGTCAAGATGGTTTATGGAGGTTCAAGAACCGGATTATTGTGCCTAATGTTGGAGACCTGCGACAAAGTATCTTGAAGGAAGCTCATAAGAGTGGGTTCTCAATTCATCCAGGGAGTACCAAAATGTATCAAGATCTGAAAGCGATGTTCTGGTGGCCAGGGTTGAAGAATGATGTGGCATTAAATGTATCTAAATGTTTAACGTGTCAGAAGGTTAAGATTGAGCATCAGAGACCATCAGGAACCCTTCAGCCTTTGGAGATTCCACAATGGAAATGAGAGAGTATCGCAATGGATTTTGTGATATGTTTGTCTAGAACCCGATCTGGTTGTGACGCTATTTGGGTGGTTGTGGATCGACTGATAAAATCAGCTCACTTTCTTCCTATTCGAATAAGTTGTACAATGGAAGAATTAGCTCAAATGTATATTAAAAAGATTGTTAGGTTACATGGCGTGCCTTCTACTATTATATCTGACAGAGATCCTCGTTTTACATCAAGGTTCTGGGGAGCTTTTCAGCATGCATTTGGGACTCAGTTAAGCTTGAGTACTGCGTATCACCCTCAAACAGATGGTCAGTCAGAGAGAACTATTCAGACCTTGGAGGATATGCTAAGGGCTTGTGTTTTGGACCAGCCAGCGAGCTGGGATTGGTATATGCCATTAATAGAATTTGCTTATAATAATAGCTATCATGCGAGCATTGGAATGGCTCCATATGAGGCTATGTATGGCAGAAAATGTCAATCTCTGTTGTGTTGGTATGAAGCTGGAGAAAGGATTTTGTTAGGGCCTGAGATGATAGCTGAAACGACTAAGCAGATAAAGAAGATTCGTAGTCGAATGCTTATAGCCCAAAGCCGCCAAAAAAAAAGTTATGCTAATCAGAGGCGAAAGCCTTTGGAATTTGAGAAAGGGGAGCATGTCTTTCTGAAAGTTACACCAACCACTGGAGTGGAAAGAGCTATTAAGACTAAGAAACTGAATCCCCGTTATATTGGACCCTTTGAGATTCTGAAGAGGATTGGGCTAGTGGCTTATAGAATTGCCTTACCGCCATATCTTTCGAATTTGCATGACGTGTTTCATGTGTCTCAGCTTAGGAAGTACACTCCTGTCACAAGTCATATTCTAGAACCAGAACCAATCCAAGTGAGAGAAGATCTAACACTTCCAGTAGCCCTGGTAAGAATTGATGAAACCAGGGTTAAACGATTACGAGGAAGAGAAGTATCATTGGTAAAAGTAGCTTGGAGTTGAACTGGTATTGAGAAACATACATGGGAACTCGAATCAAATATGCGAAAGGACTATCCACACCTCTTTTCAGGTAACTAGAACTGAATTTTGAGGGCAAAATTCTTTGTTAGGTGGGTAGAATGTAAACCCCGATTAATTAGTAGATAATTAGTCAATAAATTAATTTTTAATAAGGAAGATTAGAAATGCAAATATTATATCAAATTAGGATAGAGCTCATTAAAACGATAATTTTGACACTAATTTCGAAGAAATCAGTCCAAGATTGAACCGAACGGGCTGAACCGGTTGAACCGGGCCCAAACCGGACCAACCTATTAAATGAACCCAGCACATCCTTCTTCCTCATTTCAACAGAAACGCAGCTGAAGCTCCATGGAGAAGAGAAACGTTCCCGAACCCTACGGCAAATTTCAACCCGCCGTAACTTCTCCGTCCAAACTCCGATCGCCGCACCGTTTGCGGCCACGCGTCCACCGCGTCGAGCTCTACGTTTCTACCGGAACAATTTCATAGGTAAGTCACTAAATACTCCCAGCCACTCTTTTCCCCCAATTTTCGAGTTTTGAGAAGGGGTATTGAATTTCTTTGATTTTTGATGTTTTAGGATCCAATTAGCTTGAGGAAAACGTTCACTCTTGCTTATGTGAAGCTTGGGTAAGGTGAGGATATGATAATTCTATTTTAATTTCATTAAATTTGAGCTTTGAGTATTAAATTGGATATATATGTGTTATAAATGTGTATTAGGTTGTGAATAAATAATTGGAGCTTGAAATTGTGAATACTGGAACTTGGAGGAAGCGGATTAGTTGAATTTTGAGGGGCTGCCTTGATTTTAAATAATTTGCTTTGGTCGACGTGGAAATTGGCCAAGGTATGGTTTAGGTTTCTTGCATTTAATATATAATGTTCTGTGAAAACTTAGGCTAGACGACCATAGGATAAGTTGGAATGCAGGTGTATGTTTAATGTTTAGTAATTTGTTGATGAATATATTTGGTTGAAGTTTATTGGATAATTAGTTATTAATTTTGGATGGTGAATGTTGTTATGTTAATTTGGAGAGAATTATGGTTGAATGTTATTGTTGATGAACATGGTTGGTTTGGTGCTTGTTGATTAACTAATAATTTGGTGAATTATTGATTTGAGGTATTTTGTGTTAGAAGCCTAGGATTAGTGAACTATGATTCTTAGTTGAATTTTGGTTGTTGGATTTGAATATTATATAAGTATAATTGTTGATCTGAGGTAGATTTATTGGGGTGATTGTTATGATGATGAGAAAGGGTATGTTGAATTGAAGAGAATGCAGGTTTGGACCCGAAAAGGGTGGCAAAGTCCGAGTTTTAGAGGAGATGCTGCTGAAATTTTATAAAAAAAAATTAGAGATTTTGTTTATATGATTATTTAAAAAGGTTTAGATTCAACGGTTATATGGTCTGATTTTGAGTTATTAAGAAAATGAGCATGTTTTAGGTTTAATTCATTTAGAAAAGGATAAATAATGTTTTGAATTGGAACTATTGATAGATGGAATGGGAGGTGTGATGATGAAGGATAAGGATTGAATATGTTTGATGTATGATGATGAATGAGATGCAATTGAGAATAATGTGGATGTTGATGAATTATAATTGAATTATTTATATGGCTTATGAATTTGAATAATCTGAGATACGATGTTCCCTGGGTTAAGTGCCATGGCTTGCCACCACGTGTACCAGGTTGAAAACTCGATACTCTGTTGACCCTACGATGTAAGTGTGACCGGGCACTATATAAATTCCCGGGAATGTTACCCCCATTGAGCAATATTGATTATTTGAGATAAAGCTATGCATAGACTCTTGGGGATGCACGTCGGGGGACAGTCTAAGGACAATTCAGACTTGTCGGGTTGGCTGGATAACCGACAGATGAGCCTCATCAGCCATAGGACAGGCATGCATCATATGCATATTACTTGAACTACTTGCTTGAGCTTTAATTGGGTGTGCTTAAATGTATTTGCCATACTAAATGTATATTTGTTACCTGCAGTATTTGTAACCTTCCTGTGCTTTCCTTTATCTGTTTATTTGTCTGTGAAATACTGATGGAGATGGAGGTGTGGAGGAATGGCAGTATGAGATTTAAGTTTAAGGTTAAGTTAAGTCAGGTCTACATATTTTTTAGAAAACCTCCTTTTATGGCTTCTGTTTAATACTTTAAGCTCTACAATCTGAGTGTCGGCGTTCTAGGATTGCCTCTGGCATTCCCAGGACCTTATATATTATATGTGTGACACCTTTACCATACTGAGAACCTCCGGTTCTCATTCCATACGATGTTGTTGTTTTTCAGATGCAGGTCGAGAGGCATCTCGTTAGGCGTCTGGACTCTTGAAGCGGAGTGGTTACTGGGTTATTGTATGCTATGTGTATATATGTACTTAGCTTTTCCTCCATAACTTATTCTTTTTTATCCTCCTAGAGGTGTATGGAGAGGCAGGATTTTGTTTATGTACATTTGGGTTTTGGATATGTATGTATATGTATATATGTGTGTATATTCTCCGGCCAGTCTTGACTTCGCAGGCTGAGTCAGGAGCTCGTTATTTTGTATCTTTGACTCTCTGTTCCTGTTTTGGGTTACTTTACACTTGACAGCTGTGGCTTTCTTAGCACGCAAGTTAACTCATTTCTCGAGCGTTGCGCTTTTATATTCGTGATTTTTATTTCCTCTATTCTTCAAGGCTCCTAGCATATTATAATTCTTCTGCTATTATATGTACTCATTTTATTTTAGAGGTCGTAATACCACACCACCTCTATTTTACGACTTAAGCGTAAAGCTTAGTGTGGTAGGGTGTTACAACTGGTGGGCTGGTCAAACAAGCAAAGCCCAAAAGAAACAAAGCCAAAATCAAACGGGTTGCTTAATGGATGTCTAATCCAAGCCCGAGTTGATTTCATTTCCTTCCATCTTACTCTTACCAAAGCAACGCTCCTCTCTCTGTTGTCTTAGTCAAATCAAAGTTTCAGAAAAGTAAGAAAGAGAAAGAGAAAGAGCTTCTTCCACACGCCATTCACAGAAGAAGAAAGAAAGAGAAAGATCAAGCTTGAGAGGCCGAAGTCTAATCATCCAGAATAAACAAAATCAAGCTTAGGTCAAGAATAAAGGTAAACTATTTCCTCTTTCATGCATCAGATCTTCTTTTCTTCTTCCCAACTCTCTGCAAGTCCGAAAATGGCATACAAGGGAAAGTTGCCTTCAGCCCCAATCTGCTGTGTATCCACGGTCTTAAACATGACTTGAGGACCAAGTTGGTTTTCAAGGGTCCAGATTAAGTTGACCACTAGAAGAGTTTTGTGGTTGCTGTGTTATGGCTTTTGGCCAAGATGAAGGAGTCAGAAGAAAAATTTTCTACTCTAAGGTTTAAGGAGAAAAAGTGAATCTTGGGTTGGTGAAGCTCAAGGCTCAAGGTGTTTACCTTGGAAGAAGAACCAAGCAACATGCAAGGAGATAAAAGAAGTTGGGTGCTCACTCAGAAGACAAGGAGAGTTAACCAAAGTATTGAGGTTTTGTTCTGAGAAGTGTTTTTTGAGAAAGTTTAACTAACTGGACAGTGTATCCTAATCAAAGGTGCATTCCGCCAGTATGAAGAACTGAATCAGAGGCTTGCTAATCTGGTTTTTGCATAGCACAAAGGCTGTTGATGAAGTCAATCTCCTTCATGTTTTACTAATTGTAATGTACTTTTCTATGTTTATCTTTCTGTAATTTCTTGTGAGAAAAGGCATTGTGAGAAAGCTCAAGTAAAAGCCATGAGTGGAAAAAGGTTGAGTGATACACTTGAGAGAAAAGCCTAGAGTTATTTTCTGATTTCTTTAGGTTGGTTAAGTGTCTTGTATCTTGTACCTGTTTGGTATCCCTTTCTTAGTTGGGTTAGCACTAAGAGTGAATAGTTAGGTGTTAGCATAGCCAATGTCAAGTTAGGTTAGAACTTGAGTGTGAAATTTATATATGTAATACTTTTAACTATAGTGAAAATTCCTCCATTGTTGTGGAGGAGACTGGACGTAGGTTGCATAACACAAGGCAACCGAACCAGGATATATGCTGGTGTTAGCTTTTCTCTTCTCTGCTGTGTTCTGTTTTTCTGATGTTCATGAGACAAAAATAAATTGTCTCATAAATTTCCGCTGCTGAGTACAAATAGAATCAGATTTGAAAGTTTTGTTTAAAAAAAAGGTTATAACAGTTGTAAAAGGAAGGCATAGATTCAACCCCCTTCTCTAAGCCTACCACAACCTTCACATTTAATTTAAATTATGATATTTATTTAAGGGATAAGTATTATTTTGGTCTCTAACATTAAATTATAGGTTAAATCAAAATCGTTCCTGATGTAGTTTTTGATTTAGAATCGTCTTTTATTATTAAATTACTCCGACTTTAATAAAAAATTATAAAATTTAAAAATAATAAAAGAAAAGATTGCGTTGGGGGAGGGGAAGGAGAAGGGAAAAAGAGTACGCGAAGGGGGAAGGGGAAAGGAAGAGGGAGAAGGGGGAAGGGGAAGTGGAAGAGGGGAGAGGATACAGAAGCGGCGGCAACACGGTGACCACTCACCACTACTTTCGCGTCTTCTCCATCTTCGCGGGCTCCCTCTCTCTGTCTCTCTCTCTCTTTGGCGGCGACGCGACGACTTCTACTTCGACGACGACGCGTGTAACGGCGCAACTCCTCCCCCTTGGTCACTGGCTCGCGTCCTCTCTCTCTCTCTCTCTCTCCCCTGGGTGCGACACGATGGCGACGGCGACGCGTGTGACAGCGGCAACTCCTCCCCCTTGGTCACTGGCTCGTCGTCCCCCTTCTTCCCCCTCTTTTTTTTTGCTTGAGCTTCTGCTTCTGCTTCTGCTTTTTCGGCTTCTGTGTCTTCTTCTGCTTCTTTTGCTTCTGCTTCTGTCTTTGCTTCTAATTCTAATTTTGATTTGTTATTTTTTAATTTCATTGTTGTTATGTGTTGATTTTGTTATTAAATTTGATGTTGTTTAATTTGATTTGGTATTCTTGAATCTGATTTTGTGTATTTGGTGGTAAAGATGCTGATGGTAGTGATAAAAGTGCTAGTGGTGGTGGAGGGTATTATTGTCTACTAAAAAATTAAAAGGATGATTTTAATATGAAATAAAACGTTTAAGGCAATTTTAAATAAAAAATTACATGAGTGACGATTTCGATTCTAACCGTTTATTTAAAAATAACTTTGATAATCTATTATTATTTTTTTCAATTACATATCATTACATAATTTTTTTATTTTTCTATATTTTTTAAAATTTATTTTTAATCAAGTATCTTTGAATATTGAACGAATCGGACCGAATTTAATCGTTTGAATCTACTTACAAACAACTTTTAATCTGAACTAATCAAATCCGATTAAAATCTAATCGGTTCAGGTCTCATTTTCTTAAACCCGAATTAACTTGAATCGTAAACACCTCTTTTTCTGGCGACTGTGTTTCTGAAAATGAAAGCGAGGCTCACAGCTATTAGTTCGAATAGGTTAGAAGCAGTTATAATATCCTCTCTTATTTGTGAATGTCTGTTATATAAGTGAGTACTGTAATGACTTGTGATGTAAACAACATTATAATAATATGGAAATTCTTTAATTCAATTCTTATATAATAATGAGAATATTTAAAACACCTATTTTACTTAGGCCACTCTAATTTTATTAGAAGAACAGAAATAAACAGCAACATATATCACAAAAGTATACTGTTTATCAGTTAAAAATCCCTTGTCCCGGAGCCAATATTCTTTTAGGATCAAATTTATTTTTTGTGTCTTTGAAATTTTGCCACTTGGAACCAAAATGTTGAATCCATTCTTCGTGAGTTTTGTTTCGTGGAAGATATTGCTTGATTCCAATGCCTGAATCTTTACAGAATTCTAATATTTGATTCTTTTGCTCATCAAATGTCTTCAATGTATCATATGTAGCTTCTTGCAGAACACTCACAAGATAAAAGACTTGTTCATCAGGTATAGCCACTGACATTTTATCATTCCACCTGTGAATTATTATATGTTAACCAATATATCTTTGTTAATTAATTCAATCAATTAACTATTAAATTTAATTTTATTGTATTATTAGTATAAAATAATTTTATATGTATATCCAATTACGTAATGTTATACCGCATAAATAGTCATGTAAAAGAACAAATATAATTGCACAATAATATAAAATACTGTTAGTGTATCAAAATTAAATTCTTAACTATTACGATGGAACTTACTTTGTTCGGTTCATGGGGAAGGCTAGTATGATTCCGTTGGCAGTAAGGTTTTGTTTAAAGATAATGTTGTTGAAAACCCCTTCATTTATATCTGAGATTCTAGATCCTGGAACAAAAATATCCAACCAAGATTGAGGTCCTCCTGGAAGTCCTTGTCCTGGATTCTCAGAACTATGTAGAAAATTCTGGTACAACACATCTTTTTCATATTTAAATGTAGGAACATACTTTAATCCCGTCACCAAACGTTCAACATCCTATTTAAGAAACAAAAGGTATAGTATATTTATTAGTATATTAAATAGTAAAGAGTGATTCTCAATAATAAAACATACAACAGACACATGTGTCATGCAAATGTCGATAAATAATGTTATATCCAAAATGTATTTAACACATATACAGACACAACAATTCAACAAAATATCCGTAATTCATAGAGCTAAATAATAAATAACACATGATTAATAGTAAAGTACCTGATCAATTTGGTCTTGAGTACTGTTGTCGTAATATTTGGCAAGCTCCAAGACATAAAGGATGTTATGTTGGGCTAATAAGGAATTTATGCGAGGCAGATCTTGTGTTGGAAAAAAGGAAATGATATTCGGCCACTGGTTTATCATAAGAAAACCTTCTACTGCATCGAATGCATTATCATTTCTTCCATTCAATGAAATTAAGTATTCTTGGTCTTTAGAATATGCAGAGAAATCACTGTAAAGCAAACGAAGCGACTTTACCTGCAATCAGTCAACAAGCGCATAATTCTTTTGCCTTTAATTAAGGATATGTGTATGTTATAGTAAATACTTTTAATTTGTTGGTTAAAATTATATATTATAGTACTATTAATCAAAGTAATATGGTTTTTCTAAAATTTTGGCAAGCAATTAAGTAAATATTAAAGATTAATTCTTCTAAAATTAAATTTTTTACCAACACTTGTCAACATTTTAAAAATTGAGTACTAAATTCTAAATTTTAAATTTAAATAGTATAAAAATCAGATATTAACTAAGTATAACTAATATTGATAAAAAGTATTATTTTCTGGTATTTTTTTAATAAAATTTAAATTCAAATATTACAAGTAACACTTTTGAGTTTGACATATTATGTAAAATGAAAGGTATTTAAAAAAATGTATGCACGGATGCACCAAACTTCTTTTGAATAATATATCTCCCTTATTATATGTAAATATATAATAAAAATGATTTTATATTGACTATTTACTTGTTTTTTATATGATCACATGTCAATAAAATAAGAACAATAGAAGCAAATAGAATTATATAATAAAATATGATGCTTGCCTTTGTATAAGCAGGTCCTAAGGCTATTCTTGCTCTCGTTATTATTCCAAATTGACCTAAACCTCCAAGAACACCATAAAATAACTTCGACTTCCTTTTTGCAGAACAAGTAACAAGAACTCCTTTACCTATATATAAAGCCATGAACCAACATCATTTATTGCATTTTATATAAGCAAAGATACATCTATAGGAAATGTCAACGACGTAGTATGAGAGTAGGAACTCAAAGTTCAAACAACATGAATAATAATGCCCACATATACCACATGGAATCAGGAAATTAAGAAAAATCATACTAAATAACATATGTAAAATTTTAGTCACTAATCAATTATCACATATAGAAATGTGGATTTAGTATTTTTTTAAAAAATTCTATTATATTACTGTAAAAAATAGGCTTGATTATTTTGGTACTTAACTATTTAATTAAAAAAATATATAAAATAAATATACATAAATACATAATAGTTAATTTGGATATTGATGTTTAGTATAAATTTAACATTATATTTTTTTTTAAAAAAAATATTATATACACTATCTTTATATATACTTTTATTATTAATATTAAAATTAATTAATAAAAATTATGTTTAAATCATAAAAAATATATAAAAAAATAGTAGAAGTATCATATCTCATAAATAATCAAATACTTCATTACTTTTGGTACACCCTATATGTGATGCTAGTGGCTATTCTTTTAACCCCTTTCTAATCTTTCTTGTACTTTGCTTGTAGTCGCAGAGATTGAGTTAGAAATTTTGCTACGTAATTATTTTCATAATCATAAAAAATTCAATTATCTATACCTACCCATTAGTCAACTCTTTTTTAACGATTAATTAAGCGGCTAACCACTTGCATTATATTGTATTGACTTTTATCATTTATTTATTACAAGAGAAAATGCTATCCACAAAATATATATATAACATTTTTTATTATATTTAATATTATTTAATTATTTCAATAATAATTAAAAAATATAAAATAAAATAATTTTATATTATATACCTTGTATTTAAATATGAATAAAAATTCACATATAATTATCATGTAAATAAAATTGATAATTAATAATCATTAGATAAATTAATATATTTAATTAAATTACTATTAAATTCTGTTAGATAACGAACATTCAACTAATTAATTATTATCGGCTAATTTATTATTAATTGGTAATTCTAATTTATAAATTGTTATTAATTAATAATTATTTAAACTTTTTAATAAGAAATTATTTATTTATATTTTTTATTAATATTTAAATTAGGTAAAAATTTATGTGCAATCAACTTTACGTGAAGTAGATACCTGAAAGTCATTAGATGATTTGACTGATTTGACTAAATTTTTATCTAACGTCAAATATCAACTTCACGTCAAGTCAACTTCACCAGAATTTTCACCAATAAATTAACTTTACATAAAGGTAAGCACGCGTAAATTTTTACTGTTAGAAATACCTGTAATAACATCTAGTTCATAAACATTGGCAATCTGAGGACCAAACTTAAATGTTTGACCACCGACTCCGGCATTGACGAGGGTTCCGCCAACAGAAGTGAACAAATTATCAGTCCAAGACAGCGGTGTGAGTCCATATTCAAGTGCTGCATTTAACACGTCACTCCACACCTGTTCACCGCCCACGTCAGCATAAGAATTCCATGGATCCTTCTCATCGCGAAATATAACAACCCCCTTCCCGTGCCTGTAACCGTTTAGATGCGTCATGTTCACCACTATCCCCTCACGCGCCATCGCTTGTCCGTGAACCGAATGTGCTTGCCCTCGTGCTGCTATTGTGAAAGGGGTAGAAAGGGAATTTGACACTTTTATTAGTTCTGATATTTCAGTTATTGACGTTGGTTCAAGAACCGCCAGAGGCTTCTCGTGAATCGTAAGGCCGAAATCGGTTGAGGCGAGTGTAAGGGTAACATTGTCACAAACTAGGTTATTTGAAATCTCCGTGGATGCATGAAATGCTGAACATGGATGATGTGTGGTTATTATTGCATTTGTGAGCATGAGTATAACTAGATTTATGAGCAGAATCAATGAAACATTTTCAAGTATCGAAAACCTTGCCATTGTACGTGTGATATTTGATCACTTTATTATACGCTTCGGGTATATATAAGTGTAAGAACGTCTTTCAATGGCTAACTGTGAATATAACTCATTTTATTTTTTAATTTACACACTCTATCATGAGCGAGCAGAAGTATTGATGACTCAATGGCTAAGTGTGAATATAACTTGTTCTATTTTTTAATTTGCACACTCTATATCATGAGCGAGCAGAAGTATTGATGACATCGAACTTGACTAATACAAGGGTAATATTGACATATTGTTATCCATCGTGTTCTATATATACCTTATACTAAAGAAAGTTTAATCAATTCTTATATTTGTAAGAAAAGATGAATTATTATGGTGGTATTGATTAAAAGATAAGAATATAATAAATAAAAGAGATATATTGAATGAAAGACAACTATTCTATTTTTTATCTATTTTTTTTCATATTTTTTTTTGAAGATTTTTGATAGTCTAAAGAAGGAGATTAAATCTATAACTTTCTTTTAAATTTGATTAATTATACTTCAAACAAAAAAATGAAACTTAGCTTCTGTTCTATCTATAAGATGATGAGTTATGTAGGAGACAATTTTATTTTGTCTCATAAATCGTGAAAAATAGAATCAGTGCAGGGAAGAAAAAAATGACACAACCATATATTCTGGTTCAGTTGTCTTGTCTTATGTAATATAACCTATATTCAGTCTTCACTACAACATTGATGAAATTTTTACTATCATTTCATGTATTACATACATCAACTCTCAAGAATTTAACCTAATCTTATCAAGGACAAATCAGATTTCAACATAAACTTGACTTGGCTATGTAACTTTTTAAACTCTCAACACACTAAGTGCTTATCACTACAAGAAAAACACCCATTCAGGTACACTTGAAAAGTGTAGACAAAAGTAAAAAAAAAATGATGCTTTAGGCTACGGCTACGCTTTTTGGGGTGATTCCTATTCGGCCGTTGCCTAATCTCAAAGGCTACGCTTTTCTGCACCAAGGGCTACGCTTTTGGCGTCTGGGAATAGGGTGCACTTTTCAAGTGATGCTGTCCAGGAACAAAGGCTACGCTTTTCAGCTTCTATTTTTACCAGAATAGGCTACGCTTTTCAATGCTACTGCATCACCTGTAAACCGTAGCCACAGTGTATACCATGGCTACCGTTTATAAGTGTAGCCTTAGGTCCCTCATTTTTTTTGTATACCATAGCTATTGTATATAAGTGTAGCCTTAGGTCCCTTATTTTTTTTATTTTCTGTATACATATGATATTCTAATAATTATTAATACAACATAATATTTAATAATATGATTACATGTATAATAATTCTGTATTTTTAATTAAATGAGTTAAATATTATAAAATAAAAATAAATATATAATTATACTAAATAATTTTTTTAAATGGTAAAAATTATCTCTAACCAAAATATATTTATAATAATAATTCAAAAGTACTAGAATGAAATTAATTGTGAATATTTATACATCTAATAAAAGTCATTAGTTAACTATACATATATCAATTTTTATATAATAATTCTCAATAAAATTCACAAGATTCCTCTCCTCAAGCCTTGGATTCGCTAAAGACAATTCTTTATTTGCAGAACATATTTGACTATCTGCTTAATAAGATCAGCATCATCCCCCTAGCATAATATGAAAATAAACCAGAATTAAAAAGCATACTAGATATATTTATTCTTTTGCTGAAAGAAATCTAAATCGGTGAGAGAATAAGAGTTTCACACACAACTCAACTGCCATATATTGGTGAGAGAATAAGAGAAAAATATTGATACTGATCATAAGTTCATAATACTAAAATGGCAATGGTGTTTTTTTTAGTGTTCTCTCCCACCCTCAACCTTGCTATGCCTTCTTCTCATTCTTGTTATGTTTCCTCCAATAAGTACTATTACAGTTACAGAAAGAGAAGGACACAACACAAGAAGAAGAACAGTGAGAGTGAGAGGTAGCAGTAGCAGTAGCAACTCCTCCATGAAAAAGACAAAGAAGATTCACAATCTGATTCTTTCAACCCTTCTGGATTTGTGACCGATAACCCTTCAAGCCAACAAGCAATGAATTGTATAAGGAACACATTTAATCAACAATTCTAATTCCCTAAATAAACCACAGATCTGGAACCAGTTAGACAATCATAGACATTGATAAAACTATTATTTCCTCTAACAGTAAGAAATCATCATTAATTCATTATTTATTGATGGCATCAATTGAATAAAACAAACAAAATAGAAACTGCATATCACTAAATTCAGTTGTGTAAATACTACTAAATAGCTAAGTAAAACACTGCACCTGAAGTCCGAGGGCCCATTTTCTTTCAACAGGGATCTGTGGTCTCATTCCTACTTGATAGTCCATATAACCTGGAAGGTACTCAGCAACTGGAGAAGAAACTTCACTGGAATGATTACGATTGAAACCAGCATCCTAAACAGTTACATTATAAAACCAAAAATAAGCTTTGCACAATATCCTATTTGAAAAGAGAAAACAAAAAAATCTAAACCATACCAAAAGTTTTTTTTACACCAAAACATAACTGCAAATCATAAAAAGTAAAATTTCAGTCAAAAGATTTGCCTGCATCACCCAGAAGACAAAACAAATAAACAAAAATAAGTCCTCGAAACCAACCAAATATTTGCAAACAAAAATAAATAGTCAAAATTAGCACCAGTTTTGGTTTCAAAATAGTACTCTATATATGCAATAACTTTTCACATCATACTGCAGTTCAGATTTGATCTTGTATGAGTTTTTGAAATTCTCCAAGGGAATTGCACCTTTCTCCTAGAATAAAAGAAAACAGCAAAATTCCACTAATAGAAATGTAAAGAATAGAAAAGCACGCTTGGTATACTAAACTAATAATATCTTAGAACTGCTATTAAAGATTCAATATTCATACTAGCAGTAACTAAACAAATTGTATTTACCACGAGATAATCTAATTCAAATCCCGAAACTTAAAATTAAACAAGCATACCAATAAATTGTTAGGACCATCCGCCATCCAGAGACGACAAATTACCTCAATTTTAGAAATGAACCTACAAAATAAATTTATTAAGTAACATAAAAGAATAATGTTATCATGACATTAGAGTAGCATCATTTCAACATAAAGAATCATTTCTCTTACAGTAATGCTATAAAGTGTTGTTGTAATTGAGATTTCATGCAAATTTGAACGAAGAGGGCTCAAAAAATAAACAAACCTTTCCCATGAAGAAGTTATAGTGAAATCATCAAAATGCTCAAACTGCATTGACATTTGAAGAAGGAGGTAGCAAAATTAGCACTATCCCTAATACCATCATCACACGCAATAAGGAATCCACCAATTAATTAAGAAATAAGAATTTTGGTTAAGTGGTGAAGGAGAAAGAGAATACCACTTCCTCTGAAACATCAATACTTTCTTTAAAAGTTTGATTTCTTCCCGTGAATGATACTCACCTCTTCAGGGAACAAATCTGGGTGTTTGGAAAATATTCTGAGCATCAAATCGTTGTATCTGGAAGAAATGGGAACTGCACAAATTAAAAAGGAAAAAGGATTATAATCAATAAAGCACAATAGATTGAAGCTATATACTAAGAGAAATGAACAAACAATAAAACCCTGAAGAAATACTATATACTAAGAGAAATGAACAAACAATAAAACCCTGAAGAAATATAAGGTACAAATAATTGATTCATACATTCCAATAACATTATTAATCCTGTCAACTGCTCTCTTCCTAATTTGTGAAACTTCCAAATTAGCGATCTAGTTCTGCTTGTGGCCTGAAATGACACCAATTAACTACAGTGAGATCAATTAGAGAGCAGAGTAGACCCCTTTATTATTTGTGAAAATAAGATAAAAAGTCCATTCAATATAAGAACAACAACAACTAATTAGAAGATTAGAAAACCTAAAATTAGACCCCAAAACCCCCAAAAATTCACAGCATAACCAATTGAAAATTAATACATACCATCTCTATTTCATTTAGCCATTCCCGTTCATCATCACTATCAAAATTATACACACCTTCGAACTGAAAAGTGAGAGCGAGTTAGAGAATGAGTGAGAAAGAGAGGATACAGAACAAAGAATGGTTACCTGGTTTGTGTGTGTGAGTTGAGGGAGGATGAGAGTGCGTGAGTGACGGTGTGGTGAGTTGTGAGTGATGAATACGAGTGAGTGGTGACGCCGTGAGTGGTGACTGGTGATGGCAATCCTTTTCACTGATTTGGGGGTGATGAGTAGCGCGAAGAAGGGAAAAGCTAAGGGTAGTGATGATCGAGTGTTATGTTTTCAGTGGCTAAGGGTTATGTTTTCTGATTTGGCTAAGTGTTTGTCCGCATGTATCATTTGGTGAAAATTCAAAAAATTTACTAAGTGTTATTGGGCATTTGACTTAGATACATAGGCAACACTTTTGAAGCGCACCCAAAACTTAACAAATATGCTATTCTTAAAAAGCGCTCTCTTTAATATAAAAGTGTACCTATAGATATTAACATACGACTACGCTTTATAAGTGATTTTTATAATACCTAAGGCTACACTTTTTAAATGATGCCAGAATTGTGTTTCCTTTTCTCTAAAAAATAGGCAACACTGAGAAAAGTGTAGCCTATTCTATGAATATGCTATGCTTTTCAAATGTAGCTTGAAAAAAGTGTGACTGAATGGGTATTTTTCTTGTAGTGTATCCAACTTAGCAAGTGACACATCAGATACAAGATGCAAAATAGAAATACAATAAAAAGAGACAAGAAATAGATCTTGGTTTTTTTCCAAGTTCCTCTCTTTGACTTTTCTCAATAATTTTTTCTTAATACCTCACTTAATATAAGCCTTTTACTATTGAATAGAAACGAAAAAAAGATACAACCTAGAAATAGAATAATCAATGATAGATCATAAAGGAGATGATGTTGAACAACTCGAACTCTATATGCTGAACCCAGATTCTGAATTCTCAAATATCGCTTTTCATCTTGACGGAATGCTCCATTTAGTATAGGTGCAATACTTCCAAGATTTCAAACTTCAATTTGTGAGGTTTTTTTCTTCTCTTTTCTCGAATTCTCTCTCCTTACTTGCAAACTGAACTGATATTCCTTTTTGTATGAGTTATGTTTTCATACTTAGGACTTACTTCACAAGGTCAGCTTCTTGAATCTTGAGCTAGTTGAGGTCTTACTTTCTTTTTCTTCAATCAGATCATAAACTTAGGGATTTGAATAAGAGTTGAGCAACACAGCTTCTTTGAAAATAGATCATCAATGGATTTGATAAATCCAAACCATTAACCTTGTGCTTCAGTCTCAAATTTCAATATTAGCCCTTGACTCATAGCAGAAAAAAGTAGTCACCACTTTTTCATATTATCCGAAATAATTGTACAGAGAGGAATGTGAGATCAACAAGTAATTAACTTTCATGTTTATGAAAATATTTTACCTTTTTTTTTGAATGGCAATAGGCTAGGTTATGGATTCCATTCAGCAGCCTTAAAAGCACTTAATTTCTCTAATTGGGTTGCTTGTCTTCTTTGTTTGGGCTACACAATGAATATGAGCCTGCAACAATAAATAATTTCATCAAATCCCAATTGTTACGGTGGGTAACCGGAGATGGATTGGACGGATGACGTTGACTGGCCCAAATGCGTGAGGGAGGAAGTTTTCGCCTGAGTCTGCAGCTCGGGGGGACTTCGTCCGACTTGTGTTCGCAAGTGAATGGGGGGTGGTACCTGCAAAGACACTCCGATGCCTAAGTTAGCAAGGGTGTGAGCAGGTCTAGAGAGTATTGGGCCTAGAGATACCTGAGGAGTGTCAATGTACTTATAGTGGTGAGCCAATAACCACCGTTGGAGTAGTGCCGTATCTTTAGGATGATAACCGTCCCTTATCTTAGGGAGGTTAAGATATGGCTTTGTGAAGCGGTTAGAGAGATTTCAGGGGCGGTTACTGATGAGCGGATATTTTATACGCTTTTTGGGGGTAATTTCATGTAGATTTTAGTATGTTTTAATTAGTTTTTAATAGAATTTTATTAGTTTTTAAGCAAAAATCATATTTCTGGACTTTACTATGAGTGTGTGTATTTTTCTGTAATTTCAGGTATTTTCTGGCTGAAATTGAGGGAGCTGAGCAAAAATCTGACTTAGGCCGAAAAAGGACTGCTGATGCTGTTGGATCCTGACCTCCCTGCATTCGAAATGGATTTTCTGGAGTTACAGGAGTCCAATTGGCGCGCTCTCAACGGCGTTGGAAAGTAGACATCCAGGGCTTTCCAGCAATATATAATAGTTCATACTTTGCGCAAGGATAGATGACGTAACTTGGCGTTGAACGCCAAGTTCATGCTGCTGTCTGGAGTTAAACGCCAGAAAAACGTCATGATCCGAGTTGAACGCCCAAAACACTCATAACCTGGAGTTTAACGCCAAGAAAGGCCTCTACTCGTGGATAGCTTTAATCTCAGCCCCAGCACACCAAGTGGGCCCCAGGAGTGGATTTCTGCACCAATTATCTTAGTTTACTCATATTCTGTAAACCTAGGTTACTAGTTTACTATTTAAACAACTTTTAGTGATTTATCTTGTACCTCATGACATTTTCAGATCTGAATTACATACCTTTTGACGGCATGAGTCTCTAAACTCCATTGTTGGGGGTGAGGAGCTCTGCAGCGTCTCGATGATTTAATACAATGCCTTTGTTTTCCATTCAAACACGCTTGTTCTTATCTAAGATGTTTATTCGTGCTTAATTGTGAAGAAGGTGATGATCCGTGACACTCATCACCTTCCTCAATCCATGAACGTGTGCCTGACAACCACCTCCGTTCTACATCAGACTGAATGAATATCTCTTAGATTCCCCAACAGAATCTTCGTGGTATAAGCTAGATAGATGGCGGCATTCATGAGAATCCGGAAAGTCTAAACCTTGTCTGTGGTATTCCGAGTAGGATTCCGGGATTGAATGACTGTGACGTGCTTCAAACTCCTGAGGGCTGGGCGTTAGTGACAGACGCAAAAGGATCAATGGATTCTATTCCAACCTGATTGAGAACCGACAGATGATTAGCCGTGCTGTGACAGAGCATAGGAATGTTTTCACTGAGAGGATGGGAGGTAGCCATTGACAACGGTTACACCCTATATAGAGCTTGCCATAGAATGGATTTTGCGTGTGAAGAAGGATTTCAAGGAAGAGTTGAAGTCAAAGGACAAAGCATCTCCAAAACTCCAACATATTCCCCAGTACTGCAAAACAAGTAACTCTATTGTTCAAGTAATAACTATTTATTTTATGCCCTTTTTCTTTATTAAAATACGAGGCTAAAGAATCCTATTGATATCCTGACTAAGACAAATAAAATAAACATTGATTGCTTCAAGCCAATAATCTCCGTGGGATCGACCCTTACTCACGTAAGGTATTACTTGGACGACCCAGTGCACTTGCTGGTTAGTTGTGCGAATCACAAATTCGTGCACCAAGTTTTTGGCGCCGTTGCCGGGGATTATTGAGTTTGGACAATTGAAGGCTTATTTTATTTCTTAGATTAGGAATAATTCCTTTTTGTTGTTATAGAGTCATCAAATTCTGATAGGATAGTTTATTTTCAAAATTTCTTTCAAAAATATTTTTTTAATTAATTGTTAATTTTTCGTGAGTTTAGTGTCTTATTCTAAGTTTGGTGTTAATTGCATATTTTATATTTTCTCTAAAATTCTCGTGTTGAGTGTTCTTGGTTCTTCCTTGATTTTCAAGTTGTTCTTGATAATTGGTTATACCCTTTGGAACCTTTTTCAAAAATAATTTTTCTTGGATTGAATCTTGTACCAAACTCTAAGTTTGGCGTTTTCTTGTTAAGTTTTCTTTAATTTTCAAAAATTTGTCTTGGTTTTCTAAAAATTTTAAGTTTGGTGTTCTTTCTTTTGTTCTTGGTGTTCTTGTGAATCTTCAAGGTGTTCTTGAGTTTTTCTTGTGTCTTGATCTTAAAATTTTTAAGTTTGGTGTTCCTTGGTGTTTTCCCTCCATAAATTTTCGAAAATAAGGAACATTAGATCTAAAAATTTTAAGTCTTGTGTCTTTTGTGTGTTTTTCTCTTTCATCATAAAATTCAAAATTCAAAAAATTTTATTTTCTAACTAATTTTGAACTACATTTTTCGAAATTTTTACATAAAAATTCAATTTTCAATTTCAAAATATTTCCACTTTCTTTTATTTATTTCGTTTTTATTCTATTTCGAAAAAAAAAATTTAATTTTTATAAAATAAATAATATCAACATATATACCATTTCTTTTATTCCAACATGGAATTAAGTGGGAATGAACAGTCCAAGAGGACTCTGGGGTCATATGCCAACCCCACTACTGCTTCATATGGGAGTAGTATCTGTATACCCTCCATTGGAGTTAGTAGCTTTGAGCTGAATCCTCAGCTCATTATCATGGTGCAGCAAAACTGCCAGTATTCTGGTCTTCCACATGAAGAACCTACAGAGTTTCTGGCACAATTTTTACAAATTGCTGACACAGTACATGATAAAGAAGTGGATCAGGATGTCTACAGATTATTACTGTTCCCATTTGCTGTAAGAGATCAAGCTAAGAGGTGGTTAAATAACCAGCCTAAGAACAGCATAAAAACATGGAAGCAGCTGTCAGAAAAATTCCTGAATCACTATTTCCCTCCAAAAAGGATGACACAGCTAAGGCTAAGCATCCAAGGCTTCAAACAAGGAGATAATGAATCTCTTTATGATGCCTGGGAAAGATACAGAGAGATGCTAAGAAAATGCCCCTCTGAAATGTTTTCAGAATGGGTGCAATTAGACATCTTCTACTATGGGCTTACAGAAAAAGCTCAGATTTCTCTAGACCACTCAGCTGGTGGATCTATACATATGAGAAAAACAATTGAAGAGGCCCAAGAGCTTATTGATACAGTTGCTAGAAATCAACATCTGTACCTAAGCAGTGAATCTTCCATGAAAGAAGAAGCTAAAACAGTAACTGCAGAGCTCAGTCCAGTGGATCAGGCTAATGAATTCAATCAGCAATTAGACTTTCTAACTCAGCAGCTAGCCGAATTCAAGGAAATATTACAAGAAACAAGAATGGCTAACAGGAACATGGAAGTACAATTAAAGCAGACAGAAAAGCAACTGTCAAAACAAATAACAGAAGAATGCCAAGCAGTTCAATTAAGAAGTGGGAAAACATTAAATACCTCACTTCAAAGCAGCAGGAAACCAAGAAATGAACAGATGGATACTCAAAATCCCTCTGAAGACAATCAGAGCCCAGAGAGGAATAAAGCTGGCGCTGAACGCCTAGACCATGCTCATTCCTGGCGTTCAACGCCAGAAACAAGCATGAATCCGGCGTTGAACGCCCAAAGGGAGCATGGTTCTGGCGTTCAAACGCCAGTAACAAACAAGGAGGTGGCGTCTAACGCCACTCCAGCTTCCACCACTGGCATTCAAATGCCAGTAGGGAATCAGTCACATACAAGTGCTGATAACAACCCTTCTAAGAAGGCTTCCCAACCCACTTCTGTAGGTAATAAACCTGCAGCAACTAAGGTTGAGGAATACAAAGCCAAAATGCCTTATCCTCAAAAACTCTGCCAAGCGGAACAGGATAAGCAATTTACCCGCTTTGCAGACTATCTCAGGACTCTTGAAATAAAGATTCCGTTTGCAGAAGCACTTGAGCAAATACCCTCTTATGCTAAGTTCATGAAAGAGATCTTAAGTCATAAGAAGGATTGGAGGGAAACTGAAAAAGTTTACCTCACTGAAGAATGCAGTGCAGTCATTCTGAAAAGCTTACCTGAGAAGCTTAAAGATCCTGGGAGCTTTATGATACCATGCACATTAGAGGGCACTTGCACCAAGCAAGCTTTATGTGATCTTGGGGCAAGTATCAATCTAATACCGGCATCTACTATCAGAAAGCTTGGTTTAACTGAAGAAATCAAACCAACCAGGATATATCTTCAACTTGCTGATGGCTCCATTAAATACCCATCAGGCGTGATTGAAGACATGATTGTCAATGTTGGGCCATTTGCCTTTCCTACTGACTTTGTGGTGCTGGAAATGGAGGAGCACAAGAGTGCAACTCTCATTCTAGGAAGACCTTTCCTAGCAACTGGCCGAACCCTCATTGATGTCCAAAAAGGGGAAGTAACCTTGAGAGTCAATGAGGAAGAGTTCAAGTTGAATGTTGTCAAAGCAATGCAACATCCAGACACCCCAAATGACTGCATGAATGTTGATATTATTGACTCTCTGGTAAGAGAGGTCAATATGGCTGAGAGTCTCGAATCAGAGCTAGAGGACATCTTTAAAGATGTTCAGCCTGATTTGGAGGAATCAGAGAAGATAATAGCACCTCTGAAAATCCCTCAGGAAGAGGAGAAACCTCCTAAACCCGAGCTCAAACCATTACCACCATCCCTGAAATATGCATTTCTGGAGAAGGTGATACCTTTCCTGTAATTATAAGCTCTACCTTAGAGCCACAGGAAGAGGACGCACTAATTCAAGTGCTAAGGACACACAAGACAGCTCTTGGGTGGTCCATCAGTGATCTTAAGGGCATTAGCCCAGCCAGATGCATGCACAAGATCTTGCTGGAGGATGACGCCAAACCAGTGGTTCAACCACAAAGGCGGCTGAACCCAGCAATGAAGGAAGTAGTGCAAAAGAGGTCACTAAATTACTAGAGGCTGGGATTATTTATCCTATTTCTGACAGCCCCTGGTGAGCCCTGTCCAAGTTGTCCCTAAGAAAGGTGGCATGACAGTGATTCATAATGAAAAAAATGAACTGGTTCCTACAAGAACAGTTACAGGGTGGCGTATGTGCATTGATTATAGAAGGCTCAATACAGCCACCAGAAAGGATCATTTTCCTTTACCATTCATAGACCAGATGCTAGAAAGACTAGCAGGTCATGAATACTACTGCTTCCTGGATGGATATTCAGGTATAATCAAATTGCAGTAGATCCCCAGGATCAGGAGAAAACGGCATTCACATGCCCATCCGGAGTATTTGCATACAGAAGGATGCCATTTGGCCTGTGCAATGCACCTGCAACTTTTCAGAGGTGCATGCTCTCAATTTTCTCTGATATGGTGGAAAAATTCCTGGAAGTCTTCATGGATGACTTTTCAGTATTTGGAGACTCATTCAGCTCCTGCCTTAACCATTTAGCACTTGTTCTGAAAAGATGCCAAGAGACTAACCTGGTTTTAAACTGGGAAAAATGTCACTTTATGGTGACTGAAGGAATTGTCCTTGGGCACAAAATTTCGAACAAGGGAATAGAGGTGGATCAAGCTAAGGTAGAAGTAATTGAAAAATTACCACCACCTGCTAATGTTAAAGCAATCAGAAGCTTTCTAGGGCATGCAGGATTCTATAGGAGGTTTATAAAGGATTTTTCAAAAATTGCTAAACCTCTGAGCAACCTGCTAGCTGCTGACACGCCATTTATCTTTGATAAAGAGTGTCTACAGGCATTTGAGACTCTGAAGGCTAAATTGGTTACAGCACCAATCATCTCTGCACCAGACTGGACATTACCATTTGAATTGATGTGTGATGCCAGTGACCATGCCATTGGTGCAGTGTTGGGACAAAGGCATGACAAGCTTCTGCACGTCATTTACTATGCCAGCCGTGTTCTAAATGATGCCCAGAAGAATTACACAACCACAGAAAAAGAGCTACTTGCAGTGGTTTACGCCATTGACAAATTCAGATCCTATTTAGTAGGATCAAAAGTGATTGTGTACACTGATCATGCTGCTCTTAAATATCTACTCACAAAGCAGGATTCAAAACCCAGAACTCATCAGATGGGTGTTGCTTCTGCAAGAGTTTGATATAGAAATAAGAGACAGAAAAGGGACAGAAAATCAAGTAGCAGATCACCTGTCCCGAATAGAACCAGTAGAAGGGGCGTCCCTCCCTCTCACTGAGATCTCTGAAACCTTTCTGGATGAGCAATTGTTTGCCATCCAGGAAGTGCCATGGTTTGCAGACATTGCAAACTACAAGGCAGTGAGATTCATACCCAAAGAGTACAGCAGGGTGCAATCAAAGAAATTAATCACAGATGCAAAGTACTATCTTTGGGATGAACCATATCTCTTCAAGAGATGTGCAGACGGAGTAATCCGTAGATGTGTGCCTAAAGAGGAAGCACAGAAGATCCTTTGGCATTGCCATGGATCACAGTATGGAGGACATTTTGGAAGTGAGCGAACAGCCACAAGAGTCCTCCAAAGTGGCTTCTACTGGCCTACTCTCTATAAAGATTCCCGTGCATTTGTGCTTAATTGTGACAGTTGCCAAAGATCAGGCAACCTACCTCACAGCTATGCCATGCCTCAACAAGAAATCTTGGAGATTGAGTTGTTTGATGTATGGGGCATTGACTTCATGGGACCCTTCCCACCATCATACTCAAACACTTATATTCTGGTGGCAGTGGATTATGTATCCAAATGGGTGGAGGCTATTGCAACACCCACCAATGACACTAAAACAGTGTTAAAATTCCTCCAGAAACACATCTTCAGCAGATTTGGTATCCCTAGAGTGTTAATCAGTGATGGGGGCACTCATTTCTGCAATAAACAGCTTTATGCTGCTCTGGTTCGTTATGGAGTTAGCCACAGGGTAGCTACTCCATATCATCCACAAACTAACGGGCAAGCTGAAGTCTCAAATAGAGAACTCAAAAGAATCCTAGAACGGACTGTAATTAACCGTAGAAAGGATTGGGCAAGAAGCCTGGATGATGCTCTGTGGGCATACAGAACAGCATTCAAGACCCCTATAGGGACCTCTCCATACCAGCTTGTGTATGGAAAGGCATGTCACTTGCCAGTGGAACTGGAACACAAGGCCTACTGGGCAACCAGATTCTTAAACCTCGATGCCAAGTTAGCTGGAGAAAAACGATTGCTCCAGTTAAATGAGCTAGATGAATTTAGACTCAATGCTTTTGAAAATGCAAAAATTTACAAGGAGAAAGCAAAAAGATGGCATGATAAGAAATTGTCATCCAGAGTCTTTAAACCAGGACAGAAAGTTCTACTATTCAATTCTAGGCTCAAATTATTCCCTGGGAAATTAAAATCCCGGTGGAGAGGTCCATATGTAATCACAAGCGTATCACCATATGGATACATAAACTTCAGGATAGTGACTCTAACAAAAAGTTCATTGTTAATGGACAAAGAGTTAAACACTATCTTGAAGATAATTTCGAGCAAGAATGCTCAAGACTGAAACTTCATTGAAGATCAGTGACAGTCCAGCTAATGACATTAAAGAAGCGCTTGCTGGGAGGCAACCCAGTCATTTACAAAGTTTATTTACTAATTAAATAAATTTTCTTTTCTTTACAGGTTTGAGTCCAAGTATCTTCAAAGGTGAAATAGCAATTGGTTGAAGTCACAGAGTTACAGGAAATTTGGGAAGCTCACTGGCGTGAAAAAGCCAGTAAGAAATACTTTGGGCGTTAAACGCCCAAAAGAAGCTCCCACTGGGCGTTTAACGCCAGAAAGGAGCATCTTCTGGGCGTTAAACGCCAGAAAGATGCACCTTCTGGGCGTTTAACGCCAGTCTGCTAGCATCCTGGGCGTTCAGAAAAATGCCCAGTGACGAAGGACTTTCTGGCGTTCAACGCCAGAAAGAAGCACCAGCTGGGCGTTAAACGCCCAGAAGAAGCAACATGTGGGCGTTAAACACCCAAAACATGCACCATGTGGGCGTTTAACGCCAGGATGGTGGGGAGGAGGTAAAATTCGTTTTTCTTTACAATTTTTCTAAATTTTTAAGTTTCAATTCATGATTTCTTGCATAAACATTTTTCAAAATGTCATCCTTCAAAATCAAATTGGTTTTCTAAGAACCCTAATTTCTAAAATCCCTTTTTCAAAAATATCAAATATATCTTAATTCATAAACACAAATCTTTTTCCAATCCAATTCTTTTTCAAATATTTTTAATTTCTTCTCATATCTTTTTCAACTCATCTTATCTTTATTTGAAAATGCCTTTCCTTCTACTCCTCTCCTTTCCTTTCCTTTGCTTGAGGACAAGCAAACCTCTAAGTTTGGTGTGATTTGCCATGATCACTGAGCTAAAACTCATTAAGATCATGGCACCTAAGAGAACAGGAAGAGCAAGGATGTGAACTTAAGGGAGCTGAAGCGTCAGAAATTAATTCTTGAAGGCACCCCACAGACTAGAGGAACATCCACTTCCCAAAATACAGGTTGTTAAGTTCTAATTCCAGCTTTAACTCTGTGATAGTATTATTATAGGATTTTACCTTAGAAGTTATATAGGAGTAGTAGTAATTAGCATATCTTTTTTTGACTTTATTTCCAATTAAGCTATAATTTATTTTTCTCATCATCATCAGGCATAAATAAAGTAGTAGAATTTTTTAGAATAAAGAAGTAATTTATATTTTTGAGTTCTTAGTAATAAAGACTATAATTAATTATATGTGGTGGCAATACTTTTTTTTCTCTGAATGAATGCTTGAACAGTGCATAAATTGTACTTTGAATTTGATGAATATTGGCTCCTGAAAGGATGAGGAACACGAAAAATATTATTGATGATCTGAAAAATCATGAAATTGATTCTTGAAGCAAGAAAAAGCAGTTCAAAAAAAAAAAAAACAAGCCATGAGCACTAGCCAAGAGTAAAAAAGGGATCCAAGGCTTTGAGCATCAATGGATAGGAGGGCCCAAGGAAATAAAATCCAGGCCTAAGCGGCTAAACCAAGCTGTCCCTAACCATATGCTTGTGGCATGCAGGTCCAAGTTACAAGCTTGAGACTGAGTGGTTAAAGTCGTGGTCCAAAGCAAAAGAGTGTGCTTAAGAGCTCTGGACACCACTAACTGGGGACTTTAGCAAAGCTAAGTCACAATCTGAAAAGGTTCACCCAGTTATGTGTCTGTGGCATTTATGTATCTGGTGGTAATACTGGAAAACAAAGTGCTTAGGGCCACAGCCAAGACTCATAAAATAACTGTGTTCAAGAATCAACATACTACACTAGGAGAGTCAATAATACTATCTGAATTCTGAGTTCCTAAGGATGCCAATTATTCTGAAAATTTAAAGATACAGGGGGATGCCAAAACTGTTCAGAAACAAAAAGCTACAAGCCCCGCTCATCTAATAAGAATATGAGCTTCATTTAAAACTCTAAAATATTATTACTTCTTAATTTCTGCTAAAGCCTATTTTATTTATCTAGTTGCTTGATGACAAGCAACAGTTTAAGTTTGGTGTTGTGATGAGCGGATATTTTATACGCTTTTTGGGGGTAATTTCATGTAGATTTTAGTATGTTTTAATTAGTTTTTAATAGAATTTTATTAGTTTTTAAGCAAAAATCATATTTCTGGACTTTACTATG
This sequence comes from Arachis stenosperma, assembly GCF_014773155.1. NCBI lineage: Eukaryota > Viridiplantae > Streptophyta > Magnoliopsida > Fabales > Fabaceae > Arachis > Arachis stenosperma. The sequence continues at coordinate 116,740,100 of NC_080377.1, forward strand.
AGTGTGTGTATTTTTCTGTAATTTCAGGTATTTTCTGGCTGAAATTGAGGGAGCTGAGCAAAAATCTGACTTAGGCCGAAAAAGGACTGCTGATGCTGTTGGATCCTGACCTCCCTTCACTCGAAATGGATTTTCTGGAGCTACAGGAGTCCAATTGGCGCGCTCTCAACGGCGTTGGAAATTAGACATCCAGGGCTTTCCAGCAATATATAATAGTCCATACTTTGCGCAAGGATAGACGACGTAACTTGGCGTTGAACGCCAAGTTCATGCTGCTATCTGGAGTTAAACGCCAGAAAAACGTCATGATCCGGAGTTGAACGCCCAAAACACGTCATAACCTGGAGTTTAACGCCAAGAAAGGCCTCTACTCGTGGATAGCTTTAATCTCAGCCCCAGCACACACCAAGTGGGCCCCAGGAGTGGATTTCTGCACCAATTATCTTAGTTTACTCATATTCTGTAAACCTAGGTTACTAGTTTACTATTTAAACAACTTTTAGTGATTTATCTTGTACCTCATGACATTTTCAAATCTGAATTACATACCTTTTGACGGCATGAGTCTCTAAACTCCATTGTTGGGGGTGAGGAGCTCTGCAGCGTCTCGATGATTTAATACAATGCCTTTGTTTTCCATTCAAACACGCTTGTTCTTATCTAAGATGTTTATTCGTGCTTAATTGTGAAGAAGGTGATGATCCGTGACATTCATCACCTTCCTCAATCCATGAACGTGTGCCTGACAACCACCTCCGTTCTACATCAGACTGAATGAATATCTCTTAGATTTCCCAACAGAATCTTCGTGGTATAAGCTAGATAGATGGCGGCATTCATGAGAATCCGAAAAGTCTAAACCTTGTCTGTGGTATTCCGAGTAGGATTCCGGGATTGAATGACTGTGACATGCTTCAAACTCCTGAGGGCTGGGCGTTAGTGACAGACGCAAAAGGATCAATGGATTCTATTCCAACCTGATTGAGAACCGACAGATGATTAGCCATGCTGTGACAGAGCATAGGAATGTTTTCACTGAGAGGATGGGAGGTAGCCATTGACAACGGTTACACCCTATATAGAGCTTCCCATAGAATGGATTTTGCGTGTGAAGAAGGATTTCAAGGAAGAGTTGAAGTCAAAGGACAAAGCATCTCCAAAACTCCAACATATTCCCCAGTACTGCAAAACAAGTAACTCTATTGTTCAAGTAATAACTATTTATTTTATGCCCTTTTTCTTTATTAAAATACGAGGCTAAAGAATCCTATTGATATCCTGACTAAGACAAATAAAATAAACATTGATTGCTTCAAGCCAATAATCTCCGTGGGATCGACCCTTACTCACGTAAGGTATTACTTGGACGACCCAGTGCACTTGCTGGTTAGTTGTGCGAATCACAAATTCGTGCACCAAAGGTTGAGGAGTTGGAGGGGAGGCTTCTTGCTTTCCAAGATCAAGAGAGGGAGTTAAAGGCGGAGGTGGCCAAGTTGAGGGAGGAGAGAGATAGTCTCCGGGAGAAGGAGAGTAAGCTGCGGGCCCAATGTACTATGGAGGCGAATTTAAGGAAGACACCACATGATAGTTACCAAAGTTTATTTCAGGATCTTGTGGCTGTGAGGAAGGATTTGCTGAATTCTCGGAACGCATACGCCGAGTTAGAGGACTCTATCGCTGATGGGGCCGAGGAGTCTTGGAGAATTTTCCTGGAGCAAGTCAGAGTTATTGCTCCCGACTTGAACCTTTCTCCTTTACATCCTGATAAGGTTGTCATTGACGGTGCTATCGTGGATCCTCCTGCCCCCGAGGTTGTTTCCGAGTCAGATTTGAAGACTCGGGGGCAGAGGATTATTGAGTCTCCTCCTCGTTCCAAAGATGCTCTGAGTTCTTCAGTTGTTCCTCCGACTTCCTCTTCAGCTCCTCTTCCTGGTCCTGGTGGTGCTCCTCCCGGCTCTGTTGGTGGTGATCCGTCTACTCCTCTGCAGAAATAACTTATATTTTTTTATGGCTATATGGGGGCTCGGCCTGTGAGTCCCCCCTTTTTTAAACTCATTTTCATGTTGTTTGGTGACGCTTGAACAATTTCTTTTGGCCTTTTAAGGCCGTTAACAAAATACTTTGGCAAGTGCCCTTTTTGAATAAGGGTTTAGATTTAACAAAATACCCTTTTTTGGATAAGGGTTTTAAGTTGCCTTGTGCGTGTATGCTTTTCTGAATTCCCCTTAGCTTTTTCTTGAAAACCTTTCTTTTTGGCTTGTTTGTTTTTCGTTTAAGGATTTTCGGGACATCCTTTAAACTTCTTCCTAGGTTTTCCTATCTCTTTTTGTTATCCCTTAGACTCAACTTGTTTTAGCGAGTTCTTATGACTTAGGTTACTTTTGCGATGCATTTTTCTTCTACTCGGTTTTATACTCCAATTTATGAATCGAAGTATTTCCGAGTTTTGGTACTCGGGATCTCGTCTCGACTTGTGAGTCGGATTAGTTCCGAGTTTTTACGATCGACTCATATAACCTCTTTACACCGACTTGTACTTTGTCGTTTTATCCTGACGACCATCTAGGTCGGTTCATGGGATTTTTACGTTTTGTCGAGCTTAAGTCGGCGCGTTTCGTAGAAAGGCTTAGAAAAATAAAGAAGGATATTATAAGAGATATTATGAATGAAAAAGAACTTTATTAATTGGGGAGGTACCTTCTTTTGCTACTAAGGATCTTGATAGCCTAGTTTTCCCTTAGTCTCTACTATGATGCCTCGTTAAAAACCCTTCTCCAGAAAAAACCCTTTTTGGGAAAAAATCATGAAGTTGGGAAAAGAGTACATCAGGGAGTAGAGTTCGCTTTTAACTGTAGTACCTTTTCATATTACAAGCATGCCACGACCTTGGTAGCTCAGTGCCGTTCAGGTCGGTTACTTTATAATAACCTTTTCCTAAAACTTCATTGATTTTGTATGGTCCCTTCCAATTTGCGGCGAGCTTTCCTTCTCCCGATTTGTTGACTCCAATGTCGTTTCTGATTAAGACCAAATCATCTGGAGCGAATGTTCTTCGAATGACTTTTTTGTTGTACCTTGTAGTCATTCTTTGCTTCAACGCCGCTTCTCTTATCTGGGCACCTTCTCGGACTTCGGGGAGCAAGTCGAGCTCCTCTTTGTGTCCCCGTACATTTCCGACCTCGTCGTGGAGAATTACCCTTGGGCTTTGCTCATTGATTTCTATTGGAATCATGGCTTCTACACCGTAGACTAGTCGGAAAGGTGTTTCTCCCATGGCGGATTGGGGTGTTGTTCTGTAGGCCCATAGCACTTGAGGGAGCTCTTCAGCCCAAGCTCCTTTTGCTTCTTGCAATCTTTTCTTTAGTCCTGCCAGTATGACTTTGTTAGCTGTCTCAGCTTGCCCATTGGCTTGTGGGTGCTCTACCGAGGTAAACTGATGCTTGATTTTCATGCTGGCCACTAAGCTTCTGAAGGTAGCATCGGTGAATTGGGTTCCATTATCCGTAGTGATGGAATAAGGTATCCCATATCTTGTGATGATATTTTTGTAGAGGAACCTGCGACTTTTTTGAGCGGTGATGGTGGCCAGCGGTTCTGCTTCTATCCATTTTGTGAAGTAATCTATTCCCACGATTAAGTATTTGACTTGCCCTGGCGCTTGGGGAAAAGGACCTAACAAATCCATTCCCCATTTTGCAAAAGGCCATGGAGAAGTGATACTAATGAGCTCTTCTGGTGGAGCCACGTGGAAATTTGCATGCATCTGACACGGTTGACATTTTTTCACAAATTCTGTGGCATCTTTCTGCAAGGTCGGCCAGTAGAATCCAGCTCGGATAACTTTTCTGGCTAGTGACCTTGCTCCGAGATGATTTCCGCAGACCCCGCTATGTACTTCCTCCAACATCTCGGTGGTTCTTGAGGTCGGTACGCATTTTAACAATGGTGTTGATATCCCTCTTCGGTAAAGGACATTCTTCACCAAAGTGTAATGCTGTGCTTCCCTTCGGATTCTTTTGGCTTCCTTTTCCTCCTTAGGGAGGATGTCGAATTTCAAGTATTCGACTAAGGGATTCATCCATCCGAGGTCCAAACCGACTACTTCAAGTACCTCTTGCTTATCTTTTATTACTGAGGGTTCCTGGAGGGTTTCTTGGATCAGGCTTCTATTGTTCCCTCCTGGTTTGGTGCTTGCTAACTTTGGATAGGGCATCTGCTCTGCTGTTCAGATCCCGAGTTATGTGTTTTACCTCGGTTTCTGCAAAGCGCCCAAGGTGCTCCAAAGTTTTTTCCAAGTACCTCTTCATATTAGGGTCCTTTGCCTGATATTCTCCGCTTATTTGGGAGGTCACCACCTGTGAGTCGCTGTATATCATCACCTTCGTAGCACCGACTTCTTCTGCTAATTTTAGCCCAGCAATCAAGGCTTCATATTCTGCCTGATTATTTGAGGCTGGAAATTCAAATTTTAGAGAAACCTCTATCTGGGTTCCTCTTTCATCTACCAATATTATGCCTGCGCCGCTTCCCGTTTTGTTGGAGGATCCGTCTACATAGAGCTCCCATGTAGTCGGCTTTTCCTCTTGGTCCCCTGCGTATTCTGCTATGAAGTCGGCGAGGCATTGGGCTTTAATTGCCGTCCGAGTTTCATATCTTAGATCGAACTCGGAGAGCTCTATTGCCCATTGAACCATTCTCCCTGCAACATCCGTCTTTTGGAGGATTTGCTTCATGGGTTGGTTTGTGCGGACTCTTATTGTGTGAGCCTGAAAGTAAGGTCGTAGCCTTCGTGAGGCTATCACTAAGGAGTAGGCAAACTTTTCAAGTTTGTGGTACCTTAGTTCAGGGCCTTGTAGTACCTTACTGATGAAATAGACCGGGTGCTGCCCGACCTCGTCTTCTTTTATCAGGGCTGACGAGACAACCATGTTTGCTACGGATAAGTACAAAACGAGGTCTTTCCCTGGTACTGGTCGGGTTAAGATAGGAGGTTGGCTTAGAAACTTTTTGAACTCTTGGAACGCCTCCTCGCATTCCGGAGTCCATTCGAATTGGCATCCCTTTCTTAATAAGGAGAATAGTGGAAGGAATTTTAGTACCGATCCTGCCAAGAATCTGGAGAGGGCTGCAAGTCGGCCATTGAGCTGTTGGACTTCTCTCAAACAAGTCGGACTTTTCATTTCTAGGATGGCTCTACATTTATCGGGATTGGCCTCAATCCCTCTTTGTGTTAGCATAAATCCTAGAAATTTTCCTGCCTCCACCGCGAAGGCGCATTTTGCCGGATTTAGTCTCATCCCATGCAGCCTTATGGTGTCGAAGACTTGTGAGAGATCGGATAAGAGGTCGACTTCTTTCTGGGTTTTTACTAGCATGTCGTCGACATATACTTCCATCAGGGTCCCCAAGTGGGAGGAAAACACTTTGTTCATCAACCTTTGATATGTGGCTCCTGCATTCTTTAATCCGAATGGCATGACCACGTAGCAGTAGTTGGCTCGGGGTGTGATAAATGATGTTTTCTCCTGGTCGGGCCCATACATCGGAATTTGATTATATCCCGAGTAGGCGTCCATGAATGATAAGTATTGATACCCCAAGCTGGAGTCCACTAGGGTATCGATACTTGGTAGGGGATAAGGGTCCTTAGGACATGCCTTATTTAAGTCGGTATAGTCGACACACATTCTCCATTTACCATTTTGTTTTTTGACTAGCACTACATTGGCTAGCCATGTTGGGTACTTGACCTCTCTAATGAAGCCAGCTTCCAGGAGCGCCTGTACTTGCTCTTCTACTACTAGGGCTCGTTCTGGGCCGAGCTTGCGTCTTCTTTGTTGTACAGGTCGGGATCCCGGATAAACCGAGAGCTTGTGGGACATGAGCTCGGGGTCAATCCCGGGTATGTCGGAGGCCTTCCAAGCGAAGAGATCGGAATTATCTCTTAGGAGCTTAGTCAACCCTTGTTTTAGAGTTTCCCCTAGGTTGGCTCCTATATGGGTGTTTTTCCCTTCCTCTTCACCCACCTGTATCTCCTCGGTTTTTCCTCCCGGTTGTGGTCGTAGCTCTTCTTTGGCTTTCGCACCGCCGAGTTCTATTGTGTTAACTTATCTGCCCTTTCCTCTTAGGTTTAGGCTTTCATTGTAACACTTTCTTGCTAGCTTTTGATCTCCCCTTACCGTTGCTATTCCCGCTGAGGTCGGAAATTTCATGCAGAGGTGAGGGGTAGATACCACTGCTCCGAGTCGATTGAGGGTGGCTCTGCCGATTAGAGCATTATAAGCTGACCCCACATCGATGACTATGAAGTCTATACTCAGAGTCTTTGATTTTTCCCCCTTTCCAAAAGTGGTGTGGAGGGGCAAAAATCCCAGTGGTTTTATTGGCGTGTCCCCTAATCCATACAGGGTGTCGGGGTAGGCCCTTAATTCTTTCTCATCTAACCCTAGCTTGTCGAAAGCAGGCTTGAAGAGAATGTCCGCCGAGCTTCCTTGGTCTACTAGGGTTCTGTGGAGATGGGCGTTTGCTAGGATCATAGTTATTACCACTGGATCATCGTGTCCAGGGATTATTCCTTGCCCATCTTCTTTTGTGAATGAAATTGTAGGGAGGTCGGGTGACTCTTCCCCGACCTGGTAGACTCTTTTGAGATATCTTTTGCGAGAGGATTTGGTGAGTCCCCCTCCCGCGAATCCCCCTGAGATCATATGGATATGTCTTTCTGGGGTCTGCGGTGGTGGGTCTCTTCTGTTCATATCATCTCGCTTCCTCTTTCCGTGGCCGTCTGACCTTTCTATGAGATATCTATCAAGCCAACCTTCTCTAGCCAGCTTTTCTATCACATTCTTAAGGTCGTAACAGTCGTTGGTGGAGTGACCATATATTTTATGGTACTCACAGTAGTCGCTGCGGCTCCCCCCTTTTTTATTTTTAATAGGTCTAGGGGGTGGCAGTCTTTCAGTGTTGCAAATCTCTCTGTATACATCCACTATAGAAACTTTCAGTGGAGTATAAGAGTGATATTTCCTTGGCCTTTCGAGACCGAGCTCTTCTCTTTTCTTGGTTTCCCTTTCCCTCTCTTTTGTCGAGGGAGGGGGTCCATGTCGTCCGCTCAGGTCTCTTAATTTGGCGTTTTCTTCCATGTTGATGTACTTTTCAGCTCTCTCTTGTACATCACTTAGGGAAATGGGGTGCCTTTTAGATATGGACTGTGAGAAGGGACCTTCTCTGAGTCCATTAACGAGCCCCATTATCATTGCCTCTGTGGGCAGGTCTTGGATCTCCAAACATGCTTTGTTGAATCTTTCCATATAGGCTCGTAAAGATTCTCCGACCTCCTGTTTTACTCCCAGGAGACTCGGTGCATGTTTCACTTTGTCTTTCTGAATTGAGAACCTCATCAAAAAATTCCTTGAGAGGTCTTCAAAGCTGGTGACCGATCGTGGGGGAAGGCTGTCGAACCACTTCATTGCTGCTTTTGATAAAGTGGTCGGGAAAGCTTTGCATCGTGTGGCGTCGGAAGCATCCGCTAGGTACATCCGACTTTTAAAGTTGCTTAGGTGGTGCTTTGGATCCGTGGTTCCATCATAGAGGTCCATATCAGGGCTTTTGAAGTTTCTCGGAACTTTTGCCCTCATTATGTCCTCGCTGAAAGGATCCTCTTCACCTAAGAGTGACTCTTCTTGGTCGTCGCGGGAATTGTGACTCTTGAGGGAGGATTCCAGCTTTGAGAGTTTCCTTTCTAACTCTTTTCGCCGTTCCATCTCCTCTTTTAGGTACTTCTCTGTCTCCTTTTGTTTTTCCCGCTCTTGTTCTAATTGCTCCAGACGGCTGTGGACTAACCCCATCAGTTCAGTTACGTGGGATGGTCCGCCCTTTTCCGATTCTCGCTCGTCTGAGGGGTTTGCCTTCGGGTTTTTTACCCCGGAGGTGCCTTCTCTTGGCTGATCATTAACCTCTTGATGGAGGGTTAAGTCCGCATTGTTATTACCTGCGTCCAGATTCTCTTCTTCGGAATCTGTTTCCGCATGGACTTCTTCGTGGGATCTATCCGTCATTAATAGATGATCTCTCGGGTCCCCGGCAACGGCGCCAATGTTACGGTGGGTAACCGGAGATGGATTGGACGGATGACGTTGACTGGCCCAAATGCGTGAGGGAGGAAGTTTTCGCCTGAGTTTGCAGCTCGGGGGGACTTCGTCCGACTTGTGTTCGCAAGTGAATGGGGGGTGGTACCTGCAAAGACACTCCGATGCCTAAGTTAGCAAGGGTGTGAGCAGGTCTAGAGAGTATTGGGCCTAGAGATACCTGAGGAGTGTCAGTGTACTTATAGTGGTGAGCCAATAACCACCGTTGGAGTAGTGCCGTATCTTTAGGATGATAACCGTCCCTTATCTTAGGGAGGTTAAGATATGGCTTTGTGAAGCGGTTAGAGAGATTTCAGGGGCGGTTACTCATTTGAATGAGTGCTTATCTGCCAGCTAATCTCATGTCCGACTTCTTTAGAGCAGGTCGTGATGAACACCGACTTCGTATGTGAAGGTCGGCGCTTAGTTAGACTTAATTTATTGGATTAGGCCTTTTAGTTGGACCTGGGCCCTTATCATTGGGCCAAGGTATGAACACCAATCAATTAAACTTTTAAACCAATCACCAACATGTTTATCATCATCAAATATTGTTATAATCTACTTAACATTTTTTTATTTTGGATGGTTTGAGAAATCAAGATTTTTTGAGAGAATAGTATAGTAGATAATAATCCAGAAACACAGTATAATAGATAAAAACTCAAATTCTAATCTAATTTCTTAATGTAACAACAAAAAATTTATTCATACCTTAAATTAAGAATTCGGATATCATGATTTGAGTTTGACCTGACTTGAGAGGTAAGTAACAGCTTTTCTCTCCACTATTTCAATTACCACTTTCACAAATAGGATTATAAGTGAGTTAATATGAGTTGAGTCAGGCCAAACTCATAAATAAAAACTTATGTACAAATTATAAATAAGCATACATGATATATACACCATAACAGAGATTAAACTCACATATTATGAACTATTTATGAGACTATTGAAGCCAGATATCACTTTCTATGCCAAAAAAGATGTAAAACTCAGGTGTTGTCATTCACATTCACTAAGTTTTGCTATGCTAAAAATACAGTTGCTTCAGTTAAACTATTTTTGAAAACAAAATCAAATTATTTAAAATAAACTCACCTATAGAAGTAGAGGTAGAAGTTGAGTCAGGGATGCGGAAAAGCTTCAGAGTTCAAAGATTCAATACAACCCCACGCAAAGGATGATGAGACACGCGAAGGAGATATAGACTGACGACCAGAAACATGGCATGGAGGAAGGATAATGTAGATTGGCGGCGCCAAAGAGAAACAAGGTGTTTGAGCCATGGAGGGGCTTGCGAGAGAGATAGAGCACAATGGAAGGTTTGAAACGAAAGGGAACGTTGAGATGGAGGGAGCCCCAAAGGAGGGTTGGAAGTGCTATGAATCTCTAGGGTTTGAGTTGGAGGCGCGATGGAGAAGCTCTGGGATTAGGGTTGCAAATGCAATGATGAAGAAACTTTGGGTTAGGGTTAATGTTTTTGCTCAGTATAGTTTTACATACTTTATTGATACGCTTTAAAAACATCACGATAACCTAATTTTATTGGCACGTTTTGAAAGCGTTTCTGTTGCTCTCTATGTTTATATAACGTGGCATAAAAAGAACATAATTAAATCTCTTATTAATTGTCACTTTTGTAAAAGCGTGGTCATTGACTCTTTCAACCACGCTTTTGAAACGTAATAAAAAAACGTGGTTAAATCTCTAATCAGTTGGCACCCTTATAAAAATGTGGCCATTAACTTTTTTTGAACACTCTTTTAAAGCGTAGCAAAAAAAAGTGACGATGGACTTTTTTTTTCTTGCAGTGTAATTATATTTTTTAGTGAAAAAAAAGTGATGCACATATATGATATGCTACGAATTGTGGAAATTATTATAATATCTGATCTAAGCCGTCGTAAGCAGATATATGATTAATTTCCCTACTATTCAAATAACTATATTTGACTAATAAACATGGTATGCGTATACAGTAATAATGTACCCACTATTCAAATAAAATTGGATATATTGACTAATACATAAACTAAATACTTTGTCCGGTTCATGTAGACGACTAGTGTGTATGAGTTTGAATTAATAATGTGCTTTGTGATAATGGCGTCCTTGAATACACCTTTATTCATATGTGACATTTCAAATTCTGGAACAAAGATATTCAGCCAAGATTGTGAACCATCGAAACCTCCAATCTTTTTTCTAAAAATACCTTTCTTATCTTTGTTAGGAAGCAATTCTTTTTATCTTTTTATAACAAAGTTTTGATTGGAGAGGGTGACACGCCTATATGGATAAGTCCAAACTGTTGACCGTGAGATCATGCAAAAATTGAATTTCTCTCTTTCATTTGCAATTTTTCCCAGACATGCTCTTGAATGTTCAGCACTTATATAGTTGGTTATTATTAGTTGCACCTTATTATTCTTCCTTCTTCATAAAAAACACATTTTTTTTACTCTTTTCTCTCCCTGTCGCTTTTTCCTTTATCGTTTTAATTGGTCAAAGAAAAAGTATTTAAATTTTATTAATTAGTTATCAGCCACAAAAATCTAATCGGTTTATATTAATGGATAATTTAAATATACATAAAAATATTATGCATTTTAATTTGTCAGGATTGTAAATTATGCTTTTTAAGATAGAAAATATTTGATATAATTTCATATTAAAAGTTGTATATATGTATTCATGACTAATAAAAAAATAAGTTGAATTTTCTATAGTTCAATCTCTTTTTTTTTAATTTAAATTAATTTGAACCATGAACACTTTAATTTCTCTAATTCAATTTGTACATAATAATAAAAATATTTAAAAGATCTATTTTACTAAGGCCACTCTAATTTTATTAGAAGAACGGAAATTAACAACTTACATATCACAAAAGTATACTCTTTATTTATTTTGTAAAAGATGTTACGTTATGGAACTTAAAACATACATATCTTATTGTTCAATTGAAAAATCCCTTGCCCAGGAGCTAATATTTTTTTGGGATCAAATTTATTCTTTGAGTCCTCGAACTTTTGCCACTTGAAACCAAAATGCTCGATCCATTCTTCGTGAGTTTTGTTTCGTGGAAGATATTGCTTGATTTTAATGCCTGAATCTTTATAGAACTGTAATATTTGATTCTTTTGATCATCAAATATCTTCAACGTATCATATGTAACTGCTTGCAGAACACTCACGAGATAAAACACTTCTTCATCAGGTATAGCCACTGACATTTTATCATTCCACCTGTGAATTATATATTATATACTAACCAACATATCTTTGTTAATTTATTCGATCAATTAACTATATATTATGATGGAACTTACTTTGTTTGGTTCATGGGGAAGATTAGTATGATTCCGTTGGCAGTAAGGTTTTGTTTAAAGATAATGTTGTTGAAAACACCTTCATTTATATCTGAGATTCTAGATCCTGGAACAAAAGTGTCCAACCAAGATTTAGGTCCTTCTGGAAGTCCTTGCCCAGCTGCTGCACTCTCATATCTATGTAGAAAATTCTGGTACAACACATCTTTTTCATATTTAAATGTAGGAACATACTTTAACCCCATCACCAAACGTTCAACATCCTATTTAAAAACAATAAGGTATAGTATATTTATTAATATCTGAAATAAGAAAAAGTGATTCCCAATAATAAAACATATAGCTAGATAAATAAAAAATTTAATTTTAATAATTTTATGCGTACATTCAATTACATAATGTCACATAATAAAAATAATTATCTTTTTTCAGAATGGTAAAACACAGTTGTACAATTACAACAATTCTCTTAAATGCAATGTATAAAACAATTTTACAATATATCGAATTAAATTCTAAATAAATAGCACCTGATTAATAGTAAAGTACCTGGTCAATTTGGTCTTGAGTACTGTCGTCGTAATATTTAGCAAGCTCCAAGACATAGAGGATGTTATGTTGGGCTAACAAGGAATTTATGCGAGGCAGATCTTGTGTTGGAAAAAAGTCAATGATATTCGGCCACTGATTTATCATAAGAAAACCTTCTACTGCATCGAATGCATTATCATTTCTTCCATTCAATGAAATTAAGTATTCTTGGTCTTTAGAATATGCGGAGAAATCACTGTAAAGCAAACGAAGCCACTTCACCTGCAATCAGTCAACCCATAATTTTTTTCCGATTAATTAAGGATATGTTATAGTAAATATTTTTAATTTGTTGATTAAAATTATATATTATAGTGAAGTTTAATTGTTCATTGTTAATATGATTTTTTTTTTAATTTTGACAAGCAAGTAAATATTAATCAAAGTGATATATATGTTCTAATTTAATTAATAAATAAAAGAACAAGACTACATGACTAATAAAATTCTTTTTTTTATCAATATTTATTAATATTTTAAATATTAAGTACTAAATTTTAAATCATAAATTTTATATGTTAAATTTGAACCAGGGGTGGAGCTAGATAAAATATTGGAGGGGAGCAAAAAATATTTACACAATAAAATAAGACTAAAATAAAATTTTAAAGAGGGGCTAAACTGAAATTTACATATAATTTACATGTAAAAAATTAAAATTAGGGGGGGCCATTGCCCCCCTTTACTTGTACCTAGTTCCGCCCCTGATTTGAACAATATAAAAATAAAATATTGACTAGTATATATAGCTAATATTAATAAAAATATTGTTCGTGATATTTCTCTTAATAAAATTTGAATTCAATATAAGCAAATAGAATTATATAATAAAATATGATGCTTGCCTTTGTATACGCAGGTCCTAAGGCTATTCTTGCTCTCGTTATTATTCCAAATTGACCTAAACCTCCAAGAACACCATAAAATAACTCTGAGTTCTTTTCTGCAGAACAAGTCTTAAGATCTCCTTTCCCTATAAAGCCAAGAACCAACTTATTAAAAAATTATTTTTATATCATAAAAAATATATATTAAAAAATATAGTAGAAGTATCATATCTCATAAATCAAATGCTTCACTTTAGTGCTTTGCGGCTATTTTTTTAACCCCTTTAATTTCCAATATTTCTTGTACTTTGCTTGTAGAGAACTAGAGATCGAGTTAGAAACTTTGCTATACATAAATTATTTTGATAATCATAAAAAAAAGTCAACTATATACATATCAATATAACTCAACCATATTTTTAACGATTAATAAAGCGGCTAACCACTGGCTTTATTTGTATTGACTTTTTATCATTTATTTATTACAAAAATAAATGCTATCCATAATTATCTATAATTACATTTTTATTATCTCTAATATTATTTAATTATTTTAATAATAATTAAAAAAATATGAAATTAAATAATTTTATATTATGTATCTTGTATTTAGATATAAATAAAGACTAAGTAGAAACTTACATATAATTGTCTTTATGTGAAGTTGAGATTTGAGAACTATTAGATAATTTAACAATACAAGTTTAACTAAATCATTATCTAACGATTTTCAGTTATCAACTTCACATAAAAATAACTACACGTAAATTTTTTTCATCATTAAATGACGTATTTAATTAAAATTTTAACTATCAACTTTAGGGATGTACCTGTAATGACATCGAGTTCATAAACATTAGCGATCTGAGGACCAAACTTGAATACTTGGGCACCGATTCCGGCATTGACGAGGGTTCCGCCAACAGAAGTGCCCAAACTATCAGTAAACGAGAGTGGTGTGAGTCCATATTCAAGTGCTGCATTTAACACGTCATCCCACACCTGTTCACCGCCCACGTCAGCATAAGAATTCCATGGATCCTTCTCATCACGAAATATAACAACCCCCTTCCCGTGCCTGTAACCGTTTAAATGCGTCATGTTCACCACTATCCCCTCACGCGCCATCGCTTGTCCGTACACCGAGTGTGCTTGCCCACGTGCTGCTATTGTGAAAGGGGTAGAAAGGGAATTTGACACTTTTATTAGTTCTGATATTTCAGTTATTGACTTTGGTTGAAGGACTGCCAGAGGCTTCTCGTGAATTTTAAGGCCGTAATCGGTTGAGGCGAGTGTAAGGGTAGAATTGTCATAATCTAGGTCACTTGAAATCTCCATGGATGGATGAAATGCTGAACATGATTGATATGTGGTTATTATTTCATTTGTGAGCACTGTGGTAGTAGTCGTAGTTATTATAACTAGATTTATGAGCAGAATCAATGAAACATTTTCAAGTATCGAAAACCTTGCCATTGTATATTTGTACGTGTGATATTTGATTACTTTATTATACGCTTGGGGTGTATATATAAGTGTAAGAGCGTCTCTCAATGGCTAACTGAATATAACTTGTTCTATTTAGATACCATGGTTCGAATCTCACCTAACTTGACGGATAAGTAATAGTTTTCTTTCTTACTATTTCAGTTATCACCATCACAATCTAGATAGGGTTGGAAGTGAGTCAAAAAAAAATTTAGTCATGCTAAATTCAAATTCAATCCAAAAAATTTATATTTCACTTATGACTTGGTCTATTTATAATTGAGTCTATTTATAAAGTTTAAATTCAATTTACCAAAAACTCATAGAGTGAACTCATTTACAAGAACATAATTTATAATTCTAGATAAATAAAAATTGATGTCTCTATTAATTATAATTTATGTCCTCTATTATATATATATATATATATATATATATATATATATATATATATATATAATTCAAATTTTTTAAAAATTAAATAATGAGTTATTCATAATTTATTATTTTATTTTTAAAAAAAATATTTTTCTAAAAATAATTAAATTAAATTTTATAATACTTTGAGTTTAAATTTATAAGATTTTTAAATAATTTTATTATAACAAGATATTTTAAAAAAGATAAAAGATTATTATTATTATTATTATTATTATTATTATTATTATTATTATTATTATTATTATTACAACAACTTCCTAAGTTACTTTAAGTAAAGCTCCTTAAGTTACATTCACATATATATATATATATATATATATATATATATGACTATTATTATTAGGTTCGTTTGCTGCAAACAGTAAGAAAGAAAGAACATAATAAGGCTTTTATATATATATATATATATATATATATATATATATATATATGACCGAAGAAGTTAAAGGTAAACATAGCTTGCTAATCATATCATACACAAATATATATATATATATATATATAAAATTACACATATTTCTTTTCCATTTAATAACCAAGACACATAATCATTAAACCACTAATTATCATCATCATCCCATCTTTATTCAGCCGAAATCATTTGGAGAAGGAAAGAAAGAAAAGAGAGAGAGAGGTGTATATGTGAGGCGATGGAACCATGAACTTCTTTCCACAATTTTTTACAATCCATAATTTTAATAAAAAATTTAATCTGATAAAAATATTTGTATTTTTTTTTTAATGTTGACATTACTCTTAATCAGTAGAAGTTAATAATGATATAATTCTTTTATTTCTTGAATTCTGTCAACTAAAATTTTAAAAAACATAGGTGATTCTGAACGTTTTTTTTTCAACGGCTTAGTCATAAAACTTTTTTGAAGCTTTGAGTATTTTAATTTCATACAGAAGTAGAGAATTTTATTTTAAAATTAATCATTTTAATTTATGAATATCATTGAAATTTAGTGAATAAGTGCAAATAATTTATAAATGTCTTATTTAATTAATTAATGAAAATTGACGAAATTGAAATTGTTGTAATTGTGAATATGGTTGAACGTAATGAAATTGTGTTGAGATTGATTTGTTGCTGTGTTTAAGGATGATGATTGTTATTGGTTTTTTTATTATTTTAGAATTGTTGAAAATTTTGAATGTTACCTGATGAAAGAATGATAGTCGTTAAACTGGTTTATGATGAGTTATTTATTGAGAAAGAGGGAACCCAAAATGGTGGCATGCATAACCCAAGTTTTAGGGGAGATGCTGCCAAAATTTTTATGAAATTGAAGTTTTGCTTGAAATATTATTTTAAAAGATTTGGTTTTGTCAAACTAAATTATTTGAGACTTATTTAGTTGAAAAGGATTTATTATATTTTGAATTCGATTTGTTAAGAAAAGTCTAATGTTTTAAATTCTATCTTTTGAGAAGGGAGTTTGTTTTAAGTAATGACTTTAATTCGGTTTATTAAGTAAAGGGACTTCTGCCACAGAAGAGTAGAGAGCAGTGATTGAAAAAGATATTGAGTGTTGTTGAGCCTTAGTGCCAAGTGCCTAGTGAGGACGGCGATACGTAACGCTCACTTGACACAATAGAGACGGCTCAATGAGAACGTTGATACATAACGCTCACTAGAAGCCGTGGGCCTTGTGTGTGAATGATTGTGCGGGGATGCCCGTGTGTATGAAATGACTTCCAGAAGAAAGTGGCACATGCTTCAACTAGAGAATCAGCACCTGGAAATACTTGCAGAGATCATGTTTGGCATATTTCAGCTGGAGAATCAGCGGCTGCAAGAGGTTGAAACCTTGCAAAAGTTATGCCGCTGGAATGCATTATCTGACTTGCGAGTTAGATTGCGTCGGGTACGGGTCGAAACCGACAAATAAGTTCATTACCTGCAATAAGACTAGACATGCATCATCATTGTTTGCACATTTGCATTTGATTATGTTCGCTTATCTTGTCTCTCTGTGATTGTGCTGTTTGTTTTATTGCTATTAGTTTGTGTATTGAGGTGACTGAGAATTGAGATTGTGATTGAGTTTTGTTTAAAATTCGAAAATTTAAAGATGGTAATTAATTATGTAAAGTAAAAGTAAAAATATTTTTAAAGGTCTAACAAAATAGTTTTACTGGGTAAATTAATTATCTGCATTATATTCATTACTTTTACGGTATTCTCATTCTCTAATGAGAATGTATGGTTTGTTCTCACCCCAAAATCTTTCACCATTTCAGTGACAAATTCGAAGGTTCAATATGAATTTGCGGACGAGTAGTAGATTTACTTGTGATTCCTGTTATTTTATAGAGTTTCCTCGTCCTTGTTGTTTTAACTTTTATTTTATTCAAAGGAATATGTATTGTATTCGAATTTTATATTGAATTTATTTGTATAACACTTATTATTATTAATAATTATGTGATTACTATTATTTGAAGATTTTTGATATGTGATTTTAATTACTAAACACAAATCGCTGAAATTTTCTATAAAACTAAAACGCGATATCAAACTGAAGGCTCAATATTTAATAGTTAATAAAAAAAACATGTTAGTAATACTTTACTTTTGATACGATTATGACGTGTTAATAAAAATTAGGGTGTTATATATATATATATATATATATATATATATATATATATATATATATATATGAGCTAATAAACTAAATTTATACAAATTTAAATTTAACTTATTTAATATAAAAATTCAAATTCAGGGTCAAACTTAACTCACTTAAACTATACTCAGAGGAATAACTATTTAATTTTAATCTGGATAAACTCCCCACACAATCTAAGAAATAACTATCCACTATTCTCACATAAAATTGCTTATACTGATGACCAAGTCATCATCACTTCATCTTATAAATATTCTAACACTTCAATCTGTTATATATTTATCCTATTTAAATTATATATTATTGTTAACTTAAACATCGAAGTTTTTTACATATATCCTTATTTATTGCTTAAAATCTATGTGAAATCATGCATTTCATGCACTTTTATAGTCGTCTTTAACCTATTCACAAAAGTCCAATTATTCTTAATTCATTTTAAGTACATTTTAAAATAGGATTCATTCAACTTCATTTATCTATATTATATAATTTAGAATAAATTATATTTAAAATAAAAAAATCACTCTATTCTTTAATTAATTTTTTAATAAAACAAAAAATAAATTCATTCTACTTTACTTATCCACGAAATATATATATATATATATATATATATAATTTCATCACAAAATCAAAATGTCTTTTTTTCCATTCCTCTAATTTCTCTGATGACTGACGTAGTTGCAGGAGATATTATATTTCTTGTATTTCATCACCATATTATATTTCTATCACGAAATCCAAACAGCTAATAGCAGTTAAAATTAACAATATTAGCTAATCAGGCGCGGAGTTGAATAATGATTAAAATAAAATCGTATGGAATTTGTGCAATAATGATCTTTTTGTCTTATTTCTTACTTCATTTCTTTCATTTGTTTATTTTTCCCGTATGTAACATTAATTAATGACAAGTAACGACTAACGACCTTGCACATTAACTAAACGGGCTGCTTAGGATGTTTGAATGAAAAATAAATTTAAATAAAATTTAATTTTCATGCATATATTAAATATAAAATCATTTTATATAAATAATTTATTGTATAGTATTATCATATTAATAAAATAATTAATTTTAAATTTTTATTTTAAAAAATATTTAAATATAAATTTAATTAAATAATTGTATAAAATTCTACTTTATATTATGAATATATAAAACCTAATATATATCTCCAAATAAATTAACTAAATTTAATTAGATTATTGGATATGATTAAGTAATTGACTAATTGTGTATACTTGTCATAATTAATGACGTTTTCAATTCCTTTTATTATTAGACAAAGAAAATTATTAGAATTTACTTTCAGAGAAAGTTGTTACATTTAATGCATCTCTCCAGTCTACGGAAATTAAATAAAATATTATAATCAAATGCTGGCGATTAGTACATTATTATTTTTTTTCATATAAAAAAGTTGACAAAAACATTGTTTCATCTTCATTTAATGTTTACGTGCGTTTTGTACTACTTTTTAAATTAGTAGAAAAATTTTGTCGAAGTTCTGAGCTAATTAAGAACATTGGATTAAGGTAAGGTTATGACATGAGAAAAATAAAAAAATTAGATTGTGATCAAGATTTTTTTGAGTTAAATTTACTTTTATGGTTTATAAATAGAAAAAAATTAAAAATTTTTAATTTAAATACTACACTATCACATAAAATTTTACAAAATTTAAAATTATATTGATGTAAAAAAGATCCATATAAAATACAAGTGTATATGCGTGTCTAAAATTAATTAATTAATTTATTTTTTTATCTTGATTTTTTTTATTTGCAGTTTATTTCATTTTATTGGTTTCATTTATTTTTTTGGATATTTGATTTCTTTTTGTTCATTTGTTTTAGATTTCAATTTATTTATTATTTTATTTTTACAGTGTTTATTTATTTTATTTCTTTTTTTTTCTTTCCTGTTATTTTTCGTCTTTCTATGATTTTATTTTAAATCTTTTTTTTTAAAGCATTTTATAACTAAATTTTTATTTTTCTTTATTTATTCTTTTGTTTGACAATTTATCACGAATATTTTGACATACACAGTTTTAACACTTACGCTAAATAATTTTTGAATTAATTTTTTTAAAAAAAATTGTATCTATTTTCTAATCTTAGATATTGATACAAATTAAACTTAATTCAATAACCTGTCAAAATTTAAAAAATCAAGCGAAACAGAAATTAAATGTAGTTATAGGACTAATAAGAATTAAGCTCATAAATAAGTATACAAAGAAGTAAGAATCGAACGGATAGACATAATGATTCATGGCAAGAAAACTTGTAGCATTCAACCATCAACCACGGTATGTAAAGCAAAGTAAAATTACCTAATTAAGTAAGAACAGTAAACTGGTAAAGAAAATTAAAAGAATATATATATATATATATAAAAGAGTAAATACTCAAATTAATTTTTTAAATTTTAAAATCAAATATTTTAGTTTTTTAAGATTTAAAATATATAAAACAATTCATAATATTTATTTTTGTTAGATAATATAATTTTTTTTGTGGGTCATTAACGATAACTACTCATTTGAAATATTAATTCACAAACGTGACTATTGAATATAGAAGTGGAGTTTAGTTTGGACAAAAGGTAGCCATGACCTCCCTCCCCTTCCAAGATTTTATAAAATAATTAATAGTTTTACCTTTAAAAAAATATCTCAATTAATTGAGGTTTTAGGCTATTAACTAATCGTGTTTCATCTTTCATGCCAATTCTCACATTTTGCTCAAGTTTTTTACTTTTTTATTTTTTATCAGAGTTGAAGTTAAAAAAATCAAGACCAAAAATAAAATAGTGCAAAGCTTTTCTCTCTCATAATTATTATATATCTATCTTTTCTCTCAAACTATTAACTTTAACTTTATTCACAATTACTTCAAATATTTTACTTTAAATATAACTAGTGAATAATCTATGCGATGCACAAAGAATATTTAATATAGTCAAAAAATACATTAATCGTATTGAAAATATTAATACAGAAATAAAAAAATATATTATGTATGCATATAATATAATGTCAACCATTAATCAAATTAAATTAACATACGCAAATTTTTTCATTGAATGAAAAATTAAAATTATTTTTTATATGTTAATTACTAATGTTAAAAAAATTGTTTTATGTCATATTACATAAAAAAAAAAAAAGAATTTTTCATGTTCATTGTATAAAAAAAAATAGATTTAACAAAAAAATACATGAATAAAAACATCTAAATTCACACATTTTTCAGTATGTCCACCTTCAATTCAAATAGATGTGTTAATATAATTTTGAATATACAAACATTTTCAACTTGTTAAATATCTATTAACAACTATTAAAAAAACTTAAATGATCATATGGCTAATATCATATCATAATTATCTGATAAAAATTGAATAAAAAAATACATAATATAATACATAATATGATTATGTAATGAAAGGTGAGGTGCTAAATAAAAATAAATTGCATTCATATTAATTTTATATATATATATATATATATATACCCCGTTAGTATAGTATATTATAAATTTACACAACACATATTTTACAAAAAAATAACTAAAATATTATATGTTTAAAATCTTACTACTTAATTAATAAATCTAACAAAACTAAATAGTCTTCTTTTTTTGTACAACCTCCTTTATAATTTAATGAGCAGATTATACTAAAAAAAAAATTTATAAGTCAAGTTGAATATAATTAATTATTTAGTTTTAATTATGCATTATAATAAATATTATATTTTTTATTGACTAAATGTTATATATAAAAAAATTAATTCATTAAACATACATTATATATATTTTCTAAAGAATAACCCATTATATATATTTGAATAATTTTATGAGTTCAAAAATCATACATGTTTAACACCTATAGATAATAATAGAAAAAAACATTTATATAAACCACAAACATTAAAAACACCGATAAATTTTAAATGCTTACATCTCATTTTTTTCAAAATGCTATAAATATTATATAATTACATGATATTAAATTTAATATTAATTTATATAATTACATGAATTCTTACATTTATGTATGTTCAAGTGCATTGTCTGTATAAATCACGAAAAATACTTAATATATCTTGCTTAATCTTACATTTATATAAACACTTGGAACATAGAAAATATTAAAATATATCTAGCAAAAATGAAAAATCGTATAACACTTTTAATCAAAATGAGAATAACTAATTGTCGAGATCAAGCGCCATTTAGAGTCGTCTACATTATTGCGTCTTCATGTGTTTGATAAATCAAGTAGTAGTAACAGAATATAAAGCAAAGAATTTTACATCATAATCATAATTAACAATCTATTAGCAGAATAGGTATCTTTTGTTTTCTGTTAGTGTCAATGCAGATCATATGTACATCTCCTTCTTTAAGGAGCATTTAAGAGACAACTCACTTTAACATCATAATATAGATTGTAAAAAATATAGTAAAAAAAATCTGACATACTATAAGAAAAAAAATTATGTTGCTATTAGATATGTTAAATGAATAAGTTTTATATTAATTAACCTATCATGAAGAGCTTCAGCACTCTTATTATTTGACAATGTATTGACAAATTTCTACATAAATTTTATTATATGACTGGAATTAACCTCCTCAGTTTTTGAGATAGTTTTTGAGACATATGATAGATTCACATCTTGATTCTCTTTTCTTTTTTTTTTTTTTTTTGTATTTTGACTCGTACTATTATTTAGTGACTAAAAAAAAGTACGTCAAGTTGAATCTAATTAATAAATTAGTTTTAATTTTACATTATAGCATTAGATCAAACATTATATATATCTTTTTAGTGACTAAATATTTTATATATTGAAATTAATAGACCATACTTTCATTTTTTAAAAGAAATAAGTTGACAAAATGGATTATTATAACTGCATATTTGATATTTAAACTAATTAAAATTGCTCAAAGAATACGTAATAGCGAGGAATTAAAATAATTCAGGATGAAAAAAAAATATATGACTTTTTTGAAACACACCTTGAAGGTTTTTACTCACTCATATTATTACCTTTTATAAAAGTGATTGTTGTAATCATTTTTCACTATTTTTATGTATTTAGAGATTGCTTCCTATGTTCTTATATTTAGAACTACAATTTCTCAAAATTTAATCATTAGAAACAATAAACTAAAAGATAATGATAAGAAAATACTAAAAATAATGAAAGTTATTGAAATTTTTAATCATTCATGTAGTTAATAGAGTGTGACTCTCTTTTAAAATTATTATATAATACTTCATCTATGATTGAATTACCTAATAGGAGAAAAAAATGCTTAATATATCATAATTCATTTATAAATTGCATAACCTAATAGATGCAAAAATAATGCACCTGCACCTGCAAAGAATAGCAAGACAGGGAGTTAAAGAAAAAAAAGTCTTAATACAAAACATATACATAAAACTCACTAAATAAAAAATAGTTAGAATGCTTAAAATTTATTTTATATAAATAATATAAATATTTATTTAATATTTACTCATAATCATATATTTATTATAATTATTATTAATAGTAATAAATAAAAGATAATATGAGAGAAAGGGTATTTTAAATTTTTAGGTGATTCAATAACTAATAGTTCCATTAAGTCATCAATATCCCAAGATGTGAACTGCGAACTTAGGAATTTGATGAGGAGGAACTTCCATAAGAATTTTTGTGCATTATTCCTGTTAGGTGGTTCTAAGTAAATCTTTTCATTGCAATTAGAAGAACTTAAAGCTCCTATTAAACGATTCCGTTAGTAATTAGAGGACCAATCATATCTGTTTATATTTTATCAGTATCAAAATGATGGTGTAAAATTACGTATGGAAAGAAATGTGTAAAATTAAACATGTAAAATGCTTAGAATAATAAAATTACTCTTGGTAAACATACGTGCAAATTATATGTTTGTTGTACGCAAAATATCTGTAAATATAGGTGCAAATTATTGCTAGCCAGAAATGATAATATTTGCTAGCTACATAGCATTGCTCAATTCTAAAAATGAAGCAGATTTAAATTAAAAAAAATAGCACACACAATCAAGCAGAATCACAAACATAATAATACAAATTCAGTCAACATGTCATTGCCATCACATTTCTTAGAGTTATAAGGCACACAATAGCTCTTACTAGCATATTATAACCACCCCGAAAGGGATCTTTGAAGATTTTTTGAGGACTGGACAAATTAAAAAACTAAAATTACCCTTTAAGCCTCTGACGATGCAATAGTATATAGCAAAAGCAATAGAAATATTAGCTTCAGAATTCATACTATAAGAATATTTTACTATCTGTGCTTGTTGTCTGTCCGATGCCAGATCCAACATAGTTTCACTTTGGGATCTCAGGATGTTCAATAGGCTGCGAATTATTTGAAAAGTTTAAAAGTTGGATTGTTCGTGAACAATGTTGCTGCATAAATAAGTTTCAAACAATGATCGTGAATCACATACTTTTATTTTACTCCTTATACGTCGCTCATGTGCTTTATGCTTTCCTAGTCTTGCTGCATGTGCTCTAAATTATCGCGGCTCAGTTTTTGTCACTGATCTATTCTATTCAACCGTTTTCTCCTTTGAATCCACCACCACCACATTGATAACAACCACCTCCATATTCTGCTCCACCACCATAGTGGTCGCCACCTCATCCACCATCTAACTCCTACCTCAATGTTCATTGCAATGCCACTGCCACCATGATGATGATGGATTCAAAAAAATTAAGCGAAGAAACAACTATACAAATCCACTAAATAATAAATGTTGGGGTTATAAATATACTTTTTTTTTGTTGCCATTTAAATTTTAAATTTCTAAGTTTTTGTTATACTTGTTAGGTGAAGAGAAAATAAATATGGAAGTAGAGAATAAATGAAAAATAATCAATGATAAAAGAGAATTAATTGAAGGAAGAAATGATCAGAAGTCATGGAAAATAAGAAGTAAAGTTCACTTGAAAAAAAAAATTGAATGGGAGACTACAAATAAATTAATTGTATAGAGAACATTATAAAATATCCAATTCTCAACTTCTCTTTATCAAGATACTTTGAATCACTACCCGAAATGGATAAACACCTCACTGAAATTGTAGAATTTGATGAAGCAAAAAAAAAATAATTTAAAAAATGAAAAAATTCAAAATATAGTAAATTTGAACAAAAATTTGAAAAACATCAAATGAAAAATCTTAAAATTGAAAATTTCTGAAAATCGAAAGTGATCAAACTTTGTTATCAAAGAGTTTGTTGGGCAGTCCATTACAAAATATCTAGAATTTCCATAGTTATAGCAGATTTGCGTCTACCATCGCTGCCATACATGCCTCCTTGGTTACAATCCCAAGCCATGTGACCCATCCCACTGTAATTATAGCAATCGCAAATGTCACCATGCTCTTCACCGCCACCGTTACCGCTGTGATCACGATGACAGATTGAAAAAATAAATAATGGATAAAGCAACCAGAAAAATATAGTGAATAATGGAAGAAGGGGTTATAAATATACTTGTTTTTTCGATTCAAAATTTAAAATTAAAATTTTTCATTCTTCTTATCTTACTTGATATTAAAAGAATGAGTTGAAGAGGAAGAGTTGTCAGAGGAAATAAATGTATGTAGCAAAGAATGAATGAAAAAATAGAAGGACATTAAAGGAATTGGAAAAGTTGAAAGGAGAGTTGTTAGAAGACATTAAAGACATTGAAACTAATATTACTTTATACATAACCAAAATCCCAAATATTGATGCAGAAGAACTGAGGAAATGAGAGACCACAGATGATACACCGCATAAGGAGCACCATAATAAATCCAACTCTTAAGCTCTCTCTTGTAAGACACATTGAATTTTTACTAGACAACCCTCTATTAATATAGTTTAGTATTAGATGGTTATTAAGGGTTGAAATGGGTTTTTAACAAATTTAAACATAATTAAATTCAGTATTATTATAAAAATAAAAGATGGTATTATTATATTCAATAAATATTAGTATTATTATATTCGTATAAATTGCGGATAAAAATTTTTTAAGTTACAATCTTAAAAATTTTAATTTTTAAGTCCTAAACAATTATATTCATTTATATCACTTTTGAGAAATTAAATATTTTGTAATTTTTATTTTTATAATTATTTATTTATTATCATATATATTAGTACAAACTTACAAATAATTATTGTTCAGTGGTCGGTTTCTGGACAGGTCGGGTGTGTGAGTGAAGGGGTGAGGACGCCTTAGCTTGGGTCACACTGGTGGCGAACTAGTCGAGCAGACGAGCACTTGGTCTGAAGAGAAGATGAGGGGGGTGCCACCTGCAAAGACACTCCGACGCTCAAGTCAGTAATGTGCAGGCGGGCCGAATAACGAGGTGAAAGGATATGACGTACCTCGTGGGAAGAGCCAATCTTCCCTTTATATACATGTCAGTAGTGGGCCCCTCATGGGGACAGGCCCATATTCCCAAGGACGCTGTCCTGCAGCCGCGTATGAACCGTACAGGACGCGTGTCCGGGTCGGTTGGGGGGGCGCGTGTCCGGGTCGGGTATTGCTTGGGTCGGGTCGACCCGTGCGGATTTTGGGCCAGGCCGTAACAGTGCCCCCACGCGCCAATGGTAGTCGTGGGAGCTACCAATGGCGTGTCGTCTCGCATTTCGTTTGGTCGGCCGCTCGTGGGGAGGATATGCCTTCAACGCGCGTGTCCCTTGGTTGCTCAAGCAACCGTTTCATCGCTTCGTTTCTTGCGCCGAGCATTGAATGCTCATAATGGGGTGGAAAAATCCCGTTTGAAAAGACCATTCTGCCCCCAGGTGTTTCGCGCTTTGGGGAAGCAGTTTTTAAACGATCGGTTTCGACGCTTTTGTACTTTTCTACACTCCCCATTTTTTCCTTTCTTCCTCCCAGTTGCAAAGTTTCAAGGTGTTGCTGCGGTGCCTCTGTTCGTCCTTCTTGCATTTTTCCAGACTCACAACTCTATCCTCTCTTCATCAATTTAGGTAACTCTCGAATCATTCCCCTTTTTATGCATTATTTTTGTATGCTTGTTGCTTGGTTCTTTGATGTTACTGTATAGCCTTTTAGTTACGAGTAGATGTGTTAGGGGGGAAAATACCATTCCAGGGTAGGCTTTTTCTTGTTCTTTTCGCCATTTAGTCTTGATTGGCCTTGGTCGGGGAGTCGTGGGGGGTAGTGTCTGTATTCGGCCTGAGCAACCGATCTCTTAGACTGACTGGATGGTCCCCCCATGTAGGTATGGCTCGCACGGTCTCCCGGGCATCCGTTAACCCCGCGGCGTACGATCCCTATGCTTGGGTCGTTTCCGACGTGAAGGATTCGCCTAATCAAATGGGCGAGGAGGAGCTCACCGAGTTCCGTCAAGCCGGGTATCTGTGTGGTGGGACTGACGAAGAGGCCAACTACGACGTTTTCGTCCCGGCTCCTCACGAGCGATTGTACGAACTCAACTTCCAACCTCGCCAGGTCGCCGACTGGATTTGGTTCTACAAAGCCATGTTCACTCAAGTCGGAGTTCGTATTCCGTTTTCAGCCTTTCAAATGGCACTTTTAAATCGAATTTCCGTGTCACCATCGCAGTTGCATCCGAACAGTTGGGCCTCGATCCGCTGTTTCGAGATGGTCTGTGAATATCTCGAACTGCTGGTGTCCGTGGATGTTTTCCTCTTCTTCTTCACCCTCACAAACCCTTCCAAGGAGGGGAAACACAGAAAAGGGTTCATGTCCTTCCGGTCTGCCCAGGGTCGGAAGATTTTCGGTTTGTCCGAAGATTCTTATCATGGGTTTAAGGACAAGTATTTTAAGGTCCGCCCTGCCAAAGGTCGTCATCCCTTTTGGTTGTCTTTGGAGGGGGTACGGCTCATCCCGACTTATTGGAGTTTCGGGGCAGGGGCCAATACTTTTATTAAGGTAACCTATAGAGGCATGTCGAAGGTGGATAAGCAAATTGCCGAGGTATTGATGGCAGTTTTTGGGAAGAACCAAGTAAATCCCCACCTCCTCATGGGTGACCGGGAGTCCGGTCGTAATTATATTTGTGAGAAGCTTTTTACTTTACCCTTTGTCTTTTTTTCTTCTGTTGATATTATGTGGCGATTAACCGACCTTCTTTGTTTTCCTGCAGTGGATATGTCTGCGTCGGTGACGGGTCTTCCCGACTTGTTTCAGACCTTCTTAGGCAATGGTGACGACGAGGAGGGTGACGAGCAACCCACGCCCGAGGGGCCTGATGCTCCCTCGGAGGGCAAGGATGCTCCCGAGCAAAGGGCCGAGACTGACGAGATCGGCACCTCGGCTCAAGGTACCGTGGTCGGCGGTGGCAAGGCCGTCCATGCCTCCCCTATCCGCGAGGTGATTGGAACTGGGGGTTCCGTGCCAGAAGCGGATGTTGAGGTGGAAGAGGTCCCCAACCCGAAGAAAAGAAAGAAGGCCTCCACGGCGTCGTCTAGCCCTGAGGGCGTCCTCACCGTCATGCAAAGGAATTTTGACGCCGGGCACTTCATAGACTCCCAGCTGATCCCCGGTACCGAGGAGTATTTCCACGAGTCATCCCTTGCCGGGCAGGCGAGGTGGATGTATCGCACTCTCCTGCGCGGTGCAGTCATAGCTCGGAAGGCCGAGTTCGAACTGTCCGGTATGGAGTCTCTCCGTAGGAGGTTGGATTCTGCCGGGAAGGCTAATAACAAGCTAAAAAGTGAAGTTGAAACCCTTCGGGAGCAATTGACTCAATCTTCGGAAAAGCTGGACGCTGCCGAGAAGAAAGCCACCACTGCCGAGCAGAAAGCTACCACCGCCGAACAGAAGGCAACAGCTGCTGAGAAGAAACAGAAGGAGTCGGATGCGACGGTTGAACGTTTGGTCGAGCGTGAAATGGCTTTGGAGGGTCAGGTCGGCGAGGCGCAAAAGCGTGTGGCCGAAGTTGAGAAAGAGAAGCAGGCCGTGGAGGCCGAACTGTCGACATGGAAGGCGAAGTATAAGGACGTCGTCAAACAGGGCAAGGGGGCGATCCTGGCTACCGAGGAAGCCCTCAAAGCTCAAATTAAAATTGTTGCCCCCGAATTCGACACGTCGGCGATTGGTGTCCGCAAGGTTATTCAGGATGGCAAGGTTGTCGATGTCCCCAAGAAATGAATTCTCTTTTTGCGGTTTTTGCCTAGCCGCTTTGTTTTGACTTGTAATCTATTTTAGTTTTAGCCGTTTTTGGCTTGTGAACGATTTGTTGTTTAGCCGTTTTTGGCTTGTCAATGACCGTTTTAATCGTTTGCTCATGTTGTCGTGATGAATTTCTCCTCATTCGTTTGGTTGTATTTCCGTTTCTTTTAACCGTTTTTGGTTTATTGTCGTCACTTATATCAATGGCCTACGGCCTTTTGCGTAGTCGTTACGATTGTGGTTGACGGGTTCCCGGGGTGATCAGTCCCGGGAACGCGCGCCGTTGTTGGACGTGGTGGTTTATCTGGAAAATTAAGTGACAAAATAGGAGAGAAAATTTGCACAAGTCTATCTTATTCGGTAGTTGTATAAAGGACTCGTAAGTCGCTATGAAAAGTTCAAAAGTTAAATTTGCAAATTAACTACTTAGCTAGCCTGGTTGGTTTGTCGGGCCTTCTTCTAGGAGTAGAATCTTCTTAGGTTGTCCGCATTCCATGTTCTCGGGACTTCTTTGCCGTCAAGTCTTTCTAGCTTGATTGCTCCTTTTCCCATCACTTTCCTGATTCTATAGGGGCCTTCCCAGTTAGCCGCTAGCTTGCCTTCTCCGGGGGTCGGCGGGCCGATATCATTCCGCCTTAGGACGAGGTCGTTTGCTCGAATTCCCTCTTGAGCACTTTGGTGTTGTAGAGCAGAGCCATTCTTTGTCTTATCGCCGTTTCTGTCAAATGGACCATTTCCCGGGCTTCATCTATCAGGTCCTTTTCTACGGTTTCCTCTACTCCTTTCAAAAGCAACTGCGGACTCGGTTCACCGATCTCTACGGGTATTACAGCATCCACCCCGTACGTTAGTCGGAAAGGGGTTTCCTTGGTGGAGGATTGCTCGATTGTTCGGTAAGACCAGAGGACCGATGCTAGTTCGTCGGCCCAAGCACCCTTTTTATTGTCCAACCTCTTTTTTAGCCCTGAAAGGATAACCTTGTTAGCGGACTCCACCTGTCCGTTCGTCTGGGGGTGTTCTACCGAGGAGAACCTTTGCCTTATACCCAGGCCGTTGAGAAATTCCGTGAACTTTTTGTCAGCAAACTGCGTGCCGTTGTCCGAGATGACGACCTCCGGTATCCCGAATCGCGTTATCACTTGCCTCCACATGAATTTCCTGCAATTGGACGAGGATATGCTAGCTAGCGGTTCGGCTTCTATCCATTTGGTGTAGTAGTCAATTGCGACTATGAGGTACTTGACTTGCCCCGGGCCGACTGGGAAGGGTCCTAAGAGGTCGACTCCCCATTGAGAGAACGGCCGGGAGGTCGTTAGCAGGCTTAACTCGGAGGCCGGCGCCCTGGCAAAGTTGGCGTTCTGTTGGCACTTTACGCATTTTTTCACAAACTCTTTGGAGTCCGTCATCATCGACGGCCAATAGTATCCGGCTCGGATTAGTTTCCTCGCTAGGGCCTTGCCTCCGATGTGGTGCCCACAGCAGCCCTCATGGACTTCTCTGAGGACGTAGTCCGTTTGGTCGGGATGTAGGCACTTCAGTAGGGGTTGGTTGAGCCCTTTCCTGAACAGTTGCCCTTGGATGACGGCGTATTTGGCCGCTTCCCTTCTCAATTTCGCCACATCCTTTTGGTCACTAGGGGGTTTGCCGTGTTCTAGGAAGTCGATGATGGGGTCTAGCCATGAAGAACCTAGGCTTGTCACGTGTAGTGTGATTGCGGGTTCTCTCGTCATGCCTTGAATGAGAGACCGGTTCCCTTCTCCCGGCTTTGTACTAGCTAACTTCGACAGGAGGTCTGCCCGTGTGTTCCTTTCTCTAGGTACGTGGTGGACCGTGACCTCTTCAAACTTTTGGCCCAAGCTTTTAACCTTTTCCAGGTACTTCTGAAGCAAGGGGTCTTTGGCTTGGTAGCTACCGTTTACTTGGGAAGTGACGACTTGGGAGTCACTGCATATTTCCAGTCTCCTCGCGCCAACTTCTGCCGCTAGGGTTAAGCCTCCTATAAGGGCTTCATATTCTGCCTGGTTGTTCGAGATGGGAAACTCGAACCTGACCGACTGTTCGTACACAACCCCGACCGGGCTTTCCAGGATGATCCCGGCACCTCCAAAGGTCTGGTTGGAAGCTCCGTCCACATGGAGCTTCCACCGTGTACCCACGTCTTCGCTTGGGTCTCCTGTTACTTCAACTAAGAAATCCGCCATGGCCTGCGCCTTAATGGCTTGCCGGGGTTCGTATCGTATGTCGTATTGGGAGAGCTCGATGGACCAAGTCATCATTCTTCCCGCCAGATCGGGTTTTTGGAGAACTTGCCGGATCCCTTGGTCCGTTCTGACGACAACTTGGTGACTTTGGAAATACTGCTTAAGCCTTCTCGAGGAAGTTAGGAGTGCTAAGGCTAGCTTTTCCAACTTGCTATATCTTAATTCCGCTCCTTGCAGGGCCCTGCTTATGAAATAGACTGGCTGTTGAGCTTTCCCGTCCTCCCGTACCAGAACTGCGGCCAGGGCCTCGCTTGTTATAGCGAGGTATAGGTATAGTGGTTCCCCGTCCTTTGGCTTCCCGAGAACGGGAGGTGCCGCCAGGATTTCCTTGAAATGTTGAAAGGCTTCTTCACACGCGGGTGTCCACTCAAACGCCATCCCTTTCTTCATGAGGTTAAAGAATGGCAGGGCCTTTGTTGCCGAAGCTCCGAGAAATCGGGACAGTGAGGTCAACCTTCCTGCCAGCCTCTGGACGTCCTTGATGCAACCCGGGCTCTTCATCTGGAGTATTGCCTGGCATTTCTCCGGGTTAGCTTCTACCCCTCTCTGAGTTATCATAAATCCCAGGAACTTGCCGGCTTCCATGGCGAAGGCGCACTTGAGGGGGTTCAGCCTCATACCGTGTTGACGGAGGGACGCAAATACGCTCGCCAGGTCGTTCAAGAGGTCGTCAGGTCGTGTTGTTTTTGCCAGGATGTCGTCCACGTAAACTTCAACTGTTTTCCCTATGAGGTCGCGGAATATCCTGTTCATCAGCCTTTGATATGTTGCCCCCGCATTTTTCAAGCCGAATGGCATTACCTTATAGCAAAAAGTTCCTCCTGGCGTTATGAACGCCGTCTTGTCTTCGTCGGGACGGTGCATCGGTATCTGATTGTAACCGGAGTAGGCGTCCATGAAACTTAGATACCGGTATCCCGCCGCGGCGTCGACGAGTGCATCTATGTTGGGGAGGGGGAAGCAATCTTTGGGGCATGCTTTGTTAAGGTCGGAATAGTCCACGCACATTCTCCACTTGCCGTTGTGTTTTCTCACCAATACCACATTCGAGAGCCATGTCGAGTAGTTCACTTCACGTATGAAGTCTGCTTCTAGGAGGCTGGCCGTTTGCTTGGCTACCTCCTCTGCTCTTTTCGCCGACATCTTTCTTCTCCGTTGAGCCACTGGTCGTGCTTCCGTCTTGACGGCTAGATGATGCGAGATGATTTTTGGATCTATGCCCGGCATGTCGGCTGGTGTCCAGGCGAACAAGTCCCTGTTGGCTCTTATCATTTCAATCAAAGGCTCCTTCAGCTCATGTGGGAGGTTCTTGTTAACGAATGTGAACTTTTCCTCTTCGTCACCGATTCTAAACTTCTCCAGGTCCCCTACTGGCTCTGGCCTCGGCTTGTCCTCTATTCTGGCATCAAGGTCGGCTAGGAACACGCCGGATGCTTCCTTGGACTTCTTTCTCAGGGAAAGGCTGGCGTTGTCACAAGCGACCGCCGTCTCGAGGTCTCCTCTTATGGTCCCTATGGATCCATCATCGGTAACGAACTTCATAACTAGCAGCTTGGTGTTGATTATGGCTTCAAAATCATTGATTATTTTTCTTCCCAAGATGATGTTGTAGGCTGTGGAATCTCGGAGAATTACGAACTCGGCCATCGCCGATCTTCGGCCTTGTATCTGCCCCACCGAGATAGGTAGGGAAATGACTCCGTCTGGTTTGATGAAGTGGTCGCCTAACCCGATAACCCCGTGCTGGTGAGACGTCAGGTCGGCGTCCTTTAGCCCTAGTGCATCGAACACGTTGCGGAACATGATGTTTGAATCAGCTCCTGTGTCGACAAGGATCCGTTTGACGAGGCCGGTTCCCACTCTGGCCGTTATGACCATGGGAGGGTTTTCCGGGGCGTCGCTGAACCATTGGTCTTCCGGGCCGAAGGAAATGGATGGAGGTTTTTTGGAGCTCTGCACCGGCGGGGATGAGATCGCCAGAACCTTGGCGTCTTTCTTGTGTGCCGACCGTGATTTTGGTGCAGCATTTTTTGCCGTTACCACGTTTATCACAGTGAGGCCGTGGTCTCTGTCCTCGGGCTCTTGTTGCCGTTTGGCCGAACGGGCTTTGCCTTCCTCGTCTTGATCGCGGTAACGTCTCTTCGGCTCCCTGATGAGATGGGAGAACGCTGCTAGCTTTCCTTCCCTTATCGCTTGTTCTAGCGCATCCTTCAGGTCAAAATAGTCCTGCGTTTGATGGCCATAACCCTTGTGGTAATCACAATAAAGGTTCTTATTTCCTCCCGTTCGGTCCTTAAGTGTTCGGGGCTTCAGAAGAATTCCCTTCTCTGCTATCTGCTGGTAGACCTCCACAATGGGGAGAGTGAGTGGAGTGTAGTTATTGAATTTCCCGACCCGGGGGAACGGTCGAGGTGCCCTGTTTGACGCTTCCTCCCTAGCTTTTTCCTTTGCTCTCTCTCCGTCGACTGGTTGCCGGGCTTGGCTGTAACCGGACTGCCGCTTATTGGCAGCCACGACTCGGCTGACTTCCTCGTCGTTTATGTACTCCTTGGCCACTGTTTGAATTTCATGCATCGTCTAAACCGGTTTCGTGGTAAGGTGTTTTCGGAAGTTCTCGTTGAGGAGGCCGTTTGTTAGGCAAAGACTGGCCACCGAGTCGGTTAAGCCGTCAATTTCCAAGCATTCGTCGTTGAACCGATCTAAGTACTTCCTTGTCGGTTCTCCTTGTCTCTGGGTTACCCCTAGAAGGTTGATAGGGTGCTTAGCCTTCGCGATCCGCGTTGTAAATTGGGCCAGGAATGCGCGACTGATGTCTGAAAAACTGTAGATGGAACCTTGCGGGAGGCCGTTAAACCATCTGATCGCTGGCCCTGCTAATGTTACCGGGAAGGCGCGGCATCTCACTTCGTCCCCCACTCCTTCCAGATTCATCCTGGCCTCAAAGGCCGTGAGGTGTTCCAGAGGGTCTTGAGTCCCGTCGTATCTCATGTCCGTTGGTTTGTCGAAGTGTTTCGGCAACCGGACCTCGAGGATAGATCGGTGGAACGGCGTGATGCCCATAATCACGGGTTGTCGTGTTCTCTCGGATCTCCCTTCTCCGTCTTCGCGACCTCTTGCCGCTCGGCGGGATTGTCTGCCGCGAGAGTAGATGACTGTGTCATTCCGTCTTCTCGGAATGGGTGACTCCTCTCGCGTGCTCTCTGCTTCCGTCCGGGATGCAGATATGCGCCGCGGGCGGCTTCGGTGAGAGTCTTCCTCCTCGCCCCCGGGAGACGGGGTATAGCTCGGATCGGTGGACTGTCCATCCCGTTCCCAGTCAGCCAGCTGTCGTTCTAGGTTCTGGACTCTGTGGCGTAGCTCCTGCATTATTATGGCGCTGTCGCCGCCCGTTCCCCCGAATGGTCGTGTTCTCGTGCGTTGTTGGGGGGATCTCCGCCCTCCTCTTTGCGAGGCGACGGAGGCTGCCCCTTCTGCTCCGGCTGCTCGAGCTCGGTCGCCGGGACCTAGCGCGACTTCCATTTAGGCGGGAGTTTCCCACAGACGGCGCCAATGTTCAGTGGTCGGTTTCCGGACAGGTCGGGTGTGTGAGTGAAGGGGTGAGGACGCCTTAGCTTGGGTCACACCGGTGGCGAACTAGTCGAGCAGACGAGCACTTGGTCTGAAGAGAAGATGAGGGGGGTGCCACCTGCAAAGACACTCCGACGCTCAAGTCAGTAATGTGCAGGCGGGCCGAATAACGAGGTGAAAGGATATGACGTACCTCGTGGGAAGAGCCAATCTTCCCTTTATATACATGTCAGTAGTGGGCCCCTCATGGGGACAGGCCCATATTCCCAAGGACGCTGTCCTGCAGCCGCGTATGAACCGTACAGGACGCGTGTCCGGGTCGGTTGGGGGGGCGCGTGTCCGGGTCGGGTATTGCTTGAGTCGAGTCGACCCGTGCGGATTTTGGGCCAGGCCGTAACAATTATATTTATAAATTTTTTAAGATAAATACTATTATATAATTTTTACGTTAAAATTTTTTATCCTTCAAAAATTTTCTTCAAGTTTTGCTATTGATTAAATGTTTATGTATGTAAGTTAGATAAATTAATCTTTGAGATAAAAGATAAAATAGTCCCAAAGACTTTTAAAAAAATCTCAAAACAATTTCTACAAATTTAAAAAATTTTAAAATAATCTTTTCAAAAATTCTTCAAGAATTATTTTAAGATTTTTTTAACTTTTTAGAGATGGTTTTGTATTTTATTTTGGAGATTAATTTGTCTTAATTAAATATATAGACACTTAATAATTATGTTGTGAATTAATATTTAACGTCAATAGTTATCGTTAATAATTAACAAAAAAATTATATTATCTAATAAAAATAAATTTAAAAATTATTTTATATATTTTAAATTTTTAAAATTAAAATATCAACTAATTTGGTTGATTATTCGAGCTATAGTATACAAACAATAGGATAATATCAACTTGTTGTAAGCTCAATTCTGGCCAAGGACGGCACAACAAAAAATGTCACCGGCTTATTAATGAAGAGATTTGATTTATCTCTGTCCCTTTTGACTTGCGCTTCCAGTTTCTATTAGGGGTGCAAATAACCCATTCCGACTCAAAAATTTTACTTCATTTTAAATATTTTAAAGATTAATTTAATGTGATTTTATTAGGTTTAAAATTGAATAAGAATTTTAAAAATAAATTCAGTCATTATTTTGGGTTAGATTCGAATCCATATTTATCCAACTCATGTGTATTTTAAGAAAATTGAATATATATATATATATATATATATATATATATATATATATTAAATTAATTTTAATATTATGTTATATTAATTATAAGTTTATTGTTTTATTTTTAATCACATTTGTTGAATTAAAAAATAAATCAAAAAAGTATCAAATTAGAATTTATGGACAAGTTTAAATTTAAATATAGATATCAACTTTTCAGTAACAAATTTCTTCTTTACAAATAAGTGTGATGGTTATCAGTGGTTAAAAGAAGTAAAAGGTTGAATCTTGGCTTCCTTTACTGAAAGATACTTTTGTATCATTAACAGAACATAAAGAGATATTTTTACTTTTATCTCCTATCGAATAAAGAGATTCCTATTTTTGTCTCTTAAAACATAAATAGAGTAGAGAGGAAGAAGTGACATATAGATATATCCTAATTCAGCTACTAAGTGCAATGTAGTTTACATCCAGTCTCCATTATAATTATGATGAAATTTCACTATATTTTTCACAATATTAATACATACACCAATCATTTTCTAGGATCTACCCAATTCTATCTGGGTAATCCAGATTCTAACCTAATCTAAATTTAACTAGGACTCAACCTAACTTTCAACAGCAAAGTGCTAACTCAACTTGTAAGAAAATTTCCACAGGATCATGATACAAAATAGATAGATGTACAAAGAATATCTGAGACATTTTATGATTTTTTCTCCAAGTTCAACTCATTGTTTTTTATCTCTCATTGGCTTTTTCTTACAAACATCACCATATTTGCCTTTTTTCAATGAGACTCATACAGACAAAACTGAAAAAAAAATACATGTAAACCGTGAGTTCAACTCTGTTTTTCTCTTATCTTCAATTTTTGGCCGTTTACCCTTATTATAAAAGAGTGAAGCTTTTAAAGTTGAACCAAATTCAATCCAATGCTGTCTTTTTCTCCAATCATCAGAGTTTGCAACAGCTTAGTCAGAGAGAGAGAGAGAGAGAGAGAGAGAGAGAGAGAGAGAGAGAGAGAGAGAGAGAGAGAGAGAGAGAGAGAGATGCAACTTACCTTCTCTCTCATCCTTTTTCTTCAAGCTCCAATGATCTCATCCGTTGAGCTTGACTTTGATCCCAAATTTTATTTCTGAGTGTTGATGAGCTTCTAACCATGTTTGACTCTACTGTCTCTATGGTAGCTTGATTTGAGCTTGAGACTTGGTAGATTTTTTCATGGTTCCTGGTGAAGCACAAAAGGAGAAAGAAGCTTTTTGACATTCTCAGACCAAGATAAAATAACTTCTTGGTTGTAACCTTTTTTTTTTGCTTAGATTTGAAAATAATCTTTTTGCCTTTTTCCATAACCTAGCTTTTGCAGTTTTCATTTTTTTCTTTCTTTTTTATTGAGTGACGTGACCGAAAGAAAGAGAAGAAAGAGAGGAGAGTTTGATTTTCGGTAGAAGATTCAAGAATATTAAAATAAATTGAATTTGGAGTTCAAATTTTTTAGAGTGTGGGTGTTGGTGATGACCAAATAGAGTTAAGAGGCATTTGGGCAATCTTTGATTTCTTTTCTCTTATTTTGTTTAGAGGCCAATCATAATATTTGGTTTGTTTGTAGCTAGTAGAGCAAGATTTGTGTTAGTGTGGGCTTTATGATTTGTTTCTTAGGCCAAATTATTTAAGGTGAGTTCTATGATGTAGAATAAAGATTCTTTGTACACCTATATATTTGTGTTGTCAAAATAGTAGTTGAGACAAATGTATAGAGAAAGAATGTGGTTAAAGACAATCTCTGCTCATGGTATCTGACATGCTCATAATAACTGACATACTTCATATATATGTTACATTAATATCACATGATGGTGGTATACAAAATAACCTGATTAATTGTGTTTGTATGATTAATTATTAAAAATGATATTAGATCTGGTTGTAGTTGTGTTTTGGTTTAAACTATTTTGAGAAGGTAAAAGTAAATTTTAATTATGGACTAACTATTGATCCCAATATTTTTTTGTCCTATTGAATTTTGAACGTGTATTTTGTGAATTGTTAAGTTTGCAAAAGGATTATATGTACTCATTAAAGTAATTCTACTGGTTAAGTGCTGGTCCTAAATTTTTTTTTATTATATAGATATAATTAATGGTATAAAAACTATTTTTTCATATGAAAATACATGAAAGTAATCCGAATTTTTTGAAGTATTGCTTCTAGGATCACAATTTAACTTTAAGTACAAGATTTAGAATTTAAGATTAAAAATTTAGGAGTTTAAAATTTATGGTTTACAATTTAAAATTTAGATTTAAGGTTTAAAATTTATGGATTAGGATTTAAAAGGTATGATTTAAGATTTAGGGTGTACGGTGTAAAATTTAACGTTAAATATTTATAAATGAATGTTTATCGTTTAGGTTATATGTGTTTAGTATTTAAAGTACTAATTTAAATATTTTTTTTGAAATAATTGTTGAAACTTATTAAAAATACAGTTAGAATATAATTACTTAATAATAAAAATTTTAATTAGTAATATATACTTTGAAAAAGGTATTAATTTATTTATATATGTGAATGTACATACATAATTTAATTTATTTATACATAAATAATTAAATATATTTATATATGAATATATAATTATATACACATATTAAAATAAGTAGTTATTAATAAATATATGGGAATTAAGTTTAATTTTCTATGTGTGAATAAAAAAAATTAATTCATGAAAAAAGAGAGTCTAAATTTTATGTGAGTTTAGTAGAGTTACTTTGATAAGTACATACAGTCCCTTTGTAAGCTTAACAATTCACACAAACACGCGTTCAAAATTTCATAGGACAAAAAAAATATTGAGATCAATAGATTAGTCCATAATCAAAATTTATTTTTACTTTAATCAAAATAGTTTAAACTAAAAATACAACTACAACCAGACTCAATATCATTTTTAATAATTAATCATAATAAATATAATTAACCAACTTACTCTATATACCACCATCACGTGATATTAAAGTACACATGAAACATGTTACTTAATATGAACAGAGTTTGTCTTTAACCACACTCTCTCTCTATACACTTGTCTCACAATCCTTTTGACAACATAAATATATAGGTGTAGAAAAAATTTTTCTTCTACACCATAAAACTCACCATTATTTAATCTATTTTTCTGCACACTAACTAAATACATTACACAAACAATTGATAACTAGATAATAATAATTGTGCATCACTTTTAATCAATTATTGGTTTTTCAAACTCAACAAAGTGCATCATAAATAAGTTTCTTTATAAATAAGTTTCTTAAAGTTTTAAAGACTCAATTTTCACCTGGTTTGGATCCGGTGTAGTTGTGGTCCAAAAATATTTAGGTTTCATTGGGTCTATGCCGGGTTAATGTCTAAAAAATAGATCCAGTATATATTTAGGGTCGGG
The DNA here is from genome assembly GCF_014773155.1 of Arachis stenosperma. NCBI lineage: Eukaryota > Viridiplantae > Streptophyta > Magnoliopsida > Fabales > Fabaceae > Arachis > Arachis stenosperma. Next base: position 116,779,251 of record NC_080377.1, read on the forward strand.
TCTAGATTAGGACAAACCCGATTTCACCCAACCCATGAACACCCATAGTTTCTATTATATTTTCGAAAGAATCTAATCGATAAGGGTAGAGGTGACAATAGATAGGGTAGTGTATGATTTGGATCCAACCTTAATTTTATTCGTGAATTGAGATTTTTTTATAAACTCAATTCTACTCTATTTGTGTGTTGAGGATATTTCAATCTTAATTCTATTCATTCTTAATTTGCGGATATCCGATTCTATTCGCGAATTACAAAAAAGATACAACATTATTATATAAATTGATGATAGTTTAAAATAAAACTGATTTTATGTAAAAAAAACGTATTAAATTTTTAATTAATGAATTTTTTTTAGTGACTAAAAATCTTTTACATTTAGTGAGATATCTTCGATTCAACATCCATTTGAAATATATTTTATATAAATATATAACATATACATATATAGGGTGCGGGTTGGTCGAATAGGATTGAAACTCAATTCATATCCTATATGACTCGTACAAAAATCCTATCCACACTCTATCCTATCCGGTATGAATTGAGTTGATAACCTTATCCAATCAAATTGAATCGAATTGAATATCTACAGATAAAGTATATGTTGCCACCCCTAAATAAAAGTATATATCTATAATTATAATTATAACATAACATATATTTTATTAATAAGATAAATATGTCGATAAAGTTAAGATATATTTATCATGTAAAATTAAGAATATAAATTATTAGGTTATTCAATTAAATATATTTAATTAATATATTAAATGATTTAATAATTTATAATATTATTTTTATATAAAAATATTTTTTAAAATATATATTTTTTATTAATTAGATAGTTACTCATAGGCTGCGTGCTGATTTTGCACAAAATTAAACAATAATTAACGGAAAGGAACTTAATTATCTCTCCTTCGTGGTCAACCAATAACTGGGATGCGTCAAAATCATTAGTCGCAATCGGTTATGTCGGCATATATATATATATATATGAAATATGATATTATATTATCATGACCACATTTCTCGTGGCCACATTATTGGTGACTATCAATAATTAAGCATTGACTATTCAATAAAAAGTTAATAAATAGTCAATAAAATAAGTATATAATATATATAATGAGTTATTTTTGGCCTAATATAAATAAAAATTAAAATTATTTATATTTATTCTTATTCCAAAAGTGATGTTTATTTTTGAGATAACCATCACTATATAATCAGTAATTCTAATTTTTTTCGATCACCCTTTCTTCTGTTATCGTGACGTTTCAAACCAAATCTTTTACATACAATGTTGAATATTCCACCGTCTCCTCCAATGAAACTCTGGTCAACGTTGAGCATCTTTTACCACTAGCTTCCATCGCGTGTCTCCCGCCCACTAGATTCTAGCGGCTCGCCCTTGGTTACAGGTGTACAGAACGCCCGCGATTCAATCGAAGCTGTGCCATTCAGATTAAAATTCTTGTATAAGATCACACACAATAAGCAATGACAGTTTTATATAACCATTGGCGGATAAGAAAAAGTAACCATCCGCTATCGTAAAGGTTCGAACATTCAGGATAAATTACTACTAATTTATGAAACACAATATATCCATACTATTCAGAATAACCATCAGGGTACCAGGGATAATAAATATCTAATATCCTACTAAATCGAACATCCAATTTAAAATACTTGAAACTGATCACACGACGACGGAAACACACGACGGGTAGGTGGTGTTGGACGAGGGCCTGTGCAGACGACAACGTCGGTGGAAGGAGAGTCCGACGGTGGGTAGTGACTGGTGGGAATGTAGTTTCCGATGAGAAACGGAGATGATGGAGATGATACCGTATTGAGCAAGTGACGTCTTTGTTGTGATTCTATAACTGACCCTAATCCTATTTTGTTTCAAAATTTAAATTAGAATAATTTTAAAATTAATTAATTACCTAATGAGTTTAGAAAATTCCAAATTAATATGATGATGATCAAATATTGTTAAAAATAATTAATTACAAAATTATTAACTGAATTTTAATTCACATTTGTTGATTACTAATTTTGTTATTGTGCAGATTTTTTATTATTGAGCTTAATACAACTTAAAACCCAAATGTGTCAAGAAAATAGATTCAGCCTTGCACAAAAATATTTTACATAATATATGGCTGAATTATTTACATGGTAATTGGGCCAGAGAATTAATATGAAGCCCAATTAATCTTTGCTACAAGACCATAAAGGCTTGGTCCGAAAAATTGAAAAAGAAAGAAAGTACTGTTGCATGCTTTCCTCGGTTACCCACTCTATATTTTGGTGGAATTCAAATTTAATGAACTTGTTTTAATGCCTTGGTAACTGAAAAGAGAAAGTTAAAATTGATTTGATGGCTTTTATTACTCTCACACGTTACTAAGCATGGGGAGTGGGGAAGTAACCCATTTAATTTCATTCATCAATTCCATTGAAAATTTTTCACTCTTCTCTCTCTAGTCTTCGGTCATGTCACAGGAAAGAAGAAAGAGTAAGTTATCAGAGGAGAAGTACAGTAGCAGTAAAGCTATGAACAAGCAAGAGGCCAAGGTGATGATGGCCCTTGCAAAAAGAAGATCCACAGTATGGCGTGGCTGAGATCTTTGCCACTAATGGGAAGATGTGGTGAAAAAGTCTCAAGATTTTCATGCCCAAGAATGGTAGCAATCCATTTCAGTCAGAGAAGAAGATCCCTGTAGCATGGCTCGTCTCTACTTTCTGTTCAACCATCACAAAAGATAGCTACTGTAGCTACGTGAAGGAAGAAGCAGAAGTGGAGCAGATGGAGCTGTCAAGAATCAAGGGTTCATTAAGGGTCAAAAATCCTTCTTGAGAACCAAGTCAAGATGGAAGGCTCAGATTGATGAATCTTGATGAGAAGGGATGAGAGAGAGGTAATTGCATGTTGGTTTTTGCTTTCGGTTCCCTCTCTCCTCTCTTTGTCCGAACCAGTTTTGATGATTGAAGAAGAAGAAGTTGGCTCGGTTGAACCGTTTCAACCTTGCAAGCTTCCCCTTCTATAATAAGGGTGAACGGCAAAGGGTTGAGGTAAGGAGAGAAAGCACAGAGTTTTCATAGCTACCCAAGCTAACAGAAGTTCTTCTCCTTCAATATTTTTTATTTTGTATTTTCTTTAAGTTTTGTCTGTCTGAGTCTCATGGTGAAAAAGACAAACAGTGAGGTTTGTAAGAAAAAGTCAGTGAGTGAAAAAAGGAAGAGTGTACAAAATTAAAAAAAAAAACCATAGGTGTCTTAGAGGTTCCTTGTACATCTATGTGTTGTGTATCATGATTCTGTGGGAATCCCCTTACAAGTTGGGTTAGCACTTTGCAGTTGAAAGCTTGGCAAGTGACCAAGTCAAGTTTAGAATTGGGGATAGATTCTGGACTTGTCCCGGATAGAAAGGATAGTTCCTAGGGAGAATTGGTGTTTGTAATCTGTATGATTATAGTGAAATCCCATCATTGTTGTGATGGAGACTGGATGTAGGCTGCATTGCACTGAGCAGCTGAACTATGATACTTCTTGGTGTGATTCTCTCTTTCTCTTCTACTCTATTACTGTTTCTGTTGCGTAAGAGACAAAATTGAAAAATATCTCTTCACCGATTACAAGACAAAAAAAATGTCTCTTGACTAATGACGAGACAAAAAACAGAAATATCTCCTGAAGTTATTCTAAAAGGCAGAAAATGATACTCAGCAAAAAGGGACTAAGATTCAATCATCCCTTCTCTTAGCCACTGATAACCATCATTGCCCATAGATTAATTTTAATTTGAAATTAACCCCATTGTACACATTGTACGGAACATGTATTGGCTCCCTATACTTCCTCATAGCATTTTTTCAGGCAATTTTAAAGAGTATTTAAGTTCACTAATTTATTTTAATTTTTATGCTAATCATCATGTCTGGTCAAGAACTATGCAACATAATTCTAATGAAAAAAAATTGATATCAACAAAATCGGAGGACATTTTAACCAAACAATAGCATCAGCAACATCTGAATCAGACCATGTATCTTAACAAACATCGAGGACCAGAACCAATTTGGAGAAGTGAAATATGTCTAAAAGTAGAGCTAGGTATCTATTCTAATGGCGGTGATAAATCCCAAGTACGGGTAAGTCCAACCAAGTTCCGTCGCAACTATAACGAAGAGTGTAGACAACACAACGGCATTGATAAGTGGCGACGGCGGCATGTTACCAGCATTGCATTTATCATCTTTAGCCTTAGACAAGATATGGAAGGAGACTGCAACGACGAAGTAGCGTTTAGTAGCCACAAAACTCATCTCGTCAAGCATCAAAATAGCGGAAAAGACCTTTATTTCAGTCGAATTAGGGATGAGATTCGGGTCAGATAGAATAATCCGGGCAGATGAATTTTGCATTGCATGTAACACTGAGCCTATGACATAAAAATATATATATATATATATATATTTACTTGTTTACTTATTTATCATGTTTGCTTAATAATTTTACTGTTATTAACAATGTCAAATCTAAATTCAAACACCTTTTTTTATTACACGTGTAAGCCGCCATAAATTAATGCAAACACATTAGTCATTGTAACCATCAAACATCAAAAGTGACCATAGAACACACTTATTATCATTGATTTTTTTTTTTTGTTTTCATGATTATTTATGAGATATTTTGTGAGTAACTATCTTTTCTTTTCCCAAATTCAAAAAAAAAAAAAAGCTCAAATCCAAATTCATATAACAAGAGCTTATGTTATTTTATTGACTACATATGACAAGAGCATACATTAAAATTTAATATCCAAAGTACACTAAGTAAACTGCTTATTGATCTATTTAATTAAAACAAGACGTACTGAAACTTGAAACCTCTCGTTGTTTTCAATTGAAAACTCTTTGTCCAGGAGCCAATATTCTTTTGGGATCAAATTCATCTTTTCCATCTTTGAAACTTTCCCATTTATGTCCAAAATGCTCCTTCCATTCTTCGTGAGTTTTGTTTTTTGGAAGATATGCTTTGATCCCAATACCCGAATTTTTACAGAAATCTAATACTTGATATTTTAGAGTACTCGATGCTTCATATTTATCGGGTGAAACATAATGTAGAAGACTCACAAGGTAGAATATTTCTTCATCGGGTATTGCCACCGCCATTTTATCATTCCATCTGTGAATTAATTAATATATACATTAGAATAAATATAAATAATTAATTAATTTTAAATCAGTTAATATTAATTATTTTTATCTTTTTTGGAGATTTAAAATTTAGCGTAAAAAAATAATTTTTAAAAATTAACCCAAAAAAATTAACTTTTTAATTAAATTTAGGTGAAAATTCAGATATAATTAATTTAATTTGAAATTGATAGTTAAAAATCGTTAAATAATTTAATAGATTTGACTAAATTATTATTTAACGACTCTCAACTTTAATTTTACATAAAATTAACTGTACTTGAGTTTTTACTTTAGATTCATTTAGTGACGGAACTTACTTTGCTTTGTTCATGGGAAAAACTAACATGATCCCAATGGCAGTAATATTTTGCTTATAGACAATTTCCTTGAATACACCTTCATTTATATCTGAAATTCTGGATCCTGGAACAAAGAGATCCAACCAAGATTTTGGTGCCTCTGCAAGCCCTTGTGCCGCAAGAAGGTGATCAACAAAGTTGTACCTATTTAGGAAACCCTCGTACAATACGTCCCTTTCAAACTTAAATGTAGGAACGTATTTCAACCCCTTGATCAAATTTTCCACATCCTGTTTGAGAAAAAAACATCAATATATGGTAAATAACTAAGTAAGTGGCTCCTAAGAAAATATACGCGTGACTATAAAATGATTAACAAATAATTAATTACCTCGTCAATGTCGGCTTGATTACTATCATCATAATATTTAGCAAGCTCTAAGATATAAATGATGTTATGTTGGGACACTAAGGAATGTATGCGAGGCACATCTTCCATTGGATAAAAGGAAAGGTCATCAGGCCAATACTCTATCTTAAGAAAACCTTGTACGAAATCGAATCCATTGCTGCCACTTCTTCCATGAACTGAAATTAAGTGTTCTTCGTCCTTAGTAAATTCAGAGAAATCAGTGTAAAGCAAACGGAGCCACTTCACCTGCAATAAAATCATCGCCAAAACTTAGTTAATATTTATAATAAATATAATAATAAAAATTCAATAATAGTTAAATAATACTTACTTTTGCTGGGGCGGGACCTAAAGCTATTCTTGCTCTAGTGATTATTCCATATTGTCCTAAACCTCCAAGGACACCGTAAAATAATTTTGAATTCTTTTTGGCAGAACAGGTCACGTGATCTCCTTTTCCTGTCAAAGACGCAAGATCCAATTCATAAATTTTATATTTAAACAAGTATATAAAATTTTGCTTACACACATGACTAAACTGAACACTCCACGTTTCCCCCAACCCAAAGAAATATAAGAAGAAAAAATAAACCAATCAAATGAAAAAGAAAAGTTGACTAAAAAAAATTGTTAGGTGATAATAATTTAACTAAACATGTTGAATGAATCACGCCTGTTGTCTTCAACAACTTCACTTAAATTTAGTAAAATAAAATAAAATGATCCCTTAAAAATAATTATAAAAAAATAATAAGATAAAATATTAAAAATAAAAATATAAAAAATAAAAAATAATATTTTTATATTTAATTTAGTAATAAATTAAAATAAATTAAAAATATAATTTGTTCTATTTTTCATACAAAAAAATAAAATAATAAATAAATTCTTGAAAATTTATATTTTGATATTATTTTTTGAAAAAATAAAAATATCAATAATGTCTTTTACGATAGCAAACATGAATAAATTAGTTCAAATTAAAAATTTATACTCTAATCATAAGAGTTAATTTAGAGATAACATATCATATCTACTATCATAACAAATTTTATTGGTATATTTTTTAAGAACTAATTCGAAGTGTAAATTTATAGATATTTTTTATTATTTTATTCTAAAAAAAATTAATAAAAAAATTACCTCTTTTTAATATTTTTGTATTTTTTTCATAAAAAATCTAAAATATATTAATTTAATACCACTAAATACAATTATTTTTAGGTAGAAACTCAAGTTCAGTCGATTTTACGTGAAGTTGATAATTGAGAGCAGTTAGATAATTAGACTGATTTGACTAAATTTTTATTTAATGAAATTCTCAGCTATCAAACTTCACCTGAAGTAAACTGCACCTAAATTTCCACTATATTTTTATGTACAATGTTATGTCTCTGTATATTTTTACCAGTGTCTCATAAACAAAGGCATAGGGAATAATAGGAATGCATACCAGTAATAACATCGAGTTCATAAACATTAGAGATCTGAGGGCCGTATTTGAATACTTGGCCACCAACTCCGGCATTGACGAGGGTTCCGGCAACCGAAGTGCCCAAACTATCAGTAAACGAGAGTGGTGTGAGTCCATATTCCAGTGCGGCATGCAACACATCGTTCCACACCTGCTCCCCGCCCACGTCAGCATAAGAATTCCATGGATCCTTCTCATCGCGAAATATAACAATCCCTTTCCCGTGCCTGTAACGGTTCAGATGCGTCATGTTCACCACTATCCCGTCACGCGCCATCGCTTGTCCGTACACCGAGTGTGCTTGCGCTCTAGCTGCTATTGGGATAGGGGTAGGAAGGGAATTTGACAGCTTTATCAGTTCTGTTATGTCGTGCGTGGAAGTTGGTTCAAGAACCGCTAACGGCTTTTCGTTAATCACAAAACCGTAATCGGTTGAGGCAAGTGTAAGGGTAGTATTGTCACAAGCAAATTTATTGGATAGTGTGATGGGTGTGGGTGCATGAAATAATATTGGACATAGATCTGTGGATATTTCTGCATTTGTGAGCATACTAGTAATTTCTAGACATAATAAAAGAACCAACATAAAACCATTTTTATCAAGTATAGAAAACCTTGCCATTTTTGTGTGCTATTTTTACTTAATACATATGCTTTGAGTAATGTATATAAGTGTGTAAGAGCACTAACTCTGATTTCTGTGGATTATTGGGTACATAGGTTGTGTGCTATTTATACACTGAGCTAGCTACTCCGTGGCGAGGAAGTATAAGAAATCAGGGTACATAACGTTATTTTTATATTATTTAACTGAGTGTCTATTTTGGACCCGTTTTTCAAATTTAAGTGAATAAAAAAGAGAGTGGTTGTTAAGAAACTTGTAATGATATGCCCGCTGTTTTTTTGTTTAGAAGTATAAACCGGCGGCTGATTTGGACTATCTTTTAATGAAAAGTAAATCTAAATATATAAATGGAATAAAATTTAATTAGACTGGTTTAACTTTAGTTTTAATTTGTTTTCCTCAACATATCTGAAACAAATCAATTTGATCGAATATCAAATTGATTTGATTAGAAGGGATAAAATATTCAATTTTTTATTTATTAGAGATATAATAATTTATATTATCTTTTTTTTTTCAGCTTAAATTTTTAAGAGAAATAATTTTATGATATAATCTCAAAGTTCTACGTCCAAAAAGTCAAGAAATACAATTATTTATATTATTTTTTTATGAACTTAAATTTTTGGGATATAATAATTTTATGACATTATTTTAGTAAAAACATTAATTTTTAATATATTTTATATATTCATTATAACATAATAAAACTTTTGTGAATATTATTTTTTTAAACAATATCCAAAAGAATCAGTCATTAATATATAAAATATATATTAAAATATAAAGTATACATTAAAAATAAATTAAATAATTTATATTTGTATATAAATATATAATAATTAACTTAGTAATTAAATTTTAGTATATATATAATATTTTCATTTTTTAAATTTAAAGATGACCAAGTATATCAATAAACATAATATTTTTTAATGATAAGCTATGGAGTGATAATTTTTTTAATTTTCATAATGAATAATTATAGAAAAATGTTCCATTAAAATACTAAGAAAACTCATTTTGTTGTTGTAAGCTAAAAGAATATAGCTGCAAGGATATAATAGAAACAACAAACAATAATTGTATTCTTGTTATTCTGTCATTTGCATGATGCAACCATGCATACTTGGCCGACTTGGGATTTTTCTTCACCTGTTATTTTGCATTTTCTTTTGTTAGCCACCGCCAAGAGTTTTCGCCTATTAAAAAATTTTTAAAAAAATTAAGTGAAAAGAAACACCTAAATAATATTATAAATAATTATATTCAATTCAAAACTTTTAAGATGAAAACTCATATACAATCGATTTTATGTGAAGTTGATACTGAGAGCCGTTAGATGATTTGACTAATTTGACTAAATTTTTATTTAACAATTCTTAGATATTAATTTCACGTAAAATCGACTTCACATGAGTTTTTACCAATTTTTAAATATAAAATTAATAAATCATTCGTCTTATAAATTTTTTTGCTGCTTCTTATTTTCTAGAACTAATTTTTCATACTCTGTCTTTCTTAACATCTTTCATCATCCATCATATATGATGATTATGTATTGATTAATTGTTATTATATTATATTATATTATATTATATTATATTATATTTTCTCTTGAATGGCAATAACTTGTCCAGAGTTCGGATATGTATCTACTTCATTTTGACTAATTCCCTTGTTTTATTGATTAGTAAAAGTTATAGTTTAGTTTTTGTAATTTAATTAGTTATAGTTGTTTATCCTTCCACGCGGAGTTTTAAAAAATTATAGTCAAATGCTGGAGATCGTTTTAATATTTTTTATTGAAAAAGAAGTGTGAAAAAGATTAGTCCACATCGTTATACATACAACTTAAAAGTCACATTTTTTGTAGTTTAATATCTCAAAGTCAACAAATCAATCAAGATTATTATCAAGCATATAGTATATATACCTTAGAGCAAGAGGATTTACATTTGTGCACGCATATATGTGAAAAGGGAAATGCTAAGTAGACAATAAATTTGTTGAATAATATAAATAATAGATCTTAAAAATTAGTCTAATTAAATTATTAACATAGTATATTTATATACATTATTTTTTTAATTTTAATTTTAATCATCTTAATTACTAATATCATAATCATGCCATTTACTCTCCCTTTTTGAACCTAGCAGTAAAAACTTTTCTCTTTCTCCACTATTGAAACGACATTTAAAAAGTAGTAGCCATTTTCTACCCTCAATTGAAACGGCATTAACAAAGGAGGACCTTCCCACATCCGACACTTCTTTTCTGTTGTATTCTGTCGTCCACCCTGCTTCTCTCCGAACCGACCATCCCCGGCGCGCTTCCATTGTGAAGACGAGCAGCAGCAGGCGAACCCCCTGTCGCCGTCACGTGAAAGTCGCTCAACTGCCACCCGCGTTGTCTTTTAACGGTCATCTCCCGAAGTTGAAGTCCCTACATGTCCGCGCCGCTTAGAGTCTTCCTCGGACAAAACCAGAACAACCTGGTGTGTGTTTGCTTGCCCCTATTGAAGGTTAGTCTCCTGATAGCTGTTTCTTCAAGGTTTAGATGTTCATAGTAATTTTTATGTTGTGGTTGTATAGAAGGATTTTGCTACTTGTGGGAATTGCTGGGTCTGTTTGACTTCTTCAAGTGTTTGTTAACATAAGGAAACTGAAAAGAATAATGACATGTACATGTTGTTGAGGATCCGATTTTTCGCGTCTTGTTTTTTAATGCTTGACTGTATTTGGATTTGTTTTGTCTCCAAGTATTAGTAAGTCAGTAATTGGTGTGAAGCACGTGCTTGAAATTTGTTACTTTGTGAGTTGTTTAATCACTCTAAGTCGAATGGTCATTTCTATACATGAATGGATGGTTGAATTTTTTGCACAGTTGTTTGAAATTTGGTTGAGGATGTTAACTTATTTTTTCCTTCCAATACATAACCTAAAAAGGTGTCACATTTGAATAACTGCTCAATTATCTGATTATGCATATTTGATTTTGAAGAGATAGGTTTAACTTGGTATCTTGTTTGTTTATTTAACGAAAAAATTGTAAGTATAATTTGGAATCAATTTACATTTTTCTAGTCTTAGCTGAGAGTGTATTTTAATTTTTCCTCACATGTCTACTTGCATTTGGTACATTTGATTGAATAGGATCTAAATGAAAGTAGTTTTGGCATTGAGTTTGACCATGTAAAGACTCTATTTACATGTTGATCAGCATATTTGACTACCTTTGCAATCAATATTTGGGAACATTTTCTAAACAAACCAGTTTTAGATTTTAAAAACAGTGAGTAAGTCAGTATGAATAGTTCTTATGACACACCAGATCGAAATAAATAATGCGTTGCCTTGAATTTGCAAGTTAATTGGTCCGTTTGATTTTTTTAATACTTGCAGCGCGAAAATTATACTAGATGATGAATGTTTAAAGTTGAGCGTTGTGACATGATCTACGGCATTTAGGAAGCAATTTCTATTATTACTAATCTCTAGAGCCTATCAAGCTGATTATATTATGACTTGTTTTGGTGATTTTCGTAATCAGAAGTTCAATTTTGACTGGTACACTTTCAAGGACCTTGTTTTACTTGATTTTTTTGTTATCTGTCTGTGTACTCATACTGTGCATGACTGTTGACGTTCTGCTGTTGATTTTCATATTTTTTTTGAAATTACAGCAAAAATAGTAATATCACATGGTTCATGGATGCTTGGATTAAAGCGAACTGTATAAAACTTGATGGAGTTTGGGCTTGATATTTTAGAATTCTTTTCTTTATCTGTTTCTTGTTCATGTGATTGACTTTTAATTTCTATGAATTATGGATGTTCAATTTTGTAAGAAACGATGGATGCAAAAAGAGATGACTTTTAGGGGTGGCTTAACTAGATATGAGTTAAAGTGGTTGTAAATACTATAGTTGCATAATGTTTGATGTCTACATATTTATGACTTTATTATTTTTAATCATGGATGTTGTAAAGATTCGTGTTAAAATTTTAAAAATAATACACAGTTATTTATAGAAATAATATTTTTTATGCGTGTTAAATTTTTTAAATAATGTGAGCGGACTATTGATGAACCTGTGAGGAAGAACCGTAATCAGAGAAAGCAATAGATGTACCTAGAACCCGTTTAGAAAGTAGCAGACAACAACTTTTTTTTAAACTTTAAATTATGAAAAGCCACAATAAAAAAAAACTAAAAAACAGCAACAAAATATACATTGACACTGGTGCACGAAATTGTGATCATCAATGGCGCCATCAACATGGTACGCTCAATTGCAGTCTCAACTCTTTATCACAATTTCGCACAACTAACCAGCAAGTGCACTGGGTCGTCCAAGTAATAAACCTTACGCGAGTAAGGGTCGATCCCACGGAGATTGTTGGTATGAAGCAAGCTATGGTCATCTTGTAAATCTCAGTCAGGCGGATTCAAATGGTTACGGAGGATTGATAATTAAAAGATGAATAAAACATAAAATAAAGATAGAGATACTTATGTAATTCATTGGTGAGAATTTCAGATAAGCGTATGGAGATGCTTTGTCCCTTCCGTCTCTCTGCTTTTCTACTGTCTTCATCCAATCCTTCTTACTCCTTTCCATGGCAAGCTGTATGTTGGGCATCACCGTTGTCAATGGCTACAGTCCCGTCCTCTCAGTGAAAATGTTCAACGCGCTCTGTCACAGCACGGCTATTCAGCTGTCGGTTCTCGATCATGTCGGAATAGAATCCAATGATTCTTTTGCGTCTGTCACTAACGCCCCACAATCGCGAGTTTGAAGCTCTTCACAGTCATTCAATCCTTGAATCCTACTCAGAATACCACAGACAAGGTTTAGACCTTCCGGATTCTCTTGAATGCCGCCATCAATTCTAGCTTATACCACGAAGATTCTGATTAAGGAATCCAAGAGATAAACATTCAAGCCTTGTTTGCTTGTAGAATGGAAGTGGTTGTCAGGCACACGTTCATAAGTGAGAATGATGATGAGCGTCACATAATCATCACATTCATCATGTTCTTGGGTGCGAATGAATATCTTAGAACAAGAATAAGCTGAATTGAATAGAAGAACACTAGTAATTGCATTAATACTCGAGGTACAGCAGAGCTCCACACCTTAATCTATGGTGTGTAGAAACTCCACCGTTGAAAATACATAAGAACAAGGTCTAGGCATGGCCGAATGGCCAGCCTCCCAAAGAGGGTTCAATCATAAAAACATGATCAAAAGCTCTCTAATACAATAGCAAAAGGTCCTATTTGTAGAGAACTAGTAGCTTAGGGTTTACAAAGATGAGTAAATGACATAAAAATTCACTTCCGGGCCCACTTGGTGTGTGCTTGGGCTGAGCATTGAAGCTTTCATGTGTAGAGACTTTTCTTGGAGTTAAACGCCAGCTTTTGTGCCAGTTTGGGCGTTTAACTCCCATTCTTGTGCCAGTTCCGGCGTTTAACGCCAGAATTCTTGAGCTGAATTGGAACGCCTGTTTGGGCCATCAAATCTCGAGCAAAGTATGAACTATTATATATTGCTGGAAAGCCCAGAATGTCTACTTTCCAACGCAATTAAGAGCGCGCCAATTGGGCTTCTGTAGCTCCAGAAAATCCACTTCGAGTGCAGGGAGGTTAGAATCCAACAGCATCTGCAGTCCTTTTCAGCCTCTGAATAAGATTTTTGCTCAGGTCCCTCAATTTCAGCCAGAAAATATTTGAAATCACAGAAAAACACACAAACTCATAGTAAAGTCCAGAAAATTGAATTTTAACTAAAAACTAATAAAAATATAATAAAAACTAACTAAAACATACTAAAAACAATGCCAAAAAGCGTATAAATTATCCGCTTATCACAACACCAAACTTAAATTGTTGCTTGTCCCCAAGCAACTGAAAATCAAATAAGATAAAAAGAAGAGAATATGCAATGAATTCCAAAAATATCTATGAAGATCAGTATTAATTAGATGAGCAGGGCTTTTAGCTTTTTGCCTCTGAACAGTTTTGGCATCTCACTTTATCCTTTGAAATTCAGAGTGATTGGCTTCTATAGGAACTCAGAATTCAGATAGTGTTATTGATTCTCCTAGTTAAGTATGATGATTCTTGAACACAGTTACTTTATGAGTCTTGGCCGTGGCCCAAAGCACTCTGTCTTTCAGTATTACCACCGGATACATACATGCCACAGACACATAACTGGGTGAACCTTTTCAGATTGTGACTCAGCTTTGCTAGAGTTCCCAATTAGAGGTGTCCAGGGTTCTTAAGCACACTCTTTTTTTGCCTCGGATAACGACTTTATTTTTACCCTTGCCTTTTGGTTTAAAGGGCTATTGACTTTTTCTGCTTGCTTTCTCTCTTTTTTTTGTATTCACTGCTTTTTTTTTTGCTTCAAGAATTATTTTTTTTTATTTTTCAGATCCTCAGTAACATGTCTCCTTGTTTCATCATTCTTTCAAGAGCTAACATTCATGAACAACAAATTCAAAAGACATATGCACTGTTCAAGCATACATTCAGAAGTCAAAGTATTGCCACCACATCAAAATAATTAATCTGTTATAAAATTCAAAATTCATGCAATTCTTCTCTTTTTCAATTAAGAACATTTTTCATTTAAGAAAGGTGATGGATTCATAGGACATTCATAACTTTAAGGCATAGACACTAAGACACTAATGATCATAAGACACAAACATAGATAAACATAAGCATGAAAATTCGAAAAACAGAAAAATAAAGAACAAGGAGATTAAAGAACGGGTCCACCTTAGTGATGGTGGCTTGTTCTTCCTCTTGAAGATGTTATGGAGTGCTTGAGCTCCTCAATGTCTCTTCCTTGCCTTTGTTGCTCCTCTCTCATGATTCTTTGATCTTCTCTAATTTCATGGAGGAGGATGGAATGTTCTTGGTGCTCCACCCTTAGTTGTCCCATGTTGGAACTCAATTCTCCTAGGGAGGTGTTGATTTGCTCCCAATAGTTTTGTGGAGGAAAGTGCATCCCTTGAGGCATCTCAGGGATTTCATGATGAAGAATTTCCTCATGTCCATGAGTGGGATCTCTTGTTTTCTCCATCCTTTTCTTAGTGATGGACTTGTCCTCATCAATGAGGATGTCTCCCTCTATGTTAATTCCAACTGAATTACAGAGGTGACAAATGAGATGAGGGAAGGTTAACCTTGCCAAGGTAGAGGACTTGTCCGCCACCTTATAAAGTTCTTGGGATATAACCTCATGAACTTCTACTTCCTCTCCAATCATGATGCTATGAATCATGATAGCCCGGTCTATAGTAACTTCGGACCGGTTGCTAGTGGGAATGATTGAGCGTCGGATAAATTCCAACCATTCCCTAGCCACGGGCTTGAGGTCATGCCTTCTCAGTTGAACCGGCTTCCCTCTTGAATCTCTCTTCCATTGAGCGCCCTCTTCACAAATGTCTATGAGGACTTGGTCCAATCTTTGATCAAAGTTGACCCTTCTAGTGTAAGGGTGTTCATCTCCTTGCATCATGGGCAAGTTGAATGCCAACCTTACATTTTCCGGACTAAAATCTAAGCATTTCCCCCGAACCATTGTAAGCCAATTCTTTGGGTCCGGGTTCACATTTTGATCATGGTTCTTGGTGATCCATGCATTGGCATAGAACTCTTGAACCATTAAGATTCTGACTTATTGAATGGGGTTGGTAAGAACTTCCCAACCTCTTCTTCGGATCTCCGGATATTCACTCTTTTTGAGTTTGAAAGGGACCTCGGGGATCACCTTCTTCATGGCCACAACTTCATGGAAGTAGTCTTGATGCACCCTTGAGATGAATCTCTCCATCTCCCATGACTCGGAGGTGGAAGCTTTTGCCTTCCCTTTCCTCTTTCTAGAGGTTTCTCCGGCCTTAGATGCCATAAATGGTTATGGAAAAACAAAAAGCAATGCTTTTACCACACCAAAATTAGAAGTTTTGCTCGTCCTCGAGCAAAAGAAGAAAGGAGAGAGTAGAAGAAGAAGAAATAGAGGAGATGGAGGTGGCTTTATTTTTCGGCCAAGGGGGAGAAGTAGTGTGTAGGTTGTGTGAAAATGAAGGAGTGAAGATGGGTTTATATAGGGGTGGAGAGAGGGGTAAGGTTCGGCCATTATGGGTGGGTTTGGGAGGGAAAGTGGTTTGAATTTGAATGGTGAGGTAGGTGGGGTTTTATGAAGGATGGATGTGAGTGGTGAAGAGAATGGTAGGATTTGATAGGTGAGGGGTTTTTGGGAAAGAGGTGTTGAGGTGATTGGTGAATGGGTGAAGAAGAGAGAGAGTGGTGGGGTAGGTGGGAATCCTGTGGGGTCAACAGATCCTGAGGTGTCAAGGATAATTCATCCTTGCACCAAGTGACGAGCAAAAATGCTCCTTCTGCCAATCCTGCCGTTAAACGCCGGGCTGGTGCCCATTTCTGGCGTTTAACGCCAGCTTCTTGCCCATTCCTGGCATTAAACGCCAGTCTGGTGCCCTTGTCTGGCGTTAAACGCCCAGAATGGTGCCAGACTGGGCGTTAAACGCCCATTCTGCTATCCTCACTGGCGTTTAAACGCCAGCAGATTTTCCTCCAGGGTGTGCTGTTTTTTTCTTTCTGTTTTTCATGCTGTTTTTGCTTTTTCAATTGATTTTGTGACTTCCCATGATCATCAACCTATGAAAGACATAAAATAACAAAGAAAAATAGATAAATATAACATTGGGTTGCCTCCCAACAAGTGCTTCTTTAATGTCAGTAGCTTGACAGTGGGCTCTCATGGAGCCTCACAGATACTCAGAGCAATGTTGGAACCTCTCAACACCAAACTTAGAGTTTGAATGTGGGGGTTCAACACCAAACTTAAAAGTTGGTTGTGGCCTCCCAACACCAAACTTAGAGTTTGACTGTGGGGGCTCTGTTTGACTCTGTTTTGAGGGAAGCTCTTCATGCTTCCTCTCCATGGTTACAGAGGGGTATTCTTGAGCCTTAAACACAAAGGATTCTTCATTCACTTGAATGATCAATTCTCCTCTGTCAACATCAATCACAGCCTTTGCTATGGCTACGAAGGGTCTGCCAAGGATGATGGATTCATCCATGCACTTCCCAGTCTCTAGGACTATAAAATCAACAGGGATGTAATGGTCTTCAACCTTTACTAGAACATCCTCTACAAATCCATAAGCTTGTTTTCTTGAATTGTCTGCCATCTCTAGTGAGATTCTTGCAGCTCGCACCTCAAAGATCCCTAGCTTCTCCATTACAGAGAGAAGCATGAGGTTTATGCTTGACCCTAGGTCACACAGAGCCTTCTCAAAGGTCATGGTGCCTATGGTACAAGGTATTGAGAACTTTCCAAGATCCTGTCTCTTTTAAGGTAATCTCTGCCTAGTCAAGTCATCCAGTTCTTTAGTGAGCGAAAGGGGTTCATCCTCCCAAGTCTCATTACCAAATAACTTGTCATTTAGCTTCATGATTGCTCCAAGGTACTTAGCAACTTGCTCTTCAGTGACATCTTCGTCCTCTTCAGAGGAAGAATACTCATCAGAGCTCATGAATGGCAGAAGTAATTCCAATGGAATCTCTATGGTCTCAGTGTGAGCCTCAGATTTCCATGGTTCCTCATTAGGGAACTCATTGGAGGCCAGTGGACGTCCATTGAGGTCTTCCTCATTGGCGATCACTGCCTCTTCCTCCTCTCCAAATTTGGCCATGTTGATGGCCTTGCACTCTCCTTTTGGATTCTCTTCTGTATTGCTTGGAAGAGTACTAGGAGGGAGTTCAGTAACTTTCTTACTCAGCTGACCCACTTGTTCCTCCAAGTTTCTAATGGAAGACCTTGTTTCAATCATAAAACTTTGAGTGGTTTTGATTAGATCAGAGACCATGGTTGCTAAGTTAGAGTGGCTCTGCTTAGAATTCTCTGTCTGTTGCTGAGAAGATGATGGAAAAGGCTTGCCATTGCCAAACCTGTTTCTTCTACCATTATTGTTGTTGAAACCTTGTTGAGGTCTCTGTTGATCCTTCCATGAGAGATTTGGATGGTTTCTCCATGAAGGATTATAGGTGTTTCCATAGGGTTCTCCCATATAATTCACCTCTTCCATTGAAGGGTTCTCAGGATCATAAGCTTCTTCTTCAGATGAAGCGTCCTTAGTACTGCCTGGTGCAGCTTGCATTCCAGACAGACTTTGAGAAATCATATTGACTTGCTGAGTCAATACTTTGTTCTGAGCTAATATGGCATTCAGAGTATCAATCTCAAGAACTTCTTTCTTCTGATTCGTCCCATTGTTCACAGGATTCCTTTCAGAAGTGTACATGAATTGGTTATTTGTAACCATTTCAATGAGTTCTTGAGCTTATGCAGGCGTCTTCTTCAGATGAAGAGATCCTCCAGCAGAGCTGTCCAATGACATCTTGGACAGTTCAAACAGACCATCATAGAAGATACCTATGATGCTCCATTCAGAAAGCATGTCAGAAGGACACTTTCTGATCAATTGTTTGTATCTTTCCCAAGCTTCATAGAGAGATTCACCTTCCTTCTGTCAGAAGGTTTGGACTTCCACTCTAAGCTTACTCAATTTTTGAGGTGGAAAGAACTTTGCCAAGAAGGTATTGACTAACTTTTTCCAAGAGTTCAGGCTTTCTTTAGGTTGTGAGTCCAACCATATCCTAGCTCTGTCTCTTACAGCAAAAGGGAATAGCATAAGTCTGTAGACCTCAGGGTCAACCCCATTGGTCTTCACAGTGTCATAGATTTGCAAGAATTCAGCTAAAAATTGATGAGAATCTTCCAATGGAAGTCCATGGAACTTGCAATTCTATTGCATTAGAGAAACTAATTGAGGTTTAAGCTCAAAGTTGTTTGCTCTAATGGCAGGGATAGAGATGTTTCTCCCATAGAAGTCGGGAGTAGGTGCAGTAAAGTCACCCAGCACCTTCCTTGCATTGTTGGCATTGTTGTTTTCGGCTGCCATGTCTTCTTCTTGTTTGAAGAGTTCTGTTAGGTCCTCTCCAAAGAGTTGTGCTTTAGCTTCTCTTAGCTTTCGCTTCAAGGTCCTTTCAGGTTCAGGATCAGCCTCAACAAGAATGCTTTTGTCTTTGCTCCTGCTCATATGAAAGAGAAGAGAACAAGAAAGTATGGAATCCTCTATGTCACAGTATAGAGATTCCTTGAGGTGTCAAAGGAAAAGAAGAATAGAAGGAGGAGGTATAAGAATTCAAACTTATCAAGAGAGATAGGATTCGAATTGTGCATTGAGGAGGAGTGTTAGTTCATAAATAGAAGGATGTGAGAAGAGGGGAAGAATTTTTTTGAAATTAAAGTTAAAGATTTTAAAATAATTAAAAGAAATTTTGAAAATTTGATTGATGATTTTCGAAAACTAAAGTTGGAAAAGAAATAAAGTGATTTTTGAAAAAGATTTTTGAAAGTAGAAATCAAAAAGATATGATTAAAAATTAATTTTGAAAAAGATGTGATTGAAAAACAGTTTAAAAAGATTTGATTTTTAAAATTAATGACTTAGCTAACAAGAAATTTTAAAAGATATGATTCAGACATTAAACCTTTCTCAACAGAAAAGGCAACATACTTGAAATGTTTAAATCAAATCATTAATTGTTAGCAAGTATTTTTGAAAAATGGAAAGAAATTGATTTTGAAAATATATGATTGAAAAGATATGATTTGAAAAAGATTTGATTTTGAAAAATTATGAAAACTTGAAAAAAAATTTGAATTAAAAATAAAATCTTCCCTCTTGTGCCATCCTGGAGTTAAACGCCCAGAATGGTATCCATTCTGGCGTTTAACGCCTAAAACTCTACCTTTTTGGGCGTTAAACGCCCAGCCAGGCACCCTGGCTGGCGTTTAAACGCCAGTTTTCCTTTCTCACTGAGCGTTTTGAACGCCTAGCTTTTTCTGTGTAATTCCTCTGCTGCATGTTCTGAATCTTCAATTCTCTGTATTATTGACTTGAAAAGACACAAATTAAAATATTTTTTTGAATTTTTAATGATGAGGAATAATCAAAATGCCACTAAGATCAAATAAACAATACATGCAAGACACCAAACTTAGAAGTTTGTATACTACTGACACTAACAAATTAAGAATGCATATGAGAAACAACAAAACACTCAAGACAAGAGAATTTAAAGATCAGAGTAAGGAAATCATCAAGAACAACTTGAAGATTAATGAAGACACATGAATGAATTCGAAAAATGCAAGAAGAACAGAAACATGCAATTGACACCAAACTTAAAATTAGACACTAGACTCAAACAAGAAACATAAAATATTTTTTATTTTAAGATTTTATAATTTTTTTTGGGATTTTTTGAAAATTATATGGAGAAGAAAATAAAGAGATTAAAAATTTTTAATAAGAATTCCAGGAATCATGCAATGTTAGTCTAAAGTTTTAGTCTAAAGAAATTAGACATGGCTAGCCAAGCTTCAGCAGGACATTGCATTCAAGAGCTAAATTGATGAGAATCAATCAGCTTTGGTGATGATGAAAACATCACCTTGAAACTCTAGAATTCATTCTTAAAAATTATGAAGAAAAATACCTAATCTAAGCAACAAAATGAACCGTCAGTTGTCCAAACTCAAACATTCCCCGACAACGGCGCCAAAAACTTGGTGCACGAAATTGTGATCATCAATGGCGCCATCAACATGGTACGCTCAATTGCAGTCTCAACTCTTTATCACAACTTCGCACAACTAACCAGCAAGTGCACTGGGTCGTCCAAGTAATAAACCTTACGCGAGTAAGGGTCGATCCCACGGAGATTGTTGGTATGAAGCAAGCTATGGTCATCTTGTAAATCTCAGTCAGGCGGATTCAAATGGTTATGGAGGATTGATAATTAAAAGATGAATAAAACATAAAATAAAGATAGAGATACTTATGTAATTCATTGGTGAGAATTTCAGATAAGCGTGTGGAGATGCTTTGTCCCTTCTGTCTCTCTGCTTTCCTACTGTCTTCATCCAATCCTTCTTACTCCTTTCCATGGCAAGCTGTATGTTGGGCATCACCGTTGTCAATGGCTACAGTCCCGTCCTCTCAGTGAAAATGTTCAACGCGCTCTGTCACAGCACGGCTATTCAGCTGTCGGTTCTCGATCATGTCGGAATAGAATCCAGTGATTCTTTTGTGTCTGTCACTAACGCCCCACAATCGTGAGTTTGAAGCTCGTCACAGTCATTCAATCCTTGAATCCTACTCGGAATACCACAGACAAGGTTTAGACCTTCCGGATTCTCTTGAATGCCGCCATCAATTCTAGCTTATACCACGAAGATTCTGATTAAGGAATCCAAGAGATAAACATTCAAGCCTTGTTTGCTTGTAGAACGGAAGTGGTTGTCAGGCACGCGTTCATAAGTGAGAATGATGATGAGCGTCACATAATCATCACATTCATCATGTTCTTGGGTGCGAATGAATATCTTAGAACAAGAATAAGCTGACTTGAATAGAAGAACACTAGTAATTGCATTAATACTCGAGGTACAGCAGAGCTCCACACCTTAGTCTACGGTGTGTAGAAACTCCACCGTTGAAAATACATAAGAACAAGGTCTAGACATGGCCGAATGGCCAGCCTCTTCAATCATAAAAACATGATCAAAAGATCTCTAATATAATAGTAAAAGGTCCTATTTGTAGAGAACTAGTAGCTTAGGGTTTACAAAGATGAGTAAATGACATAAAAATCCACTTCTGGGCCCACTTGGTGTGTGCTTGGGCTGAGCATTGAAGCTTTCATGTGTAGAGACTTTTCTTGGAGTTAAACGCCAGCTTTTGTGCCAGTTTGGGCGTTTAACTCCCATTCTTGTGCCAGTTCCGTCGTTTAACACCAGAATTCTTGAGCTGACTTGGAACGCCTGTTTGGGCCATCAAATCTCGGACAAAGTATAGACTATTATACATTTCTGGAAAGCCCAGGATGTCTACTTTCCAACACACTTGAGAGTGCGCCAATTGGGCTTCTGTAGCTCCAGAAAATCTACTTCAAGTGCAGGGAGGTCAGAATCCAACAACATCTGCAATCCTTTTCAGCCTCTGAATAAGATTTTTGCTCAAGTCCCTCAATTTCAACCAGAAAATACCTGAAATCACAGAAAAACACACAAACTCATAGTAAAGTCCAGAAAAGTGAATTTTAACTAAAAACTAGTAAAAATATAATAAAAACTAACTAAAACATACTAAAAATATACTAAAAACAATGCCAAAAAACGTATAAATTATCCGCTCATCAGACACACATTTCATATTAATTTTTAATTTTAACCTACCATATCATGCACAATAAAACAACAAATACTAACTATATAATAATTTCTTTTGCATTGCCATCAAGATTATTGTGAATTAGAATTTTAATATCCATTCTCTTGTGTAAAAAAATTATATTTTTTTCAGTTATTTATCCAAGCACTACAACTTTAAAATAAGTACTTTTATAACTAAAAATCAACACAAAATAACATATTTATAAGTTGCTATTAATAAAAGTCCTTCTACTTTAAACTCTTTTTTCAAAAGAGCTTATTTAAGTTGTTAACCCAAATTGGACCTTAGTCTTAAGACCACAAATATCTTTTTCACATTGTTTACGTGTTTTCATGGTGAAATTTTGTTACAACAGAAAGGATAAATTTCTAGGATTCTGTTTCAAGATATTAGCGAAGCGTAAAAGTTATTAGTTAAAAATAATCATCTGGGTACCGATAAAAATAACCATCCGCTATCATATGGAATCGAACATCCAGCCTCTACTATTTGTTACTATTTACACACCACAGCAAGACTCTTCTAAATAACCATTTGGGTGACAATAGAGATAACCATCTGTTAGCCTATAGAATCAAACATCCAACCTTTATTACTTGTAACTGACCACATACTCTACACCAAGACTATTACGAATAACCATTTGGGTACCAGTAAAAATAACCATCCGCTATCCTATTGAATCGAACATCCATATTAAAATACTTGCAACTGATCACACAAACTACATCCAGGTTATTCGAAATAACCATCTGGGTAACAAAAGAAATAACCATTCGCTTTCCTATTAAATCGAACATCCAATTTATAATACTTTTAACGAATCACGTACACTACACCCAAACTATTCAAAATAACCAACTGGGTAACAATAGAAATAAACATCCGCTATCCTATTAAATCAAATATCCAGTTTAACATAATTGTAACTAATTATATACACCACACCAAGGCTATTACAAAATAACCATATGGGTACCAATAGAAATAACTATCCGCTACGTTATTGAATCGAAACCGACTTTCTTTGAATATGTTGCATAAAAATCCTAAGCCAGCTTCAAATGCTCAAACCGCATCCTAACTCTTGGTATTTCGTCTTCGGCAAGGCAACTATGATCCGATAACTGCAAATCAGTTCAAAACAGACATCATTCAATGAACATGTGGATTAATGATCAATTCAAATATGCAATTCACGAAAAAATAGCAATATACGAGAGATCAAACCTCATCAACAAGATTCGTGTCATCACTTTCAGTAATGTCCGTACATTCTATGACTTACAATCAAACATACACAAACTAATTAGATACCGTACTATTAAACAAGTTTCAACTAAAAAGATTTTATTAATACTTTTTCCAAAAATATCATTAAAAATTTATTACTATACATAACTTACAAGAAATAATAACAATGAAAAGTGTACTAATAAAAAATTTCACCTAATTAGTTAGTCTTATATTAAGTATTTATATAGAGCATGCATGGATCTGCCACAACTGAATCGCACCTACACCCTAAAATCAAGTTCATTTCTATGCTTTGAAAAGTAAAAAAAACTCATTATTTCTTTTTGGATGTGAATGATACACTCCCATTCTCCATTTTTCGTTTCTTCAATTCCTTCCTTGCCAATCCTCTCTTATTTCTTCTTCTTATTTGTTTATTAATTAATTTATTTTTTTATAGTAGTAATCAGTTTTGTATGTATTGTGTAGGGGTGGCAAACGGGCCTGAACCCGCCGGGCTGGCCCGCGTAACCCGCCAAAAAAGGCGGGCTGGGCTGGAAAATTGGGACCGCCAAATAGCAAAAGCCCGCTTAACCCGCACCGCTTAAACCGCGGAGTTTGGCGGGCTTTGGCGGGGCGGGGCGGGCTTCCCCGCCGGGCTTAGTACTTTTTAGTAAGGGGGTATTTTTACAATATTTTTTACCAAAACCCAACTTCTCCCAACCCAACTTACAAGAGAATGAAGATGAAAATTGAGTGTTTTGGATTATGTTTATTTTGTTTTAGAGACAATATTTATAATTATGTTTTGGATTATGTTTATTTTGCTTTGGGAACAATATTTATAATTATGTTTTGGATGAAAACTTAGTTTATAATTATATTTATTAGATATTTATAATTACAAAGACTTTAATGTTTGTGAATATAAAAATTATAATATATTTATACTTTTAGAAATTATAATAGTTAAAAATAAAAATAAAAGAGATTTTTTTATGTCTTTATATATATTATTTAATATTTAAAAGTAAAAAAAAAAAGATATTTGGCGGGCTTGGCCCGCCAGCCCGCCGTTAGGCGGGACGGGCTGGGATTCTGGGACCGCCTCACTAGGCGGGGCGGGGCGGGCCAGCCCGCCTAAGGGCGGGCTTCTGGCGGGGCGGGGCGGGCTTCCCCGCTTGCCACCCCTAGTATTGTGGACTTGCTAATTGAAATTTTAGGGCCTTTGAGTACTATATTGTATGTTATGCACAACTGTATATATATTTTCTAGCAATATTATATAGCATAAAAAAATAAAAAAGAATGCAAAAACAAAAAACACATTTAGTGAGCATCTAAAATGAACAGCATCTCCACTTAGAATATATATGTCCATCTGGAAAGTGAGTTGTGACCAAATTTATTTGTGCATGCATGGCATAGAAGTATAAGGATGGAAATTTAAAATAATCTAATGGCAACCATATGGAATGTTTAAAACATACATGAATAGGTAGTTTCATTCAATTCACTTAACTAAATATGATATGCACTTCTTAAATTACACTAATGAAATGACCAAATTTAAAATTTTAAACCAATTTGGTGTTTAAACAAAACTAATAATCAAGTGCTATGTCAAAATTCAATCTAAACATCATTATAAATAGCATAACATTACACAATTCTGAATTATAATGCCTAAAAATAACAAAATTTAAGACAAATGTTGGCCAAACATAAGAATTAAACAAAAAGTTTCACTTAGTCATTTCATTGAGCATATGGTGTGCACAATATGTAAATAGGGATTTTAAACTCAATTTAAGTAGCAATCAATCTAGAAAAATCAGCCATCAAATATTTTGGAATCCAAAAAGTATCAATCCATTAATCTAAGCCTAATCTAAATACTAAAAGCAGAATTAAAAATTAGTTAAAATAAATAAACGAAAGAACACGGGCAGGAGGAAGCATGGAACCTGCGTTGGTGAAAGGAGAAAAATGGAAAGAGAGAGGCAGCAGAGGCGGTGTTGCAGCGGCACAGAGCTCAGCCGCTGCTGGGTTGCATTGGGGTTTCTCGCCGGGATTAGGCTTTGCACAGAGACTAGAGGTAGCGTACAGGATATTGAGGAGAAATGGAGAAAGAAAGTAGAAAAAGAAAATAAAGAAAAGAAAAAGGGGTAGACAATGGTGCTCGCCAATGGTGATGGCGGTGGTGTCGGACGGAGGGTTAGGATTAGATTGAGAGTGCAAAAAAAAAAAAATCAAACAAAAGGAAGATAAAATAAAAAGATAGTTACAGAAATTTAATTTAGTAATATGAAAATTTTAATTTTTTTAATTTAAAAAATAATTATTATTAAAATTTAATTAATCAAACTATTAATTATATTTAAAATTAATTTATTTTTTTAATTCTATTATTTACATTGTTCACTAATATTATTCTTCACCTATACTTTTCTATGTGAAAAAGAAAACTTATGCATGCACACATATCTATATACTTTTCATGAATGTATGATAATTGATAAATGAGTAAAAAAATAGAATAATTAAAACAGCAGCGGACATAAATAAGAAACGTGGTTAAATGTAAAAGCTAAAATAACGTTGGGGAAGGAATAGATCAAAGATGATGTACTAGAAGGAATTCAACGATATATATGAAAATATATATAAGCAAGTGTACTAAGGAAAATTGAATAATATTACCATGTTATTCGCTAAATACTAGTCAACGAAAATGTCACTAGCTTATAAAATATCTGTTTGTACCTTGACTTTGCGTTTTGAATTTGTACTGTATTTTTTATTTTAATAATAAAGGTTGAGGACCATACGAGTAAATAACACGTTTACTTTTGATAATATAATCCGGTAGGTCGTTATACTCGGTTGATGCTATTAAATGGTCCGTTCAGCTCATTTAGACTCGATTTGTTTAATCATACACATTAAAATTAAATAGATTGATCTATTTAAGTTTGTTTTATTTAACGACTATAATTTTTTAATTTATACTATTTATGATCAATTTAATTGGTTCAATAGATTGATCTATTTATTTTTTGTAAAATATTTTAATAAATAGATAATAATTTTTTAGTTGATAAATTGAATTTTCGAATCGAATCAAAGAAACTAAAAGTATTATTTAAAAAAAAATAAATAAATTATCTATTTAGCAAGTTTAATCTGTCATTTTTTTATTAGATTTGGTCTGTTTAATTTAAAATTTAAATGAAATTAATTTTAAAGATAAAGTCTATCTAATTAAATGAATAAGCAAATTAGTCCGATGAATTTAAACTATTTTAATAATCTTAAAATGTAATTCAGTTCAAAGATTTAAAAATAGAGACTAATAAATTCATTACCAAACACAAGTTGACTAATTAGTTTAGCATAATCATATCATTCAATTATACATATCATTGAAAATATTTTTTAAATAAAAAAAATCTAGAAAATCAATTATGATATAAGTCAATGTAAACTAATTTTTTTATTTTTAATTTTAAAATTCTAACAAATTAAGATAGTAGTTTTTTTTTTTTTATAACTAACCTATTTTTCAACCAATTAACATCACTTGTCTATACTTCTAATAATTAGTTCCTAGCACAAATCATTTCAAATTTACTCTTGCTCAATGCAACTTCTTCAAGCAAGTAAATATGTGTGGTCTCTTTTTGTCAAAGTGATACTTTTCAACAAATTGTTAATAATGAGCTATGGATTTCAAAAAGAGGAGATAAAAAAATAAGAAAAGACAGTTAGAAGAACTTGCGAAATGAGAAACAAACACTACCATAACACATACATGGCAAGACAGTAGATATATACATGTAAGATAAATTTCATAGAAGACTTCTATTTGAGGAAATAAATTAAAAAAATGTCCATTTTATATAAATTATAAAGGCACACTGTAATACTCGTCAAAGTGATATTGTATAGGAATTTAACTATATGTTAAGCTGAAGAACTGGTAATGTAACGCATACACTCATATTTAAAGTTATTGAAGTGAGTACCGAGAGCAAAAATTACTTTAAAGATTAAGGATTTAAATGTGAAGTGCGATGGGGAAAAAATGATATCGTGTACAATATAGTTGTTAATTAATTATATATTCTATTTTTTTTTTTTGTTAGCATATATTTTTTTTTACAATTTCTCTAACTCCAATATAAAAAATTAGATTGAAGAGTATGAAAAATCTTAAGAAACTGCTTTGATAAATCTAAAACTTTAATACCATATCATGATACTACTTATCTCAAATATTTACGCTGATGAAAAAAGATAACACTAATAGTTATATTTCTAATACTTCCTAAACTTTTATTATACGCATTGTATAAATAAAATATTTTATTGGCTCCTCATACTTTTCCTTTTTTAAATTCTAAAAAAAATATTACAAAGAGAATATTAATTAATTTGTCATTATTCATTCTAATATTTAATAATTTAACTTTATGAGCTTAATTATTATATTATAAAAATTATTTAAATGAAATGCTATAATATTAATTATATAAGAATAAGTACTGTTTTGATTTTTTAAGTCTAAAATCAAAATCAAAATCATTTCTAATTTTATTTTTTATTCAAAAGCATCCCAATATTTTATTTGGTATTAAAATTATTTTTTTAAATAAAATATTTTTTTTAAATGATAAAAATATTCCTTTTATCATCTTCTTTATTTGGTTGTCCTCTTCCCTTATTAAAGAAAATATCCCTTATCCCCATCGTTGCATACTTTTTCTTTTTTTTCTCCCAATTTTGTCCCTTTCAATACTTTAGAAAGAAGAACTAAGTTCTTATTTGAATGTCGTTAAATCGATAGAAAACATTTTTTTAATGAAAAATATTTTATTTTTATATGTTTGATAAATTTCTAATGATAAAAATAAAAATACTAAAAAAATAATAAAAAAATTTTTTAGAAGTTTTAATTTATATTTTTCTAAAAAAAATATTTTTCATCTAATAAATAAACAAAAAAATAATTTTATCTTATTGTACTCAAATATAATTAATAGATACAAATATTTTTTACATGAAATATCCAAACATAAAATTACTTTTACTTTTTTAAATGATCTTTTGAAAAAAGAGAACTTAAAAAAATATTTTCTTATAAATTCACCCAAACAAATCCTAAAAATCGTTAAATACAATTAATAAAACTCAGCTCTAACTACAATTAAAATTTTCTAAATACAATTAACAAAACTCAAATCCAATTACAAGAAGCAGAAATTCATAAATCTAATTACAAGAACAGTTAAATACAAATTATATTAGTAACTTATTGGTAATAGAGAAGGTGGATGACGGTGGGCACATTGATTCTATTGGTGGACCGCCGCTGAGCTGCTGAAGGCGACTTTGTCGTCGCATGTGGAGGCAGAACAACGAAGCAAGTGGAGGAGGAGAATGGACACAAGTGGAGGTGGCAACGACAGGGGCGTTATTGGTGGAGGCAGAGGCGTCGTTAGACTGCTAGAAGCGAACAGATTTTGGTGGGTGGAGGCAGAAAAACGACGCGAATGGAGGAGGAGAAGTGATATAGGTGGAGGCAATAGTGACAACATGATCGGGACATTGTTGGTGGAGGCAGAGGTGCCATTGGACTGCTGGAGGTAGGATAGCAGATTATCATTGGTGGAGACAAAGACACGGGTATGAGAGGAAGAAGGAGGTTAGGCTGCTCGTTGATAGAGGATAGTCTCTGAGTCTAAGAGAAGAGGTGTTGGGTTTGGATGAGGGAGAGTGAATGCTGATGATAGGGTGGGAGGAGGAAGATGACGGGGTAGAAAGAGATAAGAAAGAAGATTATTTTTTAATTATTAAATTTTATAAATGATGATTTTAATAACAAATGAAATATTGAGAATGATTTTAAATAAAAATAAAATTAATAGCAATTTTGATTTTGACCCTAAATCTTAGGATCAAAACCGTACTTATCCAATTATCCCGATTATATATAAATTTAAAATCATGAACAAGATATTATATGAAGAAAAAAAATAGTATCTTATGATAAGAATAGCTCATGAAAAGATGAATCTGTTCATACCCTGACCCAATGTTAAGGGCGCAGGTCCAAACGAAAGGCCTGATCCAGTAGATTAGGCCTAGCAAAGCATCCACCTCCACTCAAGAGGTCGGTGTCAACCACGACTTAGTACGAAGAAGTCGGCTGTGAGATTAGCTGGCAGATAAATACTCATTCAAATGAGTAACCGCCCCTGAAATCTCTCTAACCACTTCATAAAGCCATATCTTAACCTCCCTAAGATAATGGGACGGTTACCACCCTAAAGATACGGCACTACTCCAACGGTGGTTATTGGCTCACCACTATAAGTACACTGACACCCCTCAGGTATCCCTAAGTCCAATACTCTCTAAGACCTGCTTACACCCTTGCTAACTTAGGCATCGGAGTGTCCTTGCAGGTACCACCCCCCATTCACACGCGAGCACAAGTCGGACGGAGCCTCCCGAGTTGCGGACCTACCCGGAGTTCTCCTCCATTATACACTTGGGCCGCTAAACGCTATCCATTGGGCTAATCTCCGGTTACCTACCGTAACATTGGCGCCGTTGCCGGGGACCCGAGAGATCGTCCATCAATGGCGGATAGATTCCACGAAGAAGTCCGTGCGGAAACAGATTCCGAAGAAGAGAATCTGAACGCAGGCAATAACAATGAAGACCTGGCCCAGCACCAGGAAGATAACGACCAACATAGAGAGGGTACCTCCGGAATGAAAAATCCGAAGGTAAATTCCTCAGATGGTCGCGAATCAGAAAAGGGTGGACCAGCTCACGTAGCTGAACTAATGGGACTGGTCCATAGCCGCCTGGAGCAATTGGAACAAGAGCGGGAGAGGCAAAAGGAAACCGAAAGGTACCTTAAAGAAGAGATGGAACGGCGAAAAGAGTTAGAAAGAAAACTCTTACAGCTAGAATCCTCCCTCAAGAACTCCCGCGATGAAGGAGAAGATCAACTCCCAGGCGGAGAAGATCCTTTCAGTGAGGACATAATGAGGGCAAAAGTTCCAAGGAACTTCAAAAGCCCTGATATGGACCTCTATGATGGAACTACGGATCCAAAGCATCATCTTAGCAACTTCAAAAGTCGGATGTACCTAGCTGACGCCTCCGACGCTACGAGATGCAAGGCTTTCCCGACCACTTTATCGAAAGCAGCGATGAAGTGGTTCGATAGCCTCCCCCCAAGATCCATCACTAGTTTTGAAGACCTCTCAAGGAAATTCTTGATGAGGTTCTCAATCCAAAAAGATAAGGTAAAACATGCACCGAGCCTCCTGGGAATAAAACAGGAGGTCGGAGAGTCTTTACGAGCCTATATGGAAAGGTTCAACAAGGCATGTTTAGAGATCCAAGACCTGCCCACAGAGGCAGTAATAATGGGGTTAGTCAACGGACTTAGAGAAGGTCCCTTCTCACAGTCCATATCTAAAAGACACCCCGTTTCTCTAAGTGATGTACAAGAAAGGGCCGAGAAGTACATCAACATGGAAGAGAATGCAAAGCTAAGAGACCTGAGTTCGCGACCTGGACCCACCTCCTCCTCTAGGGAGAGAGAAAGGGAAGTCAAGAAGAAGGAAGAGCTCGGTCTCGAGAGGCCCAGGAAGTACCACTCTTATACTCCTCTAAAGACTTCTATAGTGGACGTATACAGAGAGATTTGCAACACTGAAAGGCTGCCACCCCCAAGACCTATTAAAAATAAAAAAGGGGGAAGTCGCAGCGAGTATTGTGAGTACCATAAGATATATGGTCACTCCACCAACGACTGTTACGACCTCAAAAATGTGATAGAAAAGCTGGCTAGAGAAGGTCGGCTTGACAGATATCTCATGGAGAGGTCGGACACCCATGGAAAGAGAAAGCGAGATGATATGGACAGGAGAGATCCGCCACCACAGACCCCAGAAAGACATATCCATATGATCTCGGGAGGATTTGCGGGAGGCGGAATCACCAAATCTTCTCGCAAAAGACATCTCAAAAGAGCCTACCAAGTCGAGGAAGAGACACCCGACTTCCCCACTATCTCATTCACGAAAGAAGATGGGCAAGGGATAATACCCGGGCATGATGATCCCGTAGTAATAACCATGATCCTAGCTAACGCCCATCTCCATAGAACCCTAGTAGACCAAGGAAGCTCGGCGGACATTCTTTTCAAGCCCGCCTTCGACAAGCTAGGGTTAGAAGAAAAAGAGTTGAGAGCTTACCCCAACACCCTATATGGGTTAGGGGATACGCCAATAAAGCCACTGGGATTTTTACCCCTTCACACCACCTTTGGAAAAGGGGAAAAATCAAGGACTCTGAGCATAGACTTTATAGTCATCGACGAAGGGTCAGCCTACAATGCCTTAATCGGCAGAACTACCCTTAATCGCCTTGGAGCAGTGGTATCAACTCCTCACCTCTGCATGAAATTCCCAACTCCAGGAGGAATAGCAACGGTGAGGGGAGATCAGAAATTGGCAAGGAAGTGCTATAACGAAAGCCTAAATCTGAGAGGAAAGGGCAAAAAAGTCCACACCATAGAGCTGGGTGGAGCGAGAACCAGAGAAGAGCTACGACCCCAGCCGGGAGGAAAAACCGAGGAGATACAAGTCGGAGAGGAAGAAGGAAAAAACACTTACATAGGAGCCGACCTAGGGGAAACTCTGAAACAAAGGTTGGGTGAACTCCTAAGAGCTAATTCCGACCTCTTCGCCTGGAAGGCGTCCGACATGCCCGGGATTGATCCCGAGCTCATGTCCCATAAGCTCTCGGTCTACCCAGGGTCCCGACCTGTACAGCAGAGAAGACGCAAGCTCGGCCCAGAGAGGGCCTCCATAGTAGAAGAGCAAGTACAGGCGCTCTTGGAAGCCGGCTTTATCAGAGAGGTCAAATACCCAACATGGCTAGCCAATGTAGTGCTAGTCAAGAAACAGAATGGTAAATGGAGAATGTGCGTCGACTATACCGACTTGAATAAGGCGTGTCCTAAGGACCCTTATCCTCTACCGAGTATTGATACCCTGGTGGACTCCAGCTCAGGGTACCAATACCTATCATTTATGGATGCCTACTCGGGATATAACCAAATCCCGATGCATGGACCCGACCAGGAGAAAACATCGTTCATCACACCAAAAGCCAACTATTGCTACGTGGTCATGCCATTCGGACTAAAGAATGCAGGAGCCACGTATCAAAGGCTAATGAACAAAGTGTTTTCTCCCCACCTAGGGAGCCTAATGGAGGTATACGTCGACGACATGTTAGTAAAAACCAAGCAAGAAAACGACCTCTTAACAGACCTCTCGCAAGTCTTCAACACTATAAGGTTGCATGGGATGAGACTAAATCCCGCAAAATGCGCCTTCGCAGTAGAAGCGGGGAAATTTCTAGGCTTCATGCTAACACAAAGAGGGATTGAGGCCAATCCCGACAAATGCAGAGCCATCCTAGAAATGAAAAGCCCGACTTGTTTGAGAGAGGTTCAACAGCTTAATGGCCGACTTGCAGCCCTCTCCAGGTTTTTGGCAGGATCGGCACTAAAATCCCTTCCATTATTTTCCCTATTAAGGAAGGGATGCCAGTTTGAATGGACTCCGGAATGTGAGGAGGCATTCCAAGAGTTCAAAAAATTCTTAAGCCAACCTCCTATATTAACTCGACCAATATCGGGGAAAAGACCTCGTCCTATACCTATCCGTCGCAAACAGGGCTATCTTATCAGCCCTGATCAGAGAAGACGAGGTCGGGCAACACCCGGTCTATTTCACCAGTAAGGTTCTACAAGGTCCTGAGCTAAGGTACCACAAACTAGAGAAGTTTGCTTACTCCTTAGTGATAGCCTCACGAAGGCTACGACCCTACTTCCAGGCTCACACAATAAAGGTCCGTACAAACCAGCCCATGAAGCAAATCCTTCAAAAGACGGATGTTGCAGGGAGAATGGTTCAATGGGCGATAGAGCTCTCCGAGTTCGATTTGAGATATGAAACTCGGACAACAATTAAAGCTCAATGTCTCGCCGACTTCGTTGCAGAATATGCAGGTGAACAAAAGGAAAAACCGATTACATGGGAACTCTATGTAGACGGATCCTCCAACAAGACAGGGAGCGGCGCAGGCATAATATTGGTAGATGGAAAAGGAACCCAGATAGAGGTTTCCTTAAAATTCGAATTTTCGGCTTCAAACAATCAGGCAGAGTATGAAGCCTTGATTGCCGGATTAAAGTTAGCAGAAGAAGTTGGCGCTACAAAAGTGATGATCTACAGCGACTCGCAAGTGGTGACCTCCCAAATAAGCGGAGAATATCAGGCAAAGGACCCCAGTATGAAAAGGTACTTGGAAAAAACTTTGGAGCACCTTGGGCGCTTCGCAGAAACCGAGGTAAAACACATAACTCGGGATCTAAATAGCAGAGCGGACGCCCTATCCAAATTAGCAAGCACCAAACCCGGAGGGAATAACAGAAGCCTGATCCAAGAAACCCTCCAAGAGCCCTCGGTGTCAAAAATAGAGGATGAACAAGAGGTACTTGAGGTAGCCAGCCTAAACCTCGGATGGATGAATCCCTTAGTCGAATACCTGAAATTGGACATCCTCCCCAAAGAGGAAAAAGAAGCTAAAAAGATCCGAAGGGAAGTACAGCATTATACTTTGGTGAGAAATGTCCTTTACAGAAGAGGGATATCAACACCATTGCTGAAGTGCGTGCCGACCTCAAGAACCGCCGAGGTATTGGAAGAGGTACATAGTGGAATCTGCGGAAATCATCTCGGAGCAAGGTCATTAGCCAGAAAAGTAATCCAAGCCGGATTCTACTGGCCAACCTTGCAGAAAGATGCCACAGAATTTGTGAAGAAATGCCAACCATGCCAGATGCATGTAAATTTCCACGTGGCTCCACCAGAAGAGCTCATCAGTATAACTTCCCCCTGGCCTTTCGCAAAATGGGGAATGGACTTGTTAGGTCCTTTTCCCCAAGCACCAGGGCAAGTCAAATACTTAATCGTGGGAATAGATTACTTCACAAAGTGGATAGAAGCGGAACCACTAGCCACTATCACCGCCCAAAGAAGTCGCAGGTTCCTCTACAAAAACATCATCACAAGGTATGGAATACCTTATTCCATCACCACAGACAATGGAACCCAATTCACCGACTCCACCTTTAGAAATCTGGTAGCCAGTATGAAAATCAAGCATCAATTCACCTCGGTGGAACACCCACAAGCCAATGGGCAAGCCGAGGCAGCTAACAAAGTCATACTGGCAGGATTGAAGAAGAGATTACAGGAAGCAAAGGGAGCTTGGGCTGAAGAGCTCCCTCAAGTATTGTGGGCTTATAGGACGACCCCCCAATCCGCCACAGGAGAAACACCCTTCCGACTAGTCTATGGTGTAGAAGCCATGATTCCCATAGAAATCAATGAGCAAAGCCCAAGGGTAATTCTCCATGATGAGGTCGGAAATATACAGGGGCATAAAGAGGAGCTCGACTTGCTCCCCGAAGTTCGAGAAAATGCCCAGATAAGAGAAGCGGCACTAAAGCAAAGGATGACTACCAGATACAACAAGAAAGTCATTCGAAGAACATTTGCCTTAGATGACTTGGTCCTAATCAGAAACGACATTGGAGTCAACAAATCAGGAGATGGAAAGCTCGCCGCAAATTGGAAAGGGCCATACAAAATCAAGGAAGTGTTAGGAAAAGGTTATTATAAAATAACCGACTTGGATGGCACTGAGCTACCAAGGTCGTGGCATGCTTGTAATATGAAAAGGTACTACAGTTAAAAGCGAACTCTACTCCCTGATGTACTCTTTTCCCAACTTCACGATTTTTTCCCAAAGAAAAGGGTTTTTTCTGGAGAAGGGTTTTTAACGAGGCATCATAGTAGAGGCTAAGGGAAAATAGGCTATCAAGACCCTTAGTAGCAAAAAGGTACCTTCCCAATTAATAAAGATCTTTTTCATTACTATGTCTCTATTAAATATCCTCCTTTATTTTTATAAGTCTTTCTACGAAACGCGCCGACTTAAGCTCGACAAAACGTGAAAATCCCATGAACCGACCTAACATGGTCGTCAGGATGAAACGACGAGGTACAAGTCGGTGTAAAGAGGTTATATGAGTTGATCGTATTAAACTCGGGAATAGTCCGACTCATAAGTCAAAGACAAGAACCCGAGTAGAAAAACTCGGATATATTCCGAGTAAAACGCATCGCAAAAATAACCTAAGTCATAAAAACTCACTAAAAGCAAAAGTTGAGTATAAAGGATAAACAAAAGAGATATCAGAGCCTGGAAAAGTTCAAAGGTTGCATACAAACCTTTGAACGAAAAGGGCTTGAGAAAACGAAGCAAACCAACAAAGGGGTTTCTTCAGAAAAGATCAAACATATCCAAAAACAGAAAAGCATGTACACGCACAAGGTAACATAAACCCTTATCCAAAAAAGGGCATTTATTTTTAAAACCCTTATCCAAAAAAGGGTACGGATTGGAATATTTTGTTTACGGCCTTAAAGGGCCAGAAAGAAAAATTGTTCACCAGCACCAACAGATAAATAAAGTTTAAAAAAGGGGGGACCCACAGGCCGGGCCCCCATATAGCCATAAGATTAAAAGAAGTCATTTTTTAATCGGAGTAGAGGAATCACCACCATCAGGAGGGGCGCCACCAGGACCAGCTGGAGGAACGGAGGAAGAACCCGAGGCATCCGTAGGACGAGGAGGAGACTCGATAATTCTCTGTCCCCGAGTCTTCAGGTCTGACTCGGAAATGACCTCGGGGACAGGAGGATCAACAATGGCGCCATCAATAACTACCTTGTCGGGATGTAAAGGAGAAAGGTCCAAGTCGGGAGCGATAACTCTGACTTGTTCCAAGAAAATTCTCCAAGACTCCTCGGCACCATCGGCGATAGAGTCCTCCAACTCGGCGTATGCGTTCCGAGAGTTCAGCAAGTCCTTCCTCACGGCCACAATATCTTGAAATAAGCTATGGTAGCTGTCTTGCACCGTCTTCCTCAGGTTAGCCTCCAAAGTGCACTGAGCCCGGAGCTTACCTACCTCCTCCCTAAGGTGATCCCTCTCCTTCCTCAATTTATCTCTCTCCTCCTTCAACTCCTTCTCATGTTTTTCAAAAAGAAGAAGTCTCCCCTCCAACTCCTCAACCCTCGAGGTTGCACCCAAGGAGCTAAGGGGAGCCTTCTCAAAGATGTCCAAAAGTTTGCCGCAAACACCCGCCGCCCTAAAACTCTCCTCAGCCATGGTGGTGAGGTGGTTTCGAACAGAAACATCATCCATACTGATAAAAGGATAGATGTTCTTTCGAATGAATGCCATAGCATCCGCCTTAACCCCACCATCAAAAGAAGAAGAGCCAGACTCTAAAGTCTTGCGCTTCTTCTTCTCGGGCTCGGAGAGAATTTGGGCAGAAGGGGGTGGTCGAGGCAAACTCGAGGAAGAAATAACAATGGGTTGAGAAGGAGTGCCAGTATTCTTAGGAGGAGGAGGAGGAGGAGGAGGAGAAGTGATCGCCCCGGCACCCCCGGACCTAGCCCGGGACTTCGCCTTGGCCTCCCGGACCCTTTGATAGGCCTCCTGAGTGTTCTTTTTTGCCATATCTACAAAAGAAACAACCAAGTTACAAGTCGATAAAATGTAAGTCGGCGGAAACAACTCGGAAATAAAGAATGCATGCACTACCTATTTGAGATTGAACGAAAGTCGGTGTTCCCTGAAGAATTTTTCTGGTATCCAAATATGGGGACTTCCCCCACGCTTCTCGGAAAAACCCCACAATGGCCGCCTCCACCTCATCCAGGTCATCTAGACCATACTTTTCACAAGAGGAAAGCGGCGACCAATAAAGGGGAAAGCGGGGAGAGGAATGCTCATCCAGGAAAAAGGGGTGGTGACCCTCTACGGCTTGAAGTTTGAAGAAGAAGTTTTTGAAGTCGTGAAAAGATTCATCAAAAAGGGTGAAAATCCTCCGACCTTGAATGGCTCGGAAGGATACCCATTGCTGTTTATTGTTGAGCCCACTAAAGGGCTTGGTCATATGAAAGAGAAAGAAGAAAATCTTTAGAGAAGTCGGAAAGTCCAGAGCATGGCTTATAAACTGATAAATCTTCAAAAAATCCCAAGAATTGGGGTGAAGTTGAGTAGGGGCAACATTACAATAATGCAAAACAGATGTCTCGAAATCTGAGAAAGGAAGAAAAACACCCAAACGGGTGATCATACACTCATACATAAAGAAAAAATGAGGGGCCTCCTCATTTTCTCTCCCAAAACAGACCCGGTCTTCAGGACCCGGGATTATTAGTTCGTATTTGGGCTCGTCCTCCTCTGAAGTACAGAGCCTGTGATGAGTACGAAGATGAGTGATGAACTCAGCGTCGACCAACGGTTCCTCCCCAAGGACCGTAACATCTACCAATTGAGAAAGAACGTCTACGGAAGCCATTTTTTATATAAAGAAAAGTGGCAGAAACCTACAAAAAGGGAAAAAGAAAAAGAAAAATCAAAAAACACGGCCTCTAAGGAGAAAGATTCGAAACTAGAATCTACAGGTCAACCTATCTACTTGCAAAACAAAACATGCAAACAAAAAGCATGACATGAAAAAAGCAAAGCTAACCTTTATCCGAAAATGAAGGTTGGAGAAGAACAGAAATCTTTGAACGCAAGGATGCAACACGAACAGGATAAGGAGAAGTTTGAAAGATTGCAGAAACGGAAAATGGAAAGAGAGGGAAAGTATTTATAAAAAGGCTAAGGGGCATAATGGTAAAAACGAGGCAGCCATTAATGCGACTGCACCGTTACCAAAGCCCTCAATCCCTAAACGCTTCCCCAACGGACACGACGCTTGAATTGACGTAACTGTCAGAAACAAAAGGTCGCGAAAATCACGTCGGTTTCAAAACCCGTGAAAGTCGGCTACGAACCCGAGTTAATTACTTGAACCCAAGCCTTGAAAGGACCTTGGGCTCAAGTAGGGGCACTGTTCATACCCTGGCCCAATGTTAAGGGCCCAGGTCCAAACGAAAGGCCTGATCCAGTAGATTAGGCCTAGCAAAGCATCCACCTCCACTCAAGAGGTCGGTGTCAACCACGACTTAGTACGAAGAAGTCGGCTGTGAGATTAGCTGGCAGATAAATACTCATTCAAATGAGTAACCGCCCCTGAAATCTCTCTAACCACTTCATAAAGCCATATCTTAACCTCCCTAAGATAATGGGACGGTTACCACCCTAAAGATACGGCACTACTCCAACGGTGGTTATTGGCTCACCACTATAAGTACACTGACACCCCTCAGGTATCCCTAAGTCCAATACTCTCTAAGACCTGCTTACACCCTTGCTAACTTAGGCATCGGAGTGTCCTTGCAGGTACCACCCCCCATTCACACGCGAGCACAAGTCGGACGGAGCCTCCCGAGTTGCGGACCTACCCGGAGTTCTCCTCCATTATACACTTGGGCCGTTAAACGCTATCCATTGGGCTAATCTCCGGTTACCTACCGTAACAGAATCCATATTAGAAAAATTCATAACATCATAAGATCATAATTTGTAATATATGCACTATTTTAAATACGTGCATCCAGCTATAATTTCTAACTTAATATCTCTTATGATTTATGCTAACTTAAACGTTAAAGTTCTTATAAGTATAACCTCCACCATAGGAATGATGAACTCTGAATATTAAAAATTAGGAATAGGAGGATCTGACAACATCATATTTTCAATTTATTTTCTCTATAATTTTATTTAGATATCTCCTAAATTTAAAAGAGCAAAAACACTTCTAAACAATTTTAACTTCTTTTGTTTTCGTAATATTTTTTAATCTGATATGTTAAGAATTAATTCACTACAAATTTAAACTTTATTTAAATGTTTGTCGCCAATATGTTAGTTATATATTCTAATTTTTACTACTACTATTTTTGTATTGTATTTCTTTTTTCTTTTTTGGAGTATACCGACAGGGATGAAGCCTGAAGCCGAAAAGAAACTACAAACTCAGCTAGTCAGCTGTTTTCTGCGGCATTTTACATCCTCAACTAACTGCCTCTCAACATAGCTTTTTTTTTTTTTTGGTCATGCTCTCAACATAGGTTGAGTCGTTGGGGGATTGGTGCTTTTGTATTGTATTATTCATCCAAGAAATGTGTAAACTTTGTATAAACTTTTTTTTATATTCATACAAACACACACATTGGTACACAAGCTTCAGCGAAAAACTCATATAGCTAAGATTTGTTAATTACGTTTGGGCTCACTTGGGTCCAGTGAATGTAAGACCATTTCGATTCCGTAAGTATAATTTTCTAATACCAAATATTAGCCCAATGCATGCGTTAATTTGTTTTCTCTATAACTTCTGAAGATATTTTTGAACAGAAAAGAAAGGACTACTAATAAACGTATTACCTAATTAGATGTGGCCCAAAGCCCAAACTCCCTCTTGATCCTCTTTTTTTTCCACCAACTTTGGTGAAATTTTTCTTCCGCCATCTGATTTAGCTATTTTAGTATTTTATATCTTAAAAATATTTTTTAATTGTAAAATAGTAAAAATTTTAACTCTTTTAAAATTTTATGATACCTTAAAATGTGCGTTTAGGGAACATATCAATAAAATCCTAATTTAAAGAGACTCAAATTCAAATAAACCATAAACTCTTACACAAGCTACTTGGATTTTATGAGCATTATTATTTAGAAAAAAGTATAGGTACTAACATATTATTTACCAATTTATTACTAATAATAATTAATTATTATATTTTAAATATATATATAAAGAAACACATCCAAAAAATATATCTATAAAGACATTTCTATTATACACAGCCATAAAAAATACATTTTTATGGAACACATCCACAAAGACACTTTCATTAAAGATAATTATAAATAAGAGTTG
Source organism: Arachis stenosperma (assembly GCF_014773155.1). NCBI lineage: Eukaryota > Viridiplantae > Streptophyta > Magnoliopsida > Fabales > Fabaceae > Arachis > Arachis stenosperma. Next base: position 116,819,895 of record NC_080377.1, read on the forward strand.
GTAGAAGTTGACAAAAATGTTGTTGATAACGTAGC